>NC_134541.1:34141039-34444069 GCF_050624435.1 Tenrec ecaudatus | reverse complement strand
TGTGCACACTCCTTAGAATAACCAAAGCATCTACTCAAGGACAAAATTCCGGAAAGCAAGAATTGTTCGTCAAGGAGGAGGAATGGAAACTGGAAACACAGGGCGGAAGTGGGACTAGTTGCTACAATGAGAGATGGCCGTCAGGACCTGAAGCAAAATGTGTCTGTATTGCTGAATGGGAAACTGATTTGCTCTATAAACTTTCACCCAATTCACAGCAAAAAGTTTTTTTTTTTTTAATGAAAGAAAGTCTCTCTCCCCTTCTTTCTCTTTCTTTACATGCAGCAGGAAACCAATGACACAAAATCAATTCCTCACTCATGCTAAAGCTACTGAATCCCAAAACAGATTCCCCTTCAGAAATAGGCATAATACTGCAGTTCATTATTGTTTCGCTGAATATCCCAGTAGGAGAGAGTCGGCCTTCTAAGGACCAGCACCATGAGCCATAGAGGACCCATGAATAGTACAAGCTGTAGGTTCCTCTGGCTCAATTCCAGAGCTACAGAATCCAACATTTCTGAAGGTAGGGTCCATAACAATCATGAAAAAAAAATTACCCAACTAATATAACCACACTCCAGAAAAAGTTCTTTTTTTAAAAAAAGAAAACAATATTAGCCGTTGTGCCTCCTTTGGGGCACTACCTTTGTTATCTTCATCATGTCATCCCCTTATGCATTTAGATTTTTCCATAGCTACAGTCATAACACGTGTAGTTTCTTGGAGGGTTTTTTTACTTCAACACCAGATCAACCCTTTCCTCTTGTGTTAGTGGATGCAGTCTTGCTTTGTACTGCGTTGCCTTCCTTGCCGAGTACTCAGCTACTTCTAAGAACCTCTTTCCAGACCCTAGACATTTTCCCTCGTCTCTTCTGAGTTAAGACTTCCTCAGTCCTGCCGGACACCTCCACCTGCCTTCTAGAGGCTCCTGGGTGTGCCCCTTTGGTGACCTGTTTCAGGGCCTGGTGTGGACAAGGAGCAGAGCCCACTTCAGGACACCTGACTGATCCAGACTGATGGGCCTTGGGCCTTGTGGAGTCTAGTGAGGGCGACGGCAACACCTGCAGGCAGAGAGCAGCTCTCCCTGCCCTCCTTGTCAGAGTTCTTTTTGTTTGTTTGTTGTTTTTTCCTTGTCATAGTTCTTGATCACCCATTCAGACCATTGCATGTGACAGTAGCCAAGTTACTTATGGTTTCAGCTCTGAGGGTCTGTGTAAGTCAGAAGATGGAACAGGAGGAGCAGGGAACACTTGACTGGTATTAGAACTTTGGGATGTTTTCATTAAACTGGAGATTTGCTTCACATGTGTTTGGGGTTGGCCTCTAATAAAACTTCACCGATAGTGGCAAAATCTGAAGGATCCTGTCTCCTGAAAGTGGCCAAGGCCTTGTCAGTGTCCCTGCAGGGTTCCTTCCTCCAGAGTACTAGCCCTCTGCCCTGGCCATTCATCTCTGGGATATGTTGCACATCCTTGGAGCTGGCATTTGAGTATAAGTGCCTTCTACTGCCCCTTGTGTCCTCCTCCCCAATTCAAGTCTCTTACATCACATGTGGTGGTTATAAAGCGTCAGGCTGAGCACTCCTGAATCTGGGCCTGCCATTAATTTGCTGTGGCCTTGAACAGCCGTAGCCTACCTCCATCGGCCTTCGCTGCTTCATCGGTAAAGTGAGAGATGGGACTGGATCACTTCTGTGTTTCCTTCTGGCCGTCAAGCTCTATCACCTTCTTTTAGCTGTTGCAAGATTCTCCCAGGTGTGAAAATAGACATCGTGTTAGGAAAGGCTTAATCAGTTCTTTCCCCCATACCTCTCCTTCCCTAAAGGTCCTCCCATCCCCACCCCCATGAGACATTTGCCAGTGTCCATTTAGAGACATTGTGGGTTGTCACAACTCAGGGATCCTAATAGTATCTATTGGGTAGGGGCCCGAAATGCCATCAAACATCTAACAGTGCTTAGGGCATCCCCCCAACAAAGAACAATCTGGCCCCAAATACGGCTGAGGTTGAAAACCCCTGGCCTAAAGGAAAGCAGCCTTGGATTTTCTGAGAACCTTTCTGGCGATCCTCAATCCCAGCTCTAGCAGAGAAAAAGCTTCTTACGATGGGAAGTAAGACATCAGAGAGCAAAGTTTGGCCAAGAAGCAAGTAAGAAATCTCAGAAGCATCCTCTGTTCTTCAAATCAGGCAAGCTTCTTGGGGTGTGGTCTGCAGCTATTTTGTTGTAATTGACATTGTACCCAGCCTCCCCTCAGTTGGGTAATCTCTCTTGCCCCCGGAGTTCCCGGGAGCCAGCCTGCAGCAGGACTGGTGAGGGGGTGGCATGAAGCTATGGTGCCCTAAGGGGATCAACCCCACCCCCACCCTAGTCGTTTTCTCATGTTGGTTCAGTCTGTTGGGCATCAGAGGAGCTGGTTTTTCTGAGGATGGATCAAGGAGAAGAAATTCCGAACCATTTGGGGCACATGGTTTTTAAAAGGTTTAGAAGCCAATGATTTCCATTTTCACATTTTATATTGGTTTGTTTTTCATTCTGTTTAGAATTCAGTTCTGGAGTGAATGGTGTTTTTGTGCTTACAGCTTTTGATGGAACACTGAGGCGGTGGCTAACCTGTCCTTTGTCTTTTTAAAGTAGGCTCTTATCCCAGATCTATGCTGCTGTTGTTGAGGCTGTGCTGGCTGGCATTGCATGCTATGCGCAAACTTCCAGTCTAACCAAGGTAATGTCAAGGCCATGGTTCTTTCCTGAGGGTTATGCTAACGTGAAACTTCCTGACCCTCTGTTGGTTCTCGGCGTGACCCGTGTGAGATTGGGCCTTGAGGGAGCTGGCACCAGGCGAAGATGCCTTCAGAATGCTGAGCTTATGCCGCCTGTGGCTGCTGCTGTTTTCTGAGGGACAGCTAACCAGCACTGCTTGTGGACCTTGGGGTGTGTTAACGACACGCTGTCCCATGACGTACGAGGGGGCTTCGAAAAGTTCGTAGGAAAAATGTCATTGTCTTTTTTATTTTCCCACACACTTTTGGAAGCCTCTTCCTATTATTCTGTTTCATTGTTTTCATTAGTCTTTTAAAAGTATAAAAACTTTAAAAATAAAGAAGATTCTGCTGAGAACGTAGACTAAAGCTAGGTAAGTTTGTTTAGAGCTATGTAATGTAAGACCCTGTAAGTCAGTGTTAGGACAGAAAGAAAAAGAGCCTGAAGAACAGAAACCGTGACGTGCTTTCCCAGACTCTCCTGTGTGTTCTCATTCTCTGACCCTTCTCTTCCTGGCTGTCTGGCGGTTAGCCTGCCCTGCTGAGTTGGGTTCCTATATCTGACCCAGTAAGGAGATGCGGAGAGTCGGCCTGATGCCTCCCAATGCCAATAGGACCTTTCCTGAAGGAAGCCATTTGACTTGGAAAGGTTGTGTATGATGTAGCTGTCTGAGAGACTGTAGCCATAGCCATCAGCTCCTTACCATCCCCCTCCCCACTGAACTTGAATCCCTGGGACTGTCATGGGACTTGCTCCGGAGCTGCCCTGGGACAGAAAGCTTTGCAATGCGATGGGGTGTCCTACAATATCAGTACTCACACTTTTGTGTTTTTAACTGATCTTTTGTCATCTGAGGGGCCCCGGTAGTGTCATGAGTCACACATTGGGCTGCCAAGCAAGAGGTCAGCACCTCTAATCCATGAGGTGATCTCCTGGAGGAAGATGAGGCTGTCTGCTCCTCTAAGTATTAACAGCCTCCGAAACCTTGCGGAGCAGTTCTGCCCTCTCCTGTAGGGTCGCTATGAGTCAGAATGAGCTCCATGGCAGTGGGTTTGGCTTGGCTAGGACTTGTAACTCTAGCTCTCTGACTATGCTTGGCATCCGGCAGAGACTGAGGGCAGTGGCCTCCTCGGGCAGGGAGAGGGGTGGGGGAGTGCAGGAGAAAGCCTGGACCCAAGGCCCCTTCAGCACTCTCCTAGACTCAAGTTCTTTCTGATGCTCAATGTCTCAAGGGTCCACTGGCACCAACCCAGCAGGTTCCACCTCTCTCAGGTGGGTCAAGTTCCAGTGCCCACCTGTCCAAATGAAGTATTTTCCCTGTGAGCTTGTAACAATACACTTTCATTTTAGTGGTGTTGATGTGTAGGAAATAGTCACGTAGAGGGGTGGAGCACGTGCTAGAGTCTCTCTCTCTCTCTCTCTCTCTCTCTCTCTCTCTCTCTCTCTCTCTGCTGGGAACCCTAATTGCCTCTGTTTGTGTCATTGGTTTTACAGGCCAAGGAAGTGGCAGAGCAAACCCTGGGATCTGAATTAGACGCCTATGAGTTGATGCCATTTAAGACAGCGCTACGGTAGGCAATGCTTAGTATTTTCTAAAAGTTGGGTCATAAAAACACACGCACTTTTCTCTTCTGCTTTTATTCTTGGTCTCCTCTTGGAGAAATATTCTGGTAAATGAACAGGCTATTTGAAAGAAGACCATTCATCATTAGGGCGTTATATGGCAAACCAAGGTACCAGAGCTAGAAGAACAGCATGAGACGCATCTGCCACGTGTTAGGAGGCTAGCTGTGAGGCCAAGTAGTACCAGAATCTCAGGAGCCTGGTGGCTTCAGAGGCTGCAGAGATCAGGGAGGGGAAACTGAAGATGTGAGGGGTGAGGTTTGTTAGGGACAGAGGCATGGCCTCCTATGCTTCACAGATTGGAGAAACCCGGGACCTGGGAGCGTCTTGGAGTCTAGATAGTCTGGGAATCTGACTTCCTGGCAGGTACGTAGTCCCAGTGAGTCTCTGTTCTGTAGCTCAACGTCCGCTGACCCAGTTCATTCACCCACTGCATCACCTTAGGACCACTTTGTGCACTTTTATGCAAAGGTACCAATGTTGGGGATTTCCTTAAAAGCACATCTGGGATGTGCATTGTTTCCTCAGTGCCATGCCCCCCGATTTCATAGATACGCAGCCCTGCACAGTGGGAAGGGACATTTGGAAGATGGCAGTCCTTGGCTCTGCCAGGGAGAGTTGTATTGCTGCAGCTCCCACAGTGGAACAAAGAGCCCGAACTCTAAAGGGCTTCCCGCTCCGCCATGGGGCTCCTACACAAAGTCCCCATGCCCACTGCCAACTGAGTCACACTGCTCTCCTACCCATGACGATCTCGAGTAGCCCTCGGGTGCTGTTCAGCTTACTTCAGGCCTCCTTTGCCCGGGGTCTTCTGGATCATGTTTCTCTGTCTAGGAAAGACCTGCACTGCCTATGGCTAGGAGCCCTGGTTTGAGACTGCGCCTTTACTTTCCACCTGTGTGACCTTTAGCAAGTCAGGCAGCTCTCTGTGCATCTGGAAAGGGGGGCTGAGTTGCTTGTAGAGTGGTAGGGAGTCCAGGGTCTGCCGTGTCAGCATCAGCTGCTAGTGCAGCGGGCTCTCCTCTGTGGCCTGGAGATGGCCAACATCAGCATTCCCTTCCCCTTTTCCTTGGGGTGGTGCCCACTCCACCCTCTTAGGGCAGGCCTCCTCTCGATCCAGGTCCCCTGGCCTGGGCATACCTCCCTCAGTGGAGGAAGGAACGCAAAGAAAGTACCAGACAGTGAGAAGAGAGTCTCTCCGGCTAGTCTTCCCCCCTAGCACCCCACCTTCTTCCCTCCACAAGGGCTACGTCACTAAGTGCACTCGAATGCCATCTGATAGGTAAGACTCACCCTGAGAGGGTAAGAAGGGAGTCGCCTTGAATTTACACAAGTTAGTAGGTGACTGGCCAGGGCTTGTTAAGGTAAGAAATGGAACTTATGAGTGAGTTTTCTGATGATTATTCTGTGTGTTGAGTCTTACCACTCTCCCTGGCCGTGCCCATCATCCCACTGAAGTTGAGTGTGGGTCAAAGAAACTGACCTCAGCTCTCAGGACAGGGATCACAAATTGACCCAAAAGGGGTGAATCTACAGTGGACATCAGTCTTGTCACACCGTTCCCTCCTGCTCTGGTCTAAAACTCAAGACAGCCCTGAGAATCTGCACACAAGTGAGGCCCTGGCTGGAGTCACATGCAGGCCCCACACCTGCCAGTGGTGTGCGGCCCCTGGAGAGATGACGGATGCATCTAGGGCTAACTCTGCATAGCAGGAGGTCAGCAGACCTTACTGGGTGGCTGTCAGGGTCCCAAGCAGATTTACTTCAGAAGCAAGTGTGTGTAAAGGGTATTAACAAAGTAGTCAGCAAGAGCAGGCTGACTTTTGTTTGTTTGTGCTTTGCAGCTCCAAGATGGCTTTTCATATACATGCTGTGAATAATCAGGGAAGGTACGTATATGGCTGTCATTTGCCCTCTTTTGGAGCAAGTTTAGGAACAAAAAGGGAGGGGAGAGGCCAGCCTTGTAACAGCTGGCGTAGGTGTTTCCATGGTTGGCCACCTATCTCTGCTCACATGGAGACCCTCCACCCTGAGGACTTCCTACTGAGGGACTGGGCACAGGACACAGTTCATCCCATACAGCCTTCGTTTCCATTCTGCATGCATGAAACACATTGTTATGAAATCCCGGAGGGAAAGAAATCTGGGCCATGATCAAAGTGAAAGAGAACAAAATTAATGTCAGTGCAATTAATAATTCTTTAATATCTCTCTCTCTCTCTCTCTCTCTCTCTCTCTCTCTCTCTCTCTCTCTCTCTCTCTCTCCCTTTTTCTCTTTCTCCTCTAGAATTGTTCGTCTAGACAGTGAAGATAGCTTATACTTTGTGAAGACGGTAAGCAGAGTTGTTACAGGTCAGAAGACTGGGAATGGCCCACAGAGGGGCAGTGGGTGGTGGGCGGTCTTGGCCAGCACATCCCTTATCTAAAGAAGCTGGCGTGTTCTCAGGACCGTCCAAGCAGAGCATTGGTGGACCAGAATTTTCTAAGGTTACCCAGACAGTTGTGCCTGGCCCACCCATATCCACATGCCCATGGCTAGGCTGTCTCAGGCCCGAGTCTTAACTGGGGTGGGATACTTCTTTCTGAGTTGATGAAGACTTCCTCCAAGTAATGGAAGTTGCTCTAGCATGAAATGGAGATGTAGCTTCTGAGGTAATAAACTAGCCTCAACACAGACCAGCAAATGGGGGTCTATGTGTCCAAGGTCTTCATCGACGTCCTTCCCAGAGGCCTGGTACTCCAGCTATGCGAACTTCCTGTGTGCTGAATGCATACTTATAGGCCTGGGAAGGGGTTTAGACATGCACCGCGATCCTGGTCTCCTCTCTCTCTGCTGGCTTGGCCCAGGGGAGCAGAGGTCCCAAGCCGGATGTTGGTTCCCTGCCACAAGCCAAGGCTTTCACTTACCACGGTATGCCCTGCTTCACACACGTTTCATGAGAGGAGGACGTACGTCCAACCAAGGTTCTGGTAGTAACCTGAGCGGCCACAAGTTACACCTTGCATCTCTTCTTGGCCACTGCCTGAATCTTCACTCTGATGAACTCCTGGTTTGGAGGAAGTGGGGGCAAGTGTGGGTGGCTCAGTGCAAGGGCACCCCACCACCAGAACCAGTGGAAGATCAGCTCAAAGTGTCTGTGAGATGCCATCAACAGAGTAAACTAGGCAACAAAAGTGACTTCTTAAGGTTATAATTTACATTTTTGGAATAGGCGTGCCCCTTTTGTTGGTGTTCGTTTAGAACCAGTTTAGCCCCTTTTGTAACATCATGACATTGGGAAATGCTTACTGGCATGTAGGCGGTCACATTACTCTCTCTGCCACACTTGAAACTCCCGGACTTCCCTCCTCGGGATCTTCGCAGTTCTTTGGAAGGCGCCTTGCAAATCACTAATGGAGTCCAGCCGACTTGTAGTGTTGATTTCAGGAATCCATTCAGAGCACCCAGTGAAATCAGAAGGAAAGATGGGAAGTTGGTACTTTCTGTCCCAATCCTGTTCTTGCTTCCAAGCAGAGCTGGATAGTTGGCTCCTCTCTGAGCCCCCAGTATGTGTTCACAGTGTACCTCCGTGCAGTTCTTCATGAACCCTCCCTTGCCAGTCTCTTCCTGAAGGCGTGGTGGGGCTGGCGCTGGCCGACTCTGCTCTCTCGTTTGACACAGGCCTGCATGGCTATCTACGATATTCCTGACGTGCTGGGAAGAAGAGGGTGCTTAGGATCTGTGGTCTTCTCAGAATCGTTTCTAACATCTCAGATCTTGGTTAAAGAAAAGGGTAAGTGGTCTTTGGAAAGCAAAACTTGAACCTCTGGTGAAAAGGAGGGGAGGGGGCAAAGCAAACCATAAACTAAGCCCAAAGAACAGTAGTAAACTGGTAAATATTAGAACATTTATGATAAAGGTTGTGGATCCTAATTTGTAAACAGCTCTTATTAGTTAGAGAAATCCCAGCTACCCGAGGGAGGGTGGAAGGCAGGCAGACACACGGGAGCTTCAAAAAGTTGGTGGAAATTTATGTTATCTTTTCATTTTAGTGTTCCACCAACTTTTTGAAGCCCCTTTGTTTATGTGCATGTACATTTATATGTTGGCTAGAATACAGCCTCACTAATCGTCGCTTCTAATCCATTGTTATCAAGTCGATTCCAACTCATAGCAACCCTATATAGGTTCTCCGAGGCCGTAAGTCTTCACAGGAGCAGACAGCCTCATCTTTCTCCCAGAGAGTAGCTGGTGGGTTTCAACTGCTGATCTTGTGGTTGTCAGCCCAATGGGTAGCCCATTACACCACCAGGCCTCGAAAAGGAGCAACTAACATCTATAATTAACTAGCTACCATTTTTCATCTATTATGTTGACCCCAAAAATCATATCCAGTGTGGGATGATGCCCCTGATGGTTTGAGTTTTAATAGATAAACATGTTCTACTTCTAGAAAAATTAAAAGTAAAACTTTCTAAAAGAACTAATTCCCACAATTCTTCATTTTGATATATTTTTAATTGTTGTGGAAAATACTAAAGTTCATCAAGTGAGCACGCCATTCTTCATCCTCTCATCCCTGTCCCCAGAAAAGGCAGTTTTCAGCGTTTGAGGGCATCCCACTCCAGCAGATGGAGAAGCGCTGGCTCCTGACAAAGTATCTGGGGCGGCAGGAGTGGGGCGGGGGGTAGGAATTCACATGTCTGCGGTCTTCCTACAGATGGCACTGTTACCACAGAAACCAGCTCCATTATCCTGACCGAGGCCATCCCCAGATTCTGCTCCTGGATGGTTAGTTTCACTCATCTGAAGGAAGTGACAGAACCGTGAGGGAACCAGGAACTTTTTTGGAAAAGCCTCTCTATTGGGTCCCTGGTGGGCTGTCAAATCCAGAACTAGCTTTCTCTTGATGCAAAGAAATCTAGTTTACTGACCACTTTCACGATGTTGGAAAAGGCATGAAGGAACTCAGTTATCTGGGTCTGTGTTAAAATGTGAAAGGAAGAAGTGAACACAGCCATTGTAGAGATGAACAGACTGAGGCTCAGACATGAACGGTTTGCCCAAGGTCACTCAGAGAGAAGGGAAACAGGTGGTGACTGCAGAGTCCTGACTATAGTGTCCCTACATGAGAAGGCATGGCACTGGGTGATGGGGGCCCAGAAAGCATAAGAGCAGCAGCTCTGTCATGGTCTCAGCCCTTACCCTAGAATCAGTTCATGTTCCACCTCTGGGGTTCCCATCTGGATAGGAAAGGAGGAGAGTCATCTCTGTCTTTGGAGATATCATGAGCCTGTTTAACTAGACCTCAGGTCCCAATGAGAGAGCCACATGGCTTCAGTCCCTGGCCCCTGATGACCAGCAGGCAGTTCAAGCAGCTGTGCCAAGGCCTAAAGGACGGCGTGGAAGGGTGGGGAGGGCGCCCAGGGCTCGGTGGAGAGGCTGCTGGGTCAGTGTCCTGGAACAGGGGGACACAGGGAGGGAGCAAGCAAGGCTTTGCCTTTCGTGGAGTAAACTCAGAATCTGTGCTCCTTTGCAAACAGGTAGAAGATAATGAAATAAAATTGTCAGAGAAAACCCAGCAAGCACTGAAGGTAAGCAACCAAGCAACCTTCTTCTTCTCAATGGAATCTATAGAAGGTAAAGGATACAGAACAGAGAGGCACACGGCTTCATCCGACTGCTAATTAAAGGGTTTGTGTGCCTTTGTGTTCACTTCCTATTTGCATTCTTCTCACTCCCAGCAAGTTTTAAAAAATAACCTTTTCAAAAAATTTTGGGAGGAAGGTCTAAAATCGGATTCTTTTTGCCTTGTAGATATTACCAGTGTTTTTTGGAGTTTTGTTTTTTAATAACCAACTAGTACTTTCTAACTTTCCTTTAAAAATTGTAAGTTTGCAGAGAACATGCGTTTCCCATTCAATAACTTATCCTTTGTTGGTTTGTTTGTTTCCTGGCATTGCTTGCAGTCCCCTCAGCATGACAGCACTCTTCCCGCTTCCTCGAGTGTCGAGGTTCTGTTGGCTTCTCTGTCCCCTCCCACCTTCTGGACTTTGTTTTGGGGTAAATGTTGCTCTTTGAGCCTGTGTCAGTAAGCAGTTCCAAGCTGGCCTCCGCAGCTAGTGAGTGGTGAGAGGTCGGAACTTCGGGCCAAGGAAAAGGGGCCTCCGATTTCACAGTCAGAGGAAGTAAATCAGCAGAACATGGACAGATCCAGTAGCCCTCAGTGCATGGACTGGCAGAGAACGTAATGTTCCCTTTCTCAGCACAAGTCAGGGATGCTGGAAGCATGCTCACCAGGCAGGCGGCCACAGATGATGGGAATAGAGTGGATTTGAGTTTAGATTCGGCAGCCTTTACTGCCTGGGCCCAACGTTTGGTTCTGTGGGCGATTGTGCTCATTATCACCTGTCCTGTTTGTCTTGCTTTAAAGGAAGATGAGTGTTTCCTGGGCACTTTCCTAACAGGAGGAGAAGGGGCATATCTTTACTCCGGCGACCTGCAGTCCTGGCCTGAGGAAGGTAAGTGGCTCTGACTTTTCTATTCTTGAATAAGCCCCGGTGCCCCTTCCTGCGGGGAGCAGCATGCGTACTGTGATTAGTAATACACCTGATACTCGTTGGTGGAGAAGTGCTTTCTTGGAGCTTTCCTCCTCGGATCCACCCACTTGGCAGCTGAAGAAACTTCCGTTAGGAAGGGCTGGCCCCAGAACCTTGTCCAGTCCCCTCGCAGCTCCTGACGCTGGCAAGAGCAGCATGGCCAGAATTCCAAGCTGTGGGCCCAGACACAAATCTGAATTGGCTTATTGCTGTATAACAGATTGTTACAACTATAAGGACTTAAAATAACGTCCATTTTTGTTCAGCTGTTCTGTCGGCCGGCCGGCCCACTTGAGCGTGTTCTTTGCGCAGGGCCTCACAGGTTGGAGTGAGGGTGTCAGCCATACTGGATTCTCACCTGGAGGCTCTGGAGAGGAACAGGCTCCCAAGTTGTTGGCACAATCCAGTCTTTACGATGTAGCGATAAAGTCCCCGTCTTCTTGCTGCATGAGCACTTCGCTCAACTCTCACTTCCAGAGGTCTTTGCCTGGTGACCCCCCACATCTCAGCAATTAAGATCCATCCTTATGTCAGGTACCTCTCGTGTTTTGAATCACTGCAACTTCTTTTGCCACCAGCCAGGAAAACAACGCAGAATGAAGCTCTGCTTATAAAAGGCTCATGTGATTAGAGTAGGCCTGCCCAGATAATCTCTCTTTCGCCTTATATTGTAACACGATCACCACGGGTACACACCATGGGGTGAAGGTTATAGGGCCCTCTAACCTTTCTCCCTACCACAATCAACCTGCTGGTCCCCATGACTCATGCCCTCCCCCTTGCAGAAAACACTCACCTCCCACACAAGTCCTACTCCATTATGGACGTCAGTCAAGTTCCAAATCTCATCTGCTCCAAAATCCAAAATTCCATCATCTAGATCTTCTAACCACCACTTGTCTGTCAGTTTGGATTGCAAGTCAATGTAAGGAAGACCACAATCCTCACAACTGGACCAATAGATAGTTAACATCATGATCAATGGAGAAAAGGTTGAAGTTGTCAAAGATTTTGCCTTCCTTGAATCCACAATCAACGCTCATAGAAGCAGAAGTCAAAAGATAAAAGACATATTGCATAGGTAAATCTGCTGCACAAGACCTCTTTTTTTATTATTTTAATAAATCATTTTATTGGGTGTTCTTACAGTTCTTATAACAGTCCATACATCAATTGTATCAAGCACATCTATACATATGTTGCCATTATCATTTCCAGAACATTTTCTTTCTACTTGAACCCTTGGTATCAGTACCTCTTTTTTCCCTTCCCCTCCATCACCACCACCCCCCTCCCACCAACAAGACCTCTTTAGAGTCTTGAAGAGCAAAGATGCTACTTTGAGGACTAAGTAACACCACCCAAGCCATGGTATTCTCCATTGCATCACAGATGCATGTGAGTTGTGGTGCTGGAGAAGAATGTTGAAAGTACCACGTCTGCTCACAGGACGACCCGCTCTGTGTTGGAAGGAGGGCCAGAGAGCTCCTTAGAGGCAAGGGTGGCAACACTTGGTCTTACATGCTTTGGATGTGTTTTCAGGAGAGACCAGTCCCTGGAGAGGACATCGTGCATGGTAAAGTAGAAGGGCAGTGGACAAGAGGAAGGCCCTCCCTGAGATGGATGGACACAGGGCTGCCTCCGTAGCCTCAGGCACAGGAAGCATTGTGAAGTTAGCACAGTGCAGGTTTGGTTCTGTGGTGCACAGGTTCACTCGGGGTTGGAGCCCACTCAGTGGCACCCAGCAACGACAATGATGGCAGAGCTTCTCAAGCAAATGTCGACAAGCTCCTCCAGAGAGTAACCTACTCAGGACAGTCCCTGAGCACCATTCATCGCCATCTGTGAACCTGCGACTAAAGAGAGGAGGTGTCTCTCTCAACTCTGCACACATACAAGGTGATAGCAGCATTCAGGTTAAGAGAGGAGGAAATGAGAGGTAAAGAGGAGTCTTCAGTCTAAACCCGTTTTGAATTCGCACTAGGTGGATCCCAGTTTCTTACGTAGGTTTCCAGACCAGGAAACAGTCATCCCTAGTGCCCGGCTCTCCTGCCTCAGCTGTTGGTTTTGCTCTCTGGACGCATGGTCCTGGCATCTGTCACTTCCCTTTGTTCATGAACAGTAGCACATGTTTTCCCCTGAGTAGTTTCATCAACCTGCTTCCTGCCAGTAGACAAGAAGGGGGCAGTCAGCAGCCTTCTTTCCTCTGAGCTCCCTGAATCTTTCAGTCCATGGTGATGGTGTTTTTACGGATGCAAAATTCTCCAGAGTCATGTGGATCTTGCTTGGATTTCACTGGGGTTCACCTCCATATTCCTGTTGTGACTCCCTCCAAATACCACTTTCTTATCGTGTAGCTTTCTGTGGAGGCAGAGCCCCGACTTACTCCACACACTGCCCAGCCTCTAGTAAGCAAATCCTCTTTCTGGCTAATTTGTTCTTCTGCTTGAAAATATTCTGCCCAGTGGCAAATTCCTCTCCCTGTTTTTGGATCACTGGTTCAGCTTCTCCTCCTTCCACAAGGAAGACAGAGCACAAGGACTTCTGGTTTCTTATCCACTTCATGTTGAGATGGTGATAGAATTTCTTATCGAGCCTGTGGACCATACAGCCCCTGCATTCTGCCTCTGCAGGTTTGAATGCAGAAGGCTGTGGAGCTGGGAATATTTGCTGAAGAAAGAAGTGTGTGGCAGTGCTTCCTGCTTTGCACGGTGCTTTAAAAGCTGGTTGTGGGCACAACACAGAGGTGGTTGTGCTTTGGTATAGTGCAGCCAATTATAATATTTAGTAAGGATGTTTGCCAAAATTAGTTTGTACTTACTTAGCAAAGTGCCTTGGTAGGAGAATAATCTTGCCTTGTATTGAGTTATCCAGCTGGCTATTCCGTGTGTCCTGAGGTCCTGAGCAAGAATAAGGGACACAGCCAGTGACTTTCAGCACCTCGGTAGTAGTCGCTCTTTCCACAAGCTGAGAGTTCAAACTTTCATAGTTCCTGAGGGAAATCTACTCTGAATTAGGCGATGGTTTTCTGAAGCAGGAAAATTCAGTAGAATCAGAAGATTTTCAACGCCATTGTGTTAGGCTGAGTTCTCCAGTGGAGCAAAACCAATGGCACTTGTGTGTATGGAAGAAGGAAATTTCTCTGAGGCGAGAATAGCCGACAGAGCTGTCGAAGCGAGCAAGCCCAGCTCAGCTCACGTTAATGGCAACATCAGGAAAGGAGTCAGGTCTTCTGATTTTTCACTTCAGTTGTTTCACCTCGCTACTTATGGATAAGACCTAATTCCAACACCAAACTTACTGTCACTGAGTGGATTCTAACATAGAGTGACCCTTTATAGAGATTTTAAATCTTCACAGAAACAGACAGCCTCATCTTCATCTCAGGGAATAGCTGGTGGATTTGAACCTCTGACCTTGTGGTTTACAGCTCTCTTTATAACCTACGGTGCCACCACTGTCCCTATGGATAAGAAGGGTATTTCCTTTATTATCCTCCAGAACCTTTTCACTTCCCTTACAGGCTTCTGGCCAGTGGGGTGTTTTTTTTTGGGGGGGGGTTGTTTGTTTGGGGCTTCCCTTCACTCCTGCCCTTGATTTTCCCTTCTGGCATTGACCCAGCAAACTGTCTAGTACCTGGGCCTCAGAAATGTGCTTTCAAGTTTTACCACACATGATCCTATATCCCCAAAGTCTTGTTTTTGAACATAATTAATACAAAAGTCTGAGTATTCCTCTGCTTAATACTGTGCTCCTGACAGGTCATCTGTAGCATGCCTCTTCATGTTGTTTATTCATTGTTTCTTTGGGATGATTTGTCTTTTTCTTGTTGATTGTAGAGTTGTGTATAAATTTGGGATGTAAATCCTGTCAGTTATGTATACTAGAAATATTTTCTTCCACTATGACTTGTCATTTGATTTAATTTGTGATCATTTCTGTGGGTTTTTTAAACCTTTTATTGTGAACTGGGTGAGTGCAGTAAAACAGGGCTGCAGTCATAGCTGCCCTCCTCTGGCTTCGCTCTTGCCACAAGGCAGGGGTCAGGCATGCCTCCACCCGCCGTCCTCTTTACCTATTCTCACACCAACTGTTCTTCCCAAGGTACTCTACTTCTGGGCTCAGTTCACACAGAACTCACAGACAATACTCAAACTCAAGGGGATATTTTAGGGAAGTTACCACAAGTCAGTATCGGCAAACAGTAAGGACACAATCATTGGTCCACAGCAGTAGCCAAGTCTCTCTCCAGTCCTCTGACTCTCAGCCATGCAGTCCCCTGACCTCTGCCTCTCTGGACCAGGAATTCTGCCTCTTACTCTGCCTTACAGTCTCATAGTCTCAGCTCTGCTTCTCGGTTCTGACTCATCATCTTTTTCCCTTGTCCTCTCGTCTCTGGCTCCTTTGTTCTGGCCCATGGTCTCCATGTAAAAGTTCCTGGTGCCTCTGGTCTTTGCCTCCAACAGAGATCTCCAATGTGCTCTTTTTCCAGTGGTCTGGGGGTTTCTCTCTGAACGTTCTGCTTCTGAGATGGCCTTAATACATAAGGAATGGTTTGAAAGGTGTGGTTTTTATCTTTCAACAGACCATACCCCAAGAGAACAAAGGGTGTGATTTAGTTCACACCCTCTACTAAGGTAGAAACTTAATCTCCCCTTAGCAGGGAACTCCCTCCAAGTGGAATAACACAGACAGAGAGACATACCTCACGCAAGGGTTTATGGCTACAGGGGTTGTGGCTAGAAGTGCCATATTAAGTAATTGACTCTTATTTAAGTAAAGATTTACAGAGCTAATCCATTTTCTATTCAATAATTCATATGTTTATTACAGATCATTGATTTCTGGTGTCTTTTTAATGAATAAAGGTTCTTAGTTTTAACTTCTCTCTTTGTAGTCTATATGCTTTGGATCAGTTAAGAAAACTTCATCTTGCAATCTCAAAGATATTATCATATTGACTTCTAAAAATATAGATTTTTCCAGAACCTACCTGGATTTATCTTTGAGAGTGATGAGCCAGAAGTACAATTTTATTTTGTTTTCAATATAGATAATATGTCTTAGGCCGGGCACCATCTAGTTCTTCTGGTCTTGGAATGTTGGAAGATGGGGTTCACATGAACCAGTATTCCTTTGGATTAAGTGTTTCCTGTATCTTTTATTTGCTCCATGTGGGAGAAGCCCATAATTTCTCCTTAGATAGTTGCTCACAAGCTTTTAAGACCTCAGACTAAAAAAAAAAAAAAAAGACCTCAGTCTCTAGTCACCAAAGTAGGATGCAGTGCATTGTTGTACCACTTGACCTTGATGTCCCCTGAGACTATGATTCTGAGCCCTCTAGGCCCAATGACTCATTCTCTCAAGGGGTATGGCTAAGTTTTAATAACTTTGCCCTTTGTATGCTCGACTATGTTCATTGGCAAGTTTGCAGTACATATGAATATATAGCTAGAAATAACCTTTGTCAAACCTTTGTATATTGTGGGTGCTGTTCCATTCTCCTTCCTGCTCCTGTTTAGCTTAGATGTCTGTCCACTTGTCCTATATTGTTATTTCCAGGATTGGGTGTGTAGTGCTCTTTACCTTTGTTGCTTTTAACACTTAATGTTCCTCCCAGTGTCTTCCTTTGCCTTGACCGTGCTGTGCTAGCCTTGCCCTTAAGTCTCTCCCTTCACCCAGGTCCATCCGGGCCTACCCTCTAGTTAATTATTATTTCCCTTTGCCCTCCCACCCCTAGTAGCCTTCAAAACGAAGGTTTCTTTCTGTGAGTAAACCTTTTCCATTTACAGTACTGGTCTGATATGCTACTTTTCCTTTTGTGATTAACTATAATCTCTCTCAGCATACCATTCTCTAGATTCATCGGTGTTATGAGGTGTTTTGCAGACTCCTCATGATTCTTGTGTGTGTGTGTGTGTGTGTGTGTGTGTGTAGCACATCCTGGGGACTCTGGTAAACAAGCTGAATTGTACCACTACATGATGAGAAACCCTGGCAATGATCAGCCATCCACTGTGTGCTGTCTCAATTCTAGACCCTCCTCTTTGGCTTTGTGTCCGTGTTGAAGCTATTGAGAGACACTTCCAAAAGAAAGTTCTTTATAGCAGTGAGCATGAATGAATTCCATAGCTGTATACTACCTCCCACATGACTAAGTCTCAGAACAGAACACTGAGATAATCTTAGAATTCCGTTTCTGTAAAAGCAAAAACAGACTAACCTAAATAATACCTAGATTTGGGGCACGTATGACTGGTGAAATGATCCCTAATCCACACAGTTAGTTCCTTCGTTGGGGAGAGAGGAATGAGTGGGGTACTAGTGCTCTCGACGGAATGCAGGGTCGACCTTTCCGGGGTCGGACATTCTGGGTTTTGTGTCATGCAGCAGAGTCGGCATCAAGGAGAAGCGAGGCCAGGGCATGTGATGGGCCTTCCTCCCACACTCATAGGAATGGTGGTCCTGACTCCGGAAGGAAAGATTGTGAATGTGCTAAAACGATATCGCGAACATTGTGGCGTGATAGGGGCAGTCGGTATGTGCTTGTGCTGGAATGGAGAACATGCCTGGGAGCAGCAGTGAGGAACCATGGGGTTGGTACGGAAACAGGGATCTCATCGTGTCAAGAGGGTCCCAGGGCAAAGCTGTGTCCAAGGAAAAGCAGCCTTGACTCTTTGAGGGACAGGAGATTCCCGAGGCTTGAACCGGAATATCGGAGTGGGGCTGGCGGGTGACTGCCCAGACGGTGAAGTTGGCCCTGGTAGCCTCTGACTGCACATCTGGTCCTCACCACTGACAGTTAACTCCAACCTTCTTCTTGTAACTAGGA
Organism: Tenrec ecaudatus; assembly: GCF_050624435.1. NCBI lineage: Eukaryota > Metazoa > Chordata > Mammalia > Afrosoricida > Tenrecidae > Tenrec > Tenrec ecaudatus. The sequence goes on along the minus strand of NC_134541.1, from coordinate 34,426,274 downwards.
AACCGCTGCCACCTCCCCCAGCCCCAACCCCCTCTTCACACACACCTTCCCTTTTTCTGAAACCGTATTTCCTAAGCAAGTCCTCAAAAGGTGCCGTACCCCCAATTCCTCATCCATGAGAAAAAGACAGCCCCCAAACTCGTTGCTTTTGCTCATCGTTACAACCACTTCCAGAACTTGGAGCAGCCTTCCTAGAGCTACCGCGTGAGGATTCTCCTGCTGCTTCAGTCCCTTCCCGTTCTTCCCTGTCCTCCGAGTTCCCGGGATACTTCATCTCTGCTCTCTGTGAAACCGTGAAGAGAAACGTAACAGAAAGGATCCAACCTCACGCGGTTGCAGAAAGCAACTTCCCTGAGAGCTGAGGCTCTGGGTGCTTCGTTAGAGTCCCTAAAGCAACGGGCGCATCCTGGTCCCTTTTCATCCTATTTGTCCTTCTTGCCTGTCTTTTGCTCCCTTCGGCCATACTAAGCTCCTCTGTACGACCTTGGCCATCGAGAAGCAGAAACTCCCCTGGGGCTTGAGTCTCTTGTCCTCAGGAGCCCATGTCCAGGGTTCGCCTCCTTGTTTTTGTGAACGACAACAAGCAGCCTATGCTGTAGAACCCTTCTCTTGCCTAGCAAGACATCACATTTTCGTCTCTGTCTTCCATACAAAGAGCCCTGACGGCACAGCAGATCCATGGTGCTTAAGCATTCAGCTGCAGGAGAGCGCTGTGGCAGTCTGCTCCCGTAAAGGTGACAGCCTTGGTAATGCTACGTGGTAGTTCTACTCTGCCCTGTAGGGCTCTCCTGAGTTAGAATCAGCTGGATGACAATGGTTTTGACCGAAGGCTCCTGTCACCAGGACTTCCACTGACACGTTAGTGCTTGCTCTTGAGCTCTCATGAGGGACGTGGTCTAGGGCTGAGCCAGCCTCTGCCAAGATGGGAGGAAGGAGGATCCATAAACATAGTAATAGAACAGGCATGCAGTAGTGTTTTTAGAATGTTTCCCTGGGAGACCTATAAGGAAGTGTGAATTTTTGCTTCCTATCATCAACTCTCAGTTTATATACTCGTTGGTTTTATCCCCCTAATTCTTAAGCAAAGATTGTATCTGATATCTCATTTCTCTCTGAAGCCCTCGGGGGGTGGGGGGGACATTGGCCTCCCTGGAATACAGGGTTCGGTGTCCACAATCATGTAAAGTAAGTGCTACTGATACTGGGCTCTGGTTACCTCCGTGCAGGCCCTGGTGTCTGTGAGGAGAACGTTGGGATCTGAAGCCCAGGATGTAGCGCTCCTGCTCTGACCAGCTCTCTTTGCCTTTCAGGGAAAGTGCAGTTCTTCTCCAGTGGCCTTCTGTTTTCTCACCGTCACCATGGAAGTATCATCATTTCCAAGAATCACATGAATTCCATTTCCTTCTATGATGGGGTAGGTGTTTTACCGGCCCATGTCTTTACTGTTCAGGAAAATACTCATGCTTCTGAGAGGAAAAGGCAGATAACTCACTTTCTCTTCAACACCACCATGGGGCCAGCAATCCGAGCTGCCCTAGAGAGGCGGGCAGGCAGGGAGGTCATGGGCAGGCCTGGGTGCCCTCAGGTCTTGTCACTTTCTGTGCTCTGCTAAAGGCTCAGCCAAAAAAGGCTTCTGGGTCAGGACAGCCGGTAGCTACCCATGTCCAGTTCCCATACCCTAAAGGGGACCGGGAAGAAGGCTAAGGAAGGTCTCAAGTGGCCTCTAGCCCAAGGATACAAAGGCTCACCCACTTGCGAACTAAAGAGAAGCTGCACTGATGAGGGACCCATTTATCCATCAGCACAAGAAAGACTTGTAAGTGAGCCGAAGACAGAGAGAACTGGGTAGCTTTTCCCGTGCGGAGCTTACCACACCCCACTCACCTGCTCAGCTGTTAGAACCCTCGAGCTCCCCCGTGGAACCATTCTTTAACTTGACCAGCCTGTGCCAGCACGTCCCCTTTGGGGGAGGAGTTGCCGGTATGAGTTCCCTTCCCTGTAGTCGCTGGCCAAGGTGCACCACAAGAGCAACCTCCACTCGACTGGTTTGGGCCTGTGTGGGAGCCAGGACAGAGACTAAGTGAGGTGCTGTAATGAAACTTCAGTGTGTTCGTAGGAAAATTCCATGTGACTACTTTTCATTCCATTTTCCCAGGGACTGTATGAAGCCTTCCCATGCCCTCCCTTTATGATCAGATGTCTCAGGAAACAAATTCTAATATGTGAGCAAGTCTGTCTCCCACTTGGAGCCAAAGGGCAGGCCAACCAGCCTGAGAGATTCATGGGCCCTATGTGATAAATCTGTAGGCAACTGGACATCCCCTTACAGAGGGTTTGCGGGGAGGAGACGAGCCAGTCGGTGCAGTGTAGCAACAATGACACATGTAACTCTGCTCTAGTTCCTGAATGCTTCCTCCTCTCCACTATCATGATCCCAATTCTACCTTACAAATCTGTCTAGACCAGAGGATATACACTTGTACTGATAGGAACTGGAAACTCAGGGAATCCAGGACAGGTAATCCCTTCAGAACCAGTGCTGAGAGTGACAATACCGGGAAGGTAGAGGGAGGGTGGGGTAGAAAGGCAGAACTGATTATAAGGATCTACATATAACCACCTCCCTAGGGGACAGACAACAGAAAAGTGGGTGAAGGGAGATGTCAGACAATATAAGACAAGACAAAATAATAATTTATAAATTATCAAGAGTTCATGAGGGAGGGGGAAGGGAAGGGAAAGGGAAAAATGAGCTGATACCAAGGGCTCAAATAGAAAGCAAATGTTTTGAGAATGATGATGGCAACAAATGTACAAATGTGCTTGACACAATGGTTGGATGTATGGATTGTGATAAGAGTTGTACCAGCCCCCATTAAAATGGTGTTTTTTTAAAGTCTTAATAATAGGCTAAAGAGTCTTCCAACATCAAGAAAGAAAGGACAGATCCTTCAAGAACAAAGCCAGGACAATGTTTAGTGCCATAGAATCCATCCCAGTCATAACGATTCTAGGTGCTGCCCCATGGGCTTCCCAGGCTGCAATCTTTACAGGAGCCGATCACCAGGCCTTGTCTCCAAGGAGCCACTGGTGCGTTCAAACTGCCAGTCTTTCAATTCAAAGCCAAGTGCTTAACCTTTGCACCACCAGGAAGGGCTCCCTTGTTAGGCTAGTACAACCAAAATAAACAAATAAATGAAACTCACTGCCATTGAGTTAATTCTGACTTGGAGCAACCCTATAGGACAGGGTGGAACTGCCCTTGGGGTCTGTGAGACTGTAACTCTGCATGGGCGTAAAAGACCTCCATTGCCTCCCGAGGAGTGGCTGGTGCTGTTGAACTACTGGCCTTGCGATTAGCAGCAGCCCAACGTGTACCCACTATGCCACCAGATAAAAACAACTACACCCACTGTCCTCCCACAATTTGATGAGCGTGTGCGCATAGTGGCTCATACAGAACAATTGGGTCGTGCTGCGTGGACAGGAATAGGAGGGGCCTTCTAGCATAAGTGAAAAAGCCCACTGCCCTCAACTTTCCAAGTGTCCAGCCACTTCCACTGCCCACTGTGTCCTGGCTTCCCTCAAAGATGCCCACCTGAATCAGAGGGCACCTAAACTGCTGTAGATGCTAAGGTTCATCTGAAGAACAAGACCCCGGCCCTCCAGGAGACAGCCTAGGACTGTTTCAGTCTTCATGAAGACTGGCATCCACTGAAAAAGCACAATTTTCAACACAGTTATACTAGATGTGTTTGTGTGTTGTGATCCAAGTGCCTGGCTCCCTGCTGGCCTGACGCAGTAATGAGTGTTAGCTTTTTCTACTATCTAGAATCATGGCCAACCATCTTCTCTTCCGAGTGCCGTGTCCCTCCACTGAGCTTATGAGGAATACTGACTGGTTGGGACAACAGGATGGGCTCCAGACAGGTGCTGGAAGTGCCAGCTCTTCTCTGCAACTTCTTCCTCGTCATCAACTTCCCCGGGTTCTGGAAGAGCGGGTGCAGGGGTGCAGGTAGTGGGAAGCAAGCAGGCTCTGCTAGGGGAAGGTGGTGAGAGGAGGGAGTGTCTTGGCTTCTGGGTGCTGACCCTGCTCCCTCTGGACCACAGGTCTGATCCACTGGGATTTAGTAAAGGGGGTTTGGGGATTTATCCTGTTCCACATAAGGGTAATCTCTTCTACCCCTTCTCTTGGTGGCCGCTTTTCCTCAGGCCCCTGGAGTAGAGGGAAGTGGAAAACTAGTCAGACCTACGGCATTCCACAGTCTCATCCAGCAGAGAACAGCATCAGGTTTGGCCCGCGACCCCACTCTAGAGGCGCAGCACCCTCAGAGCTGAGGCTGCCGTAACCTCCTGTTAGAGACCCAGGGCTGGAAAGCTCCAAGGCTTCCAGGTTTGAGATGTGCCCTGAGCTCAGTCTCACCTCTTCCACTCCCCCGCCCCTGTGTCTGTACAGAGCACCTTTCTCTCTCTCGCTTTCTCTCTGCTTGTTAGCGCTTTGATAGTAAGTAGCGGAGTTTGGGGTGAAAGGGGCATTCTAAATGTCCCTTTCCAGGAGAAAGGTAATTAAGGGCTCTTCCATCAAAATGCAATGTCTTAAAAAAATGTTGTTGTTGTTAAATAAAAAGACAAATGTCAAAAATAAAATTTAAAAAAATACAAAGGTCTTTTCTTACCTATAACTTCCAGTCTTTGCACATGTCTCACTTTTTTTTTCATGTCTCACTTTTTTATCCAGCCTGCCTTGACACCCCTGGTTCGTGGGATAGCCTGCCCACTCCCCAGTACCTCCATTTCCCTTACCGACTTTCTCCTTTTGTCTTAGCACTTACCCTGCCTTCTAACGCACTGCCCCATTCAGTCATTCATTCTGCTCCCCGCCTCTCACCATCCCCACAAGGACAGGGATCCTTATCTGTTAGCGTCAGTGCTGATTCCTGAGCTTCTAGTTGCGTTTGGCACATAACAGGCACAACGCTGAGTAAACATTTGATGGCTGAATGAATGAAAAGAAAGAAATGTGGTGTGACCTCCATTTATTACTGAGTAGATGACTTAACTGCATAGGTATGTTACTGGACTCTATTCTAACACAATGCCTGTCACATAATAGGGCTCGGGAGGTGTTGGTTAAATGAATGAACAACCTAGAAGGTTAAAGAGTGTCCTCAGCATTGTTGGTTGAGTTGGAACATAAATGGAATCTCATTGTTCTGGAAAGAATCTTAAGACGACATTTTTTGTTTAGGAGAAAAAAACCATGTACTGCCATTCTTTCCTGTAACTGGATATTAGGAAATTTATTCTACTGAACCCCACAAAGCGACACTTCAAGAAAAGACTTGCCCTTGTGTTGGAGGGCTGGTACCACAGAAATAGCTTTCCTCATGGATGCCCCTCTGTCCTTTCAGGATTCCACCAGTGTTGTGGCTGCCCTTCTGGTAAACTTCAAAAGCTCCTTGCTGCCTCATCTCCCAGTGCATTTCCACGGATCGAACAATTTTCTGATGATCGCCCTTTTCCCCAGATCAAAGATATACCAAACATTCTATTCAGAGGTAAACATCCATCATTCTTCAGCAAAGCAGTGACTACCTTTTCTCCGTCGCAACTTAGATGGCGGGGCGATGTCTGAGCTAACAGTGAAGTGATACCTGGCACAGGTGGGAAGGGTGGGTGGGGGCGGGGCCAGGGAGCTCCTTCTCTTTCCTTCAGCTCCTAGAATTGGGTTCTCCTCAGGGAGAGCTGAGAGCCTGCAGGAACCAAATGAAGAGCTTTTGACTTCTAAAAACCTTCTCCTTTGTCCTCTTTAAATTCTAATTAGACGCAGTTCCCTTCTCATTGCTTTATAGAATTATTGGGCTTTACCCATTGAGCTCCCGTCAGTGCTGCTGACCACAAGTTTGGCAATTCAAATCCACTAACTGCTCCTCGAGAGAAAATGAGACTGTCTGCTCTCGTAAAGATTTACTGTCTCAAAAACCCGGCATAGGGTCCCTGAGTCAGAACCAACTCAGTGGCAATGGGTTTGATTTTGAGTTTGAGGAGCCACGGAAGCCAAGCTCTACCCGACTCTATGCTCTGCTTCCCGCCTATAGTTCACAGCCACCCCACAAATGCTGCCACCTGGCAACCGCATTGCGTACGCACTCAACTCGGGCTTTGCGTGAGTGAGGGAGCTTATGGCAAATTACACGACCAAGCAATAACCACAGTGAAAAGGGCGGCCAACCTGGTGACTGGTGGGAATGCTTCTCTGCCCGGTCTGTGCCTTCTTTTCCTCACTGCTTGCTGGCCTCCCTGCCTCCTGGTGGCTGTCCTTTTAATCTGGAGACCCAGAGACTAGCCTTGTTTCACCCATTGATTTCATCCATTCCCCTGCGGCAAGTGCTGTTCAAACCATTCCTGTCTGCCTACCCCTCCCACTAGGGTAGAAGCTTTCCCTTCTGCCACAACATTGGTACCTGATCCCTTCCTCTGTGTCTCCTGACCTCTGAAGGAGCAGAATCCCTGAGGAGAAGGGACCCAGAAAGAGATTCTGGTGTTTGAAAAACACAGAACAAAATTGCTCCTAGCCCCTAATTGTGCAGCACAGCTTGTTTGTTATAATAGTTTTTCTTCTCTGTACTGACCATCTAGATTTTCAACAACTATCAAATCCCATGTGGGTCCCACATCCTGTTGTTGGGTTTAAAGTGTTCTTTGCTCAGATTCTGTTTTGTTTAGGTCTTCTCCCCCTGGCAACGGCAGGCGAACTCAGGGCTCTCTTTAAAAGTGATCCAGGAAGATGGATTATCTGTGGAACAAAGGAGATTGTAAGTGGCTGCCTCCAGTGTTTATGCTTGCTTCCCTGAGCTTTGTGTGTGCTCTCCCTGCGGGATGACTTGTGTTATGTAACGCAGGGGTTGGGGTTTCTAAAAGGGCCAACACAACCATTTCAGGGCTGCCAGTCTACAGGTAACCCCAGTGCCTGGGGGAAGTAGAAAGCAAGAGAGATGAAATCAACTAAGAATCAGAAACCCCTAATGTTGCCAAGGGGTTTCTAACCAACCTTCCTATGTGGGCATAGCATCTCAGTTGGCCCTTTGCCAAGCTCAATCATGACCACTCACTCACTCTGCCAGGCTGCTCGAGAGAGGTGAAGGAAATATCTCCACTCTGAAGATAATTAGCGCAAGGTCATCGTGTATTAACACCACGTTTTGTTTTAAGTCAGGGAAGTGCTTATTTTGGAAGCGCACAGACTGTCACAGGACTCTGGCTCAAAAGCAGGAAAGCAAGATGCAGAGCGTCCGTGTGCTGTAGGGAGACAGAATTGTAATCTGTGGGCTTGTGGTATTGCAGGCATGCCAGCGCACAGAAGCTGTTCAACGCCCTGAGCCACCCTGCGGGCGAGAACTGGAGTCCTCTGAAGCTGCTCTCAGCCAGACTCCCAGCGCTGGACTGGTGAGCCCGGGTCTCTGTTGGTAGATGGGGTTTCAAGGGCGTTGGTCCTTTCTGAGCTCCTCTTTCTTTCCAACTTCTCAGGGGGCCATGGTCAAAGCAATAGTGACATGCCATTTAACACGTTTTTAAGCAGAGAGAAGCTCTCTAAAGGTTTCTTTTTCAGCAGTTGAGTAAGAACTTTCTCATGTGAATTGGCACATCCAGGCCACCCTGACAAAAGTAGCACAAGAGCAATGGCTATTTTCCAGGTTTCTCCAGCATTTTGCCGTCGGCAGCGTTAGTCGGGAGCCTGTGATGAGGACCCATCTTCCTGTCTTGCTGCAGCAGTCGGAAAGCAAGCCTCCTCTCCGAGTGGGAAATGACAAGGTAGAGTTGCTCACTGAATATACTGGGAATTCACGGGAAGACAATCCTGCGAGCCTGCCCGCGGATCGTGTGTGTCCATTAACAAAAGGAACTCAGGTGGACTTCCCTTCCAAGACTCTCCGCCTCCTGGGATACAGATGCCATGGTACACATGAGACTCACTCTGCACAATGACAGTGTCCTACAGCGACGTTAACCCTGGCCAGGTTCCTTGACAGTGATACAGCCCTGGCACCTGGCCCTGCCCTCCCCTTTGCTTCTCCACGTCTTTCACACCCTTCCTTGTTTCTCTCGTGCCATCAGTTCTTTCTCTCTGTGACAAGGACTTAACTGGCACGTTGTGCTTAGTAAGGGGGAGGGAGCCCATGTTGTATGGGTCTTGCATCCCCAGGGTAAGGTGATACTTCACAAACATCCTTTTCCCAAGAGCGGACCTTAATCTGCTCCCAGCTCACACTTCCCTCCTCTTCACCCGCCTCCCACCATTCCTTTGGAATCATATGCTGTAATATACTCACTCAAATAAGGGTGTTTATTTTGTTGTGCAAATCATGAAGACACTCGGCTGCAAAAGACAGTGGAAGCACTAAGACATCAGGAGCATCACTTTTCCCTTTGGCAAGAGTTTTCAGAGCCTGAAAATGCCAGCTTGTTATATTTTGTTAAAATGATACACCAGGACTGACCATAAAGTCGGAGACCTCGGGCCGTAAGCATCCATGCAGTGATGGGAGCGGCTGAGTGCTAGTCTGTGAGGAGGAGAAACAAAAGGCACCTGCATGGAGTAAACCCAAGGGGACACAAAGGGACCCAAAGTCAGGGTCCTAGTCAGCCAGCACAAGGGCGGAGCTTCAGGTTTCCAAAGAAGAGGCATCCCTGGCCAGCTGTGTGCTGATGTGACCAGTTCAAAGACTGAGTGCCCCCAAGGTTAACTTTAGTAGAAGTCATCTGTGACTGAGCCTGTCCTAGGGAATCTTGGATGTGGTGGGATAAAGCATAATCTCAGAGCTCTTGTCATATGCAGAGACATACTTAAGGTTATGTAGCTCATGACTCCCTTGTTGACTTCTCCTTTTTTCAATGAATTTCTTCAAGTTGCTTTGGAACTAACTACCTGACAAGCAGCTGGTTTCCATGTGGTTGCATAAGAAGGTTAGGACAATCCACCCTGGCTCCTTTCTCAAGAACCCCAGCATTTCCCACCCCCATGGGTTGTGACCTAGCCCTGCCATGTGGCTTAGCAGGCACGGCAGCCAGCCACCGCTCTCCTCGGCTGCGCTTACCACATGCTCAGACCTTTCCTCCAGACTCCTTCCTGCCCACGATTTGTTACAGAGAAGCCATGTTCACCCTAATGTCTGCTCTGCAGAGTAGTGTGGTCTCACACACTTCGGCTCTTGTAGTTTGTTGTTGTATTTTAATTGACCTTCCTACAACCCACCAAAAGCCAGCTCCACAGAAATTTTTATAGGAACGCTACCAGGGTACTTCAGAAAGTTTGTGGAAAAAATGGAATTCTAAGATAATGGAAATTTTCCACACACTTATTGAAGCTCCCTGGTACTCTCTGTTCTAAGCCAGGCACTCTTCTGAGCACTAAACACACATGTGTATGAGGTCAGCACATCCTCCCATCCACCCTGCAGCACCCCGGAGCTGGGTGACTTGAAAACCACAAAAGCCTAGATCCAGAGTCATCTCTTGACTCACACGACGCCGCAGGCTCTCAGTGGGCTGCCATGCGATGTTTCTTTCCCTAGGTTGTTATCAACATTGTCACGGGCCTCCCAGGCTGTCATGCTAGCGAGCTCTCCGCTTTTCTGGTCACACTGCATAAGGAATATGGCAGGTGAGTATGGCTGCTGCGGCTGTTTTGGGGGGAGGCATTCATCGCTTGGGCTTAGACACGCACAGGTTCCCCACTATGAATCCTCTCGTAAGCCAAAATGATGTAAAGTGAAAAGCAATGGCCATTAATTTATATGGGGAAATATCTTGAACATTCCCGTACCCCAAAGACAATCTACCAAGTCATACGCAATGACCCAGAAAACCTAAAATAGCACTAATGTGTAGTGTTCACGGGGAGTCCTGGTGGCATCGTAGTTATACATTGGTCTGCTAACCCAGCGGCTCTCAACCTGTGGGTCACGACCCCTGTCACAGGGGTCACCTGGTTCATAACAGTAGCAAAATGACAGTGGTGAAGTAGCAATGAAAATCATTTTATGGTTGGAGGTCACCACAACATGAGGAATCATATTAAAGGGTTGCAGCACTAGGAAGGTTGAGGATCACTGTGCTAAACGAAAGGTCAGCAGTTCAAAACCACCAGCCACTCCATGGGAGAAAGATTGGGCTATCTGGCTGCTGCAGAAAGTGACCGTCTTGGGAGCCTGCGGGGTTAGTCCTACCTTGTCCTATAGGGTCATTATGAGTCAGAAAGAGTTGAATGACACGATTTGGGTTTGTTTGGGTTGGGGGTGGGGGGTCTTGGTGGTGGTCTCAGACACGGTCCACAGATCTGGCTGAGACACACTGAGTGTAGTTCTCTGGCAGGAGCTTGGGGACGCCGGACTCGCTGCTCAGGGGTGGCTCTTTAACAGCTCACTGCAGAACAAATGCTGACGGCGAGTCTTCACTGTTTGCCGTCTTTAGTAAGAGCAAACACCTTTTGGATTTCTTTGAGTTAGCGACAACAGGCACTAACACAGGTGGTTTGTTAAAATGAAGCAGCATACGAGCCCCCAACAAAATGCTCTCGTAATAAGAGAGCATTTAACAATGAAGCAGCATTAAGAGAACTTTCAAAAAGCAGGGACTAGCTGTACTAACCTGGGGTGTCATGGTATCAGCATAGTAGCCCTCTATCCACATTTAACACATTCGCTCTGCCCATGCCCTGTATGCCAAGCATGGATCTCTTAAGCTTAACCGTCTGAATAGATACAGATATCACAGTCCTCAGATTTCATTCTAGTTTGGGGAGACAGACAGTTAGCCAGATCCGCAAATCAGAGTACATCAGGCTTTGGAAAGGGCTGTGGAGAAGGTAGCAGCGGTGAGGACTGTAGGGGATGGGGGAGGTGGCTGGAATTCCAAGTCTACACGACATGTTCAGGGTCGCTCTCACCAAGAAGTTGGCATTTGAGCGATGGCCTGAGGCTGTAAAGGATGACACACTACATACATGTAGAAGGAAAGCATTTTCGCAGCAGGACCTGCAAGTGCAAAGACCCAAGAGCTTGCCTGGTCCCTCGGGAAATTGGGAGTCAGTAGATATGGTGATCCTTCCAACACCACAAGGAGTCTGTCTGTGGAGCTCAGGTGCAGCCTGGCCCACGTTGGTCCAGATGACTATGGGGGAAAAAAGGCCACTCATCCACCACCCACCTGGCTGGCCAGTTATGAAAAAACCCTTGCAGGTTAAACCAGGTATTCACTCTCTAGTGAGTCAGCCCCAATATACAGCATCCTGTAAGAAGCCATCCAAGAACTGAGAAGAATGAAATTGCCTAAGGAATTGAGAATTTGGGGCGGGAGATGGAAGGCCTGGGCGAGTTTTGGAGAGATGTTCAGGGACTGTCAGAACTTAGAGAAGTGCTAAGTGACGAATCAGTTCTCCCCACTAGTGTCTGCTGTGCTGCTGCTGGGTGACAGAGGAGAGGCTTGCCTAGACTGGCCTCTGTGGGAACAGGTTCTCACCTTGTGGGGAGCAGCTGAGCCTTGCGCCCATCCACCAAGGCCCCTTTGTCCTTCCGCAAACATTCTGGAGTTCTCCGCTTTGCAGCGCTGGACACCACACTGAAGCATCTGATCAGGAAGGAGCCGCTTGGCCAGAGGGTGTTTCTCTCAGTTCTGACACCTGTTGGTCATGCGCTTCCTGACCTCGTTCCCTGTGGCAAAGGGTTTCTTATCAGCCAGGACTGGGCTCTCACCAGCCATGGCCCTCCACCTTGTTCTGTAGTGCCAGGAGTGCTCTCCTGGTACAGGTCACGTCTGAATCTGCTATGGGAACTCGCTGAGTCCACAGGCCAGGCCAGCAGGTGCTCGCCCCTCTCCGCACAGCTGAGATTGCATTTGTCATTTCCAGGTGGATGGTGTACCGCCAACTTATGGACAGCTCCGAATGTTTCCATGCTGCCCACTTCCAGAGATACCTTTCCAGCGCCTTGGAGGCCCAGCAGAACCGCTCTGCCCGCCAGTCAGCCTACACCCGCAAGAAGACCAGACTGCTGGTGGTGCTACAAGGGTGAGCATTTAGGGTCTACAGGGACAATGGCGTAGGAGCGGCACCCTTTCATTTACTAATTTTGCATGTGTGCAAACCGGGCACAGAGCAAACTGCATAGGAGCCTGGGGGTGTCTGTGCTACACAGAGTCACCTTAATAGAGCCAGGACTTCAGCTGCCATCCTGTGGCCTAGAGTCCCTGGTGTCGCTTGTGCACAAGTTTGACGTTTGCCTTTTTCATCATACTATTCCCAAAGGAGGGCAGTTGGAAGGAGGCTTTCTGGGCTAGGCTCTTTGCTCATCTGATAACAATAATGGGCCTTAGACCTATTCCTACATCCTCTGGATGAAGGGGCTTCACCCATTTCAGTCCTTCCTCCTGTGAAATTACCAAGATGGCCCTATATTCTGCCATCTCCAAACACATCGTGCCTGAGATTAGATGGCTTGCTTGCCTGGGAGGGTTCCCTAGGACCTTCAGTGAGGGCCGTGAATAGTCCAGCTGGGTGAGGACCTCCCCTTTCCTGATTATGCGCAGAGCTGTGAATGTAGGGTCCCTGACTGATGGAGGCCCTGTGTGCACAGAATTACCACGAGACGTGACATGGAATGGCAGCTTTGACTATGTGTGCGGCTCGGCTCCCGGGCCCCAGGCTGTTGGGTTGATGGGGTTCCCGATACTCTTAACGGGTCCTAAGGCTTGACTTCGTGATTATGAAAAATATTAAAGACAGTGGGACACAGGGGCTCCCCGCCCCATGTCAGGACTGAGAGAGTGAATCTGTTTTCCAATGGGGATATCTAATGGAGCTTACAGATCTTTCATAAGGCATGCACGTCATACAGCTAACACATAGTCAACGGGTAATATCATAAGCGGGTGACATCATAAACAAGCAGTGACGTGACCTAGTACTAGTGGACCTCACCACCCCCAGCCCTCCCCAGGAGTTTGCTACATTTTATGGTGGTTTATCTATAGAACCCGATTGCTCTTATCTACAGATAACCTCAGGCATAGTGAAGTAGGCAGACACAGAAATGATTCATCTATATTGTAGCTCCAGGGACAGTGTCCAGTCTTGAGAATGTATATTAAGATTTGTTTATATCTCACAACCATGAGGGTCTTTCCCCCACCAGGGTCGGCTTTCCAGACCTGTAATTATGAGCATGGATGATTTAGCTGCATTACATTCTCATCCCGTCCCTCAAATTACCACACCAGGCTGCAAGGGAGCTTCCCTTGGCCTGTTCTAAGACCTTCCAGGGAGGAGCTCCCAGCTGGCCAGCCCATCCGCACACCAGGCCAGGGGGGAGCAGGCCTGGTCAGGGAAAACATGGGCTATGCTTTCCACTAGTGTCATTAGAATAGCTAATAAAGCAGCTTTGGGCAGTCCGCACAAAGTACTTTTATTCTATGCTGGGTTTTGTGCTAGTAATAATTAATATTTGCAATTGGCTAGTTATTTCCAGTAACAAATGGGCCCAGCTCCCAAACCCTGTAGTCTCCTGGCTGTGATGATGAGAAGTGAAAGTAAGGCGAGTGATCCTGAGGCAGGAGGCAGTGATAGGAATGTGCTGCTGCCCCCCGCCCCCTCAGGCCACTGTTCCATGTCTTCAGACCTTGTCCTCAGACCTCTGCTCAGCCTTCTCTTCTGTCAGCCTACACGGGTCCTACAGAGGGCCGGCCCAAGGTTGTGGAAGCACAAAAGAAGAATCTGGGCCTGAAGCCACTTGTTTTTTATTGCTTCCTATAGTCAGAAAAAAAAAAAGGCTTGGCCCAATTCTATCCCCTTCTTCTGCCGGAGTTGGAGGTGTGGACCTGCAGGCGAAGTGGGCAGCCTGAAGCTGTACAGCTGAGATTATTTCATCTTCCTTTACTTCTGAGGGCATTGCTGACCCCTTCTCTCTGACTTTATCACGCCACAGAAGCGTCACCTGACCCACTGCTGCTAGACTGCCAGGGCATCACATGACCTAGCCCGCTGCTGCCCTCAGTCTTAGCGGACCCTGGGACCTCGGATTTCCTGCCACACTCCCATCAGACTAGCAGCAGCTACTGTGACTCCACCCTCCCTCGGACTCACTTGGCAGGAGCATAGAGCAGCTTCCTTTGCAGCAGGCCCATCTCCTGGCACAGACCTTCCAAGCACATTATTGAGGTTGCTGATCAAAGAGACCCCAGACGATTCCCCAGTTTGTAATTGTGCTCCCCAAGCATGGCTTGTCGGGAGAAATCGGTGGGGTGGTGCGAGGTAGACTTTTCTCCTACCCCGAGTGGCTGTGTGCCAGCTGACTTCCTCCAGCAGCATGGGAAGTGAGCTTTGACACCCCGTGTACCGCCAGGGAGTGTCTTGAAATTTGAATCACTGCATTTGGATCCATTTTGAAATGACAAAAATTTAGAAGTGGAAGACAGATTCTTGCTTGTGAGGAGTTAGAGATGGGGACAGAAAATGTGGGAGGCTAAAAGGGCCACACGAGGGGTCCAGGTGGCGTTATAAGGGCTGAGTGCCTTGATGGTGGCAGTCAGTGGTAGGAGACCTACTCTCGGATGACAAGAGCATAGAACTTAATGCTCACACAGACACATGTGAGGAAAAGTAAAACTGAGATGACCCAAAGTTTTCAAAATTAATTTTAAGGACTTCTTTGGTGGGGAGCGAACACATGGGATCTCCATGAGTCAGAATTGACTCAGTGGCAACAGATTTGATTGTTCTTTGTGCGTGTGTGTGTGTGCTTACACCCTGGAGTGTGGTAGAAGTTATTCTTTACAATTTCTACGTTAAAAGCCAACTGTCTCTCAAAATAAAAAGGGGATTAATGGCACACACATGCCCAGTCAAATAGCAGTACTTATGTTGCAAACAGAAAACCACCCAACAGAGTCTTGAATGGAATCTCTGTTGTCTCAGGAAAGAAAGTAAAGTTCCTGCTCAGTTTGGTTTGGGTATGTTTTTTGTTTTTGTTTTTAGTAAAGATTACTGACAAGCAGACAAACAAGAAAAGCCAGTTCTTTCCTTCGTTATACAGTCAGCACGTTAGCCAGAGTGGCCCTGGTGCAGCTCTGGCGACTGGGGAGCCAGGCTTCCTTGGGGGCTGAGGGCGGGCTCCTTCCGCCTGCAGACGGGTCCAGGGTGGAGCCCTGCGAGGGCCACAGCTGCTGAGGGAGCCCCTTCATTTCTGTTGCTTTGTTCCCCTGGATCCTTTTATTTATTTATTTATTCTAGTTGTTGTGTATATATACACACACACAGAGTGTACAATTCAGTGACATTAATTATATTCACCGTGTTGTGCTAACAGCTCCACCGTCCATTTCCAAACCCTTGTCATTACCCCACACAGACTCAGACGCCCTCTTCCACAACTCCTCCCTGCCCCTTCCCCAGCCCTCATGAACCACGAATGAAGTTTTATCTCTATATGAATGTATCTCACGACATACCTCATTTCAGTGGGGTCCTATCTTTGTCCTTTTGTGCTTGGCTTATTTCTGCATAATGGTTGAAAGGCTCGTCCATGTTACAGCATGTATCCCATTTCCCTGACTGATAAGCCATCGTATGTCTACCACATTTTATTTATTGATCTCCTGATGGACATTTGGCTTGTTGCTGTCTCTTGCCTCTTGTGAATAGTAATGGTACAGTGAGCATTGGTGTACAAGTATCTGATTGAATCTGGCTTTCCATTTGAGTATCTACTTTGGAGTGAGTCATATGGTAATTCTGTGCTTAAAACCCAAACGCACGGCCAGGGCATTGGTGCTGACTCCAAGCAACCCCCTTTGGGTTTCCGAAACTAACTGTTTACGGAGCTGCTGGTGGTATCGAACTGCTAACCATGCAAATTACAGCCCAGTGCTTAACCGGTCGACCACCAGGGCTGCTTTTGCAGAAGTACCTACTTGTTTTCCACAGTTTGGAAAGTGACTCTTAATGAGTAGATTACATTAGCAAGGCCCTCTTCTCTTGGCACCTGTAGGCTCCTGGCTGCAGTCTCTCCACATGTGTTGCCCTATTTTTCACTCGAACCTGTTTCCATTAAAATTAATGAAGATTAATGAAGTGCTCTGAAAAGCTGGGAAATTCCTAGCCATTTTTTCTAAGGGAAATTCTGTTGCATTAAAATGACCCAAGTCCTCAATCTTTGGCTTATAAGTCTTTCAACCTCCATTTCTACGCTATGAAATGAGAGTGTATATTCTCATACTGAACTTATAAAATAAAAAGCTCAAAATGCTTTGGGGTTTGTTTGTTTGTTTGTTTGTTTGTTTGTTTGAAGAGTACAAAAGCTAATGCTGAGGAGCAAGGCTGAAGCAATGAAGCACATCAAATCCATTGGACGCTTCCAAGAAGAGACTAGAGGGAGCCCTGAGGGTGTGGTAGTCATATGTTGGGCTGCATTGCACAAGGTCAGCAGCTCAAAACCATCAGCCTCTCCTTGGGAGAA
Source organism: Tenrec ecaudatus (assembly GCF_050624435.1). NCBI lineage: Eukaryota > Metazoa > Chordata > Mammalia > Afrosoricida > Tenrecidae > Tenrec > Tenrec ecaudatus. The sequence goes on along the minus strand of NC_134541.1, from coordinate 34,409,769 downwards.
AGTCCAGACTTTCTACTCCTAGAAACAGTTAGTCTTCGAAACCCACAGGGGCAGTTCTACCCTGTCCTATAGGGTTGCTTTAAGTCAGCATCGACTCGATGGTAACAAGAGAGAGATAGAGGAGATTGAGGCAGTATGTGTCAGCCTGGTTTACTTCGTGCTAGGCAGTGTGCTGGTGTGTGGGATGTTCTGGCCACCAGGTCTACCCGAGCACTGCCCACTCTGGGGAAAGATCCCCACCCGGTGACATACACACATACCTGGGCAGAAGAAGTGTTTACAAGGTCCAAGGGAACAGAAAGACTTTCTGTCTGGCAGGCACTTGTGTGGGGTTGGGGTGAGGTAAGTGTAGGGGTGTTGTTGTTGTTGTTGTTGTTGTTGTTGTTGTCATTGATAGGTGCCGTGAGTTGGCTCCAACCAGATCAGCCCTGTGTACAACAGAATGAAAACTTGCACGGTCCTCTATACGATCCTCACAGTTGTTCCTGTGTCTGAGCCCAGTGATGCAGCCCCTGTGTCAATCTATCTCATTGAGGGCCTGCCCTTTTTTTTTTTGCTGTCCCTCCACTTTCCCAAGAATGATGTCCTCCAGGAACTAGGCTCTCCTAACAATATGTCCGAAGTATGTAAGGCGAAGTCATCCTTGCCTCTGAGGGCACTCTGGCCTTATTTCTTCCACACAGATTGCCTTGTCTTTTTAGCAGACCATGGTACTTTCAATATTCTTTGGGAGCACCATAATTCAAATGTATCAATTGTTCTTCCATATTCAATGTCCAGTTTTCACATGCACATGATACATGGCTTGGGTCAGGCACACGTTAGTCCTCAAAGTAACATTCTTGATCTTCAATACTCTAAAGAGGTTTTGTGCAGCAGATTTACCGAATGCAATCTGTCTTTTGATCTCTTGACTTCTGCTCTCTTGAGCATTGATTGTGGATCCAAGCAAGACAAAATCCTTGACAACTTCACCCTTCTCTCCATTTACCATGATGTTACCTATTGGTGCAGTTGTGAGGATGGTGGTTGACTAGAGAAACAAATTCATAGATACTCATACGTGTATAAGAAAGAGCTTTATATAAAGAGTACATGTATATTTAAAAATAACAGTCCAGATCAAGTCCATGAGTCCAATATTAGCCCATATGTCCCTTAACAGTCTATGAATTCCTCTTCAGACTCACAATGATGTCAGCCAAATGCAGGAAGATCACAGGCCAGTGGGTGGAAGTCTTGTGGATCCACTGGCGTTGGAAGCATCTCATTGCTGGTGTCGGTCTCCATGTGGCTCATCCAACTCTAGGGCTCTGGGGCTCTGGCCTAACTCCATATAGCTTGTCATCAGGAATGTCAAGCAGAAAGGGTGTGTTCTGCCTCCATGGAAGAAGACAGGAGTTCCCAGAATCCTCAGGAAAAGACCATGCTCACACAGAAGCCTGGCTGACTATGACCTGATTGGCAGGCTAGACTCCACCCCTTCGCAAGGTGACAGGAGATTACTTAACTGCCACAATGTTCTTCCTTACATTGAGTTGTAATCCATACTAAAGGCTACAATCCTTGATCTTCATCAGCAAGATCTTCAATTCCTCCTTCCAGCAAGCCAGGTTGTGTCATCTACATAGCTCAGGTTAATAAGCCTTCCTCCAAACCTGATGCTGCATTCTTCTTCATAGACTCCAGCTCCTCTGATGAGGTGCTTACCATACAAATTGAACAAGTATGTTGAGACGGAACTATCCTGATTTTAACCATGCCGTATTCCCTGTTCTATTCGCACAACTGCTTCTTGATTCAGGTTCCTCGTGAACACAATGAAGTGAGGTATTGCTCAGTGTGTAGAATTTCTGTTCCCAGTTGTTTGAAGTAGTGCTAGATCCCTTTCCATGGTGGCGGTACAAATGTGTACTCCCACCAGTTGTGGATGAAGGTACTGATCTCTCCACATCCTCCCCAACATTTGTTGTTTGCTATTTGGTTTTTCATTTGGCTGTCATTGTCAGTGTAACATGCTATCTCATAGTGAGTTTGATGTGCATCTCTCGGATGGCTAGTGATCATGAGCATTTTTCATACATTTGTTGGTCATTTGGATGTCAGCTTTGGCGAACTGCCTTATTCATGTCATTTGCCCACTTTTTAGTTGGGCTATTCATCTTTCTTATTGAGGTGTTGCCATCTTATTTAGATTTTAGAGATGAATCCCTTGTCCACTGTATTGCTGCCAGAAGTTGTTTCCCACTCTGCATCTCTTTTCCCCTGTTGAGGCACATGCACGTCTTATTTTTGGTCAACCTCAGTCATCTGTCTTGTCTTCTGTGTGTGTCCTTCTTTATATCTTCTTTATATGAAGGGCCCTTAAGTGTGTGCCTATTTTCTCATGGATGGTCTTTATGGGTTTACATGGAGGTCTTTGCTCCATCTGGAGTCATTTTTTAATATGGGCTGAGGTATGAGTCTTGTTTGATTCTTCTGCAGATGGAGATCCAATTTTGCCAGCACTGTTTGAAAACACTTGCCTCTTTGCTATGTGATATTTTTGGCCCTTTGTCAAAGATCAGTTTTCTGTAGGTGGATAGATTTTATTTCTAGACTCTTCATTCTGTTCCATTGGTCTGTGTATCTACCGTTGTGCCAGCACCAGGCTGTTTTCAACGACTATGACTGTGAATAGGTTTTGAGGTCGGGTAGTGTGAGACTTCACGTTTTGTACTTCTTCGGAGATTTTTGCTTCTCCTAGGTCTCTTCCCTCTCCATATAAAGTTCTCGCTTCAGTTTTCTATTTCTTTAAACATTCCTAATGCTGTGACCCTTTAATACAGTTCCTCATGTTGGGACCCCTGCCCAACCATAAAATTATTTTCATTGCTACTTCATAACTGTAATTTTGCTACTGTTATGAATCGGGCAACCCCTGTAAAGGGCTATTACACACACACAAAGGGGTTGAGACCCACAGGTTGAGATCCTCTGCTTTAAAAAGTGAAGCTGAGATCTGGGTCAGAATTTTGTTGTATTTATAGATTGGTTTGGGTAGTATTGACATTTTCACAATATTAAGTTTTCATGTCCATGAACATGGACTATTCTCCCACTGAGGTATCATATATACTCATGTATAAACCGAGGGGTTTTTTGTTTTTGTAATTTTTTAAGAACAATTTCCACTTTATTTCCTTTCAGGTTTTTCTTCAGCTTCTAATCTTTACATAGGCTTTGGAGGAGGTCATGGGGCAGCACCTGCAGGTCTAACTTGAGCGGGGGGCGGGTTCGGTCCTTCCGGCCTTCGTGTGACCGGTTCCGGACCACCTTGCTGTGAAGGCACAACTCACACAGTCAGGCGGCTTCATGTGCAGCTTGGGAAGCCTTATGCGTCAGACACTCGCTGCAGATATGTCTCGAAGGTCACGGCCTCCTCTATGTGTCTTAGGACGAACTTCTTCATGGCCTTGGCTTTGGGCGCCCAGCAGGCGCACATGGCCGCGGCCTTTCTTAGCACGGCTGTTGTTACGCCTTTCCTTTGTCATCTCAGAAGCAAGGAAGCGAGAGAAAAGATAAACTGAGTTTTTCAGCACATTTATTATGCAGGTTTTGTGATAAAAGTAGGTGCCTCGGCTTATACTTGAGTATATACGGTAGGCCTCTTTTGGTTTCTTGAAGTAGTGTTATTTTTTATCTCTGGCTGGGCTTAGTTAGAATATTTCATCCTTTGCTTGGCTATTATAAATGGCATTGTTTTCTTGATTTCTTTTTCAGAGCTCTCTTCCTTAGAGGAATCCAATTGATTTTTGTATGCTAATTTTGTATCCTGCCACATTGTCGAATCTTTTGATTGTTTCCAACAATTTTTTTGTCAAGTCTTTGGGAAGCCAGGTCTCTTTTTATAGATGAATTGTTTATAGAAACTCGGGAAATGTCTCTGGCCGGCTATACCTATCCTCTCCCACCCACTGGTCTCCCAAGGACACAGGCAGGCCCCCTTGATCTACAAGGTTACCCACCCATTTTGTATTCTCTTCATAAGAACAACGTTTCTGGGCCAGTTGGGGAAATAGACTCCACATGATAAAGAGGGTCTGTCCAAGATGTCATGTCCAGTTCTCTCATCCGCTTTTGCTTTTTGGCACTGAACATCTTAGCGAGAGTACAGTGAAAATACCGCATAGGCTGCTGCTGATCAGTGTTTGAGAACACAAATGAGGTGGGGTTGGGGAGCAGTGGCGAGTGCCAGAGGGAGGGCTGCTGTTTTCATGGGGATGGAGAGTTTCAGATGGCCTGTCTCATAAGAGGCAGTGTGAGCAGAGGGTAAAAAAGGTGAGGGATTGAGCAGGGAGATAATCTGAGAAGAACATTGTAGGCAGGACAGTGACTGTAAAGGTGGGAGCATGTTCAGAGAACAGCAAAGAAGCCAAGGTGGCTGGATTATAATCAGTTAAAGAACAGTAGGAGAAGGGCCTTTTCCACGTCTCGTGGGAGGCTGATCTCAGGGGGTCATGCGGGCCATCCAGAGGATATTGGCTTGCTCACTGGGATGGAGCCGGTTGAGGGTTTGAGCGTAAGAGTGACATGATCTGACTGAGTTTGAAGGCTCCCTCTGACTTCTGGGTTGAAACAGACTAGAGAGGCAAGGATGGAAGGGAAGTTGATCACAAGAGAGGTAGCACTGAGGACCAAGTGGGAGCTGTGATCCCATTCTAGGTCTATGTTGAAGACAGAGCTGGCACAAGTGTACTCATAGACTAGACCGTGGTGTAAGAGGGAAAATGGGGTCAAAGACGACTCCAAATAAATCTTTTGCTCTAGCCGCTAAAAGTGTAGAATCCCCTCTGGGGAAAGGGACAAAAGCCTTGGGAGAGCAGCAGTTGTGGGGGGTTGGGTCATGAACAGAAATGAAGATGCCAAACTGGATCTGTACATTTGAAATTTGGAAGGAGCCCCAGGCAGGAGTATTTGACTTGAGGTTCCTGATGCTCTGCCACACCCTCCTTATCCCCCTCCCACATTGTCTCTACCTGTCTGTTCCGTGAGGTGATAAGGAAAGGAAACTATAAAAGAAACCAGAGACCAAGGCAAGAACTTCTAGCTTGCTTAGAAACAGACCCTGTGACTGAGTCCCGCCCTCAGAGTCCCGATGTCACCTGCAGGCTTGCTTTCTTGCACAGTTAAGAGGCACAGAGAAACTCCACTGCCAACAGGCTGTGCACACTCCCGGGGCTCTAAGTCACACCCAGTAGCCCTACCAAGGGCTTCTTTGTGTTTCCTTCCACCCTTGCTCACTCCCCCACACAGCTTGCCCCCTTTCTCAATCCTGCAACTCCAATCTACATCTAACACCTACCCCCCCACCCCACTTCTTTTTTTCTTCCAGCTATACAGATGTTATTGATGTTGTCCAGGCCTTGCAGACCCATCCAGACTCCAGTGTCAAGTCCTCCTTCACCATTGGTGCCATAACGGTGTGTGTGGAGCCTCTGAGCTGCTACATGGAGCACAGGTAATATTTAGGACCGCCTCCAGCCATCAGGATGGGTGTTGAGGTGTACAGAAAGTGAGTTTTTCTCCACCCACCAGGAAGAAGTGTACATCTTTATAGTGTGTTTGTCTGAGGAGCACATCGGTAGAGCTTATATATAGTAGATGGTCACTCATTCTTCCATTAGTGCAAGTTTCTCAAAAAAAAAAAAAAAGAGAAAGAACCCACATTTGGCCTGGCAGCTTCTCTTCAGCTCTCTCTCTCTCTCTCTCTCTGTGCACTGAGGAGTTGTCCATCTAGGAAGTGGGACTTGAAATGGATTCTCCTAGAAGGAAAGATCTGCCTATGGTTGTCTTTCCTTTTTACTGTAAGGGAAAGAGCTTGCATCCCGAGCACGGTCTGTGAAGTATCACAAAGTTCCTGGGTCACAATGTAATTACACTTTGATTGATTTGTCAAGAATAATCATTCTGTTGTATGGTTGAAGTAATTGCCTTGGCCATTTTCCCACCTCCATTAGTCATAAAGGATATCTCTAGTTTTTCACTGTCATAAATAATGCTGGGGAAAACATAGTTCCCCTGACAATTTTTGCAAATTTTAGATTCTTTCCTTAGACTAGATCCCTCCAAAGAGATATTAATCAGATTGTTTCATCAACTTCATTGCTCATTACTCACATTCCCAAATTGTTTTTTGAATGGGTTTTACGGTTTACACTGCCCAGTAGAGGCAGTAGCTATTTCACCATCAAAGAACTCTCTGGGCAAAATGTCAACTATTGTATTGTCCCTTCGTAGAGCTGTTTGTCTTCCTCTCCCTTTAGCCCACTGGAATGTGCCCAGGTCTGTAATCATGTGTTTTTTCTGGCTATTTCATATCAGTATCTGCTCCTGAATGCTCTATCCTTAGACCTTCATCTGAAAAAGTTCCCTTCCTACATGTTCTCCAAGTTCATATCTTTAAGCTCCTGCTGGAAATTACCTTAGTGGCTGCTTCCTTAATTACCTTAGTTGACCTCTAGAAATGTCACCCCGTTCACCTGTGATGTAGATTTTGCTTCCCCGACCCCCAAATAAGAAAGCCGAGTGGTCTGGTTTCCGTCGTGTGTGAGGTGCGGAGTGAAAGCCCAGCTGACAGCACCGTATTCTGTTTGAGTGCCATGTTCACTCTCAGTGTCCCTCCTGCCGTCCGTGTCTCTCCGTCCCCCAGGTGTTCCCAGATGACTGCTACAGCAAAGGTAGTCTGACGTGCACTACATACTACCAAAGGGGTTGTCACGAGAAGGTAGGAGAGTAATAAGAAGGAGTGGATGGAGATAGAATTATCCCAGACAAGTACTTTTCTACAATGTCCAAAGATGTTAAGGCAGAGAAACCTTAAAGAGGAAATGTAAAAGGTCCAAGGAAACGGCCACAAGTTTCTTTTTGTTTTTCCTCCCCAGCATCCCGTTTCCTCCCTCTCCTTCCCACCCTAGCCCAGCCTCCTCATAGTCTTCCGTCTTTTCCCTTGGTGTCAAAACCCCACCTCTGGTGGCCCCTTGTTTCCTTTTTATTTCTTGAAAATAATGGTATCAGGAAATACTTCTCTATGTTTGGCAGACTCCTCGGGGTTTTTAAGGATACACACTATTCCAGTGGGTGTGCCAGAGTTTACCATCTCCTCCACAGGAAGAGGTTTTTCATTATCTCTGTCTTTTTGCTATTACAGAAATTGACATAAACGCGGGTGTGCATCTATCTGTGTTTTATTCTTTATTTCTTCAGGGTATATACCTCGTTGAGAGATTGCAGGATCGTGTGATTTATATTCAGATATGTTTGAGGAAGCTCCATACTGTTTTCCAAAGTGGTTGTACAATTCTCTGATCCCACCAGCAATGTATGAATGTTCTGGTCTCTCCACATCCTCTCCAGCATTGGTTATTTTCTGTTGTTGTTTTCCTTTTAATTTTACTAACACTGTCGGTGTGAGCTGGTAGTATCCCATTAGTTTTAATTTTACATCTAATTGCAACTAATGCTCTTGAGCATGTCTTCATAGCATCCTTGGATGCCTGGGTGTTATCTTTAGTAAATCATCTACTTGTATCTGTGCCCATATTTTAACTGGGTTATTTGTGTTTTTCTTAAGGTATTGTAGTTTCTTATAGATTATTTTAAAATTAGCCTTTTTTCTGATTTGTCATTGTCAAATGTTTTTCCCCAATCTGTGGGTTTCCTTTGAACTCTTTTGATGTACATAAATGTCCTATGTATATTTACAAGATCCCACTCCTTTTTTTTGTCTTCTGTAGTGTGAATGTAGGAACCCTTGTGGTAGAGTGGTTATGCACCAGACTGGGATCAGTAAGGTCAGGTGTTTGAAACCTCAAGCAGCTCCACAGGAAACAGACAGGGCTTTCTACTCCCATAGCAAGTTACAGTAACAGAAACTCACAAGGGCAGTTCTACCCTGTCCTGTAGGCTCGCTGTGTGTTGCATCAACTCAACAGTGAGTTTGGTTTTTGGTTTCAGTGTGTGGGTTTTGTTTTTTTTTTTCTTCATTATGTGCCTTATATGAAAACCTTTTAGTTTTTCTCTCTCTTTTTTATAATTGATGATCCTTACAGCTCTAGGGTTTGTAGATAGGTCTTTAATCCATATTGAATTTGTTTTTGTACATGATATGAGGTATGGGTCTTGTATCATTTTTTCAGAGGGATGGGTATGATTCTTTTGCATGTAGAGATCAAGCTTTTTCAGCACTATTTATTGAGTCTCTCTTCCCCATTTAATGTGTTTTAATCCTTTATCAAAATTCAGGTGTCTGTAGGTGCTTGGCTGTGTTACTAGGTTCTCATCAGTTTTAATCCATTGGTCAACATGTCTGTCATACCAACCGCTGTGATTATGATGGCTAAAGAATAGATTTTGATATCTGGGAGTTAAAGGCCTCCAACTTCGGTGGTTTGTTTGTTTTTTTGTGTGTGTGTTTTTTAAATAGTTTTTTTTCTAACCATTTTATTGGGGGCTCATCCAACTCTTACAACAATCCATCCATTCATCCATTGTATCAAGCACATTTGACATTTGTTGCCATCATCATTCTCAAAACAGTTTCTTTCTACTTGAGCCCTTGGTATCAGCTTCTCATTTCCCCTCCCTCCCTCATGTACCCTTGATAATTTATAAGTTATTATTTTTTCATTTGTTACACTGACCAATGTCTCCCTTCACCCACTTTTCTGTTGTCCATCCCCCTGGGAGGGGGTTATATGTTGATCATTGTGATTGGTTCCCCCCACCTTCTCCTTTCCCTTCTGGTATGACTAATCTCAATATTGGTCCTGAGGGATTTATCTGTCCTGGATTCCCTGTGTTTCCAGTTCCTATCTGTACCAGTTTACATGCTCTGGTGTAGCCAGATTGGTAAGGTAGAATTGGGGTCATGATAGTCGCGGGGGAAGAAGCATTACAGAACTAGAGGAAAGATGTATGCTTCATCTGTGCTATACTGCACTCTGACTGGCTCATTTTTTTTTTTAATAAATCATTTTATTGGGGCTCATACAACTCTTATCACAATGGCTCACCTTTTTTTAATACTTTTTGTTTATCCTGGGTGTCTTTACTTTCCATATAAAGTTGCTGAGCGTCAGGATATTTTTGGGGGGGGGTGACAAATTGAATTGTGGTAATAGTTGCATACGTCTGTTAATTTACATTAAATATCATTGGGTTTAAATGAGTGAATTCCATGGTAAGCAGATGGTAAGTCAGTAGAGGTCTTAAATTTTTTTTGTAATCTGAGGTAAAAGGAGCCAACAAAAACTGATGGAAAATAAACTATTAAAGCTCTAGAAAAGAAATAAAGATTATATATAGTAAAATTACTATAGAAATAAGATGCCATTTGAAATAGTGCAAAGGAGCTGCTTGAGAAGATAAATTGAAGAGGAAATAAACAGAGGAACTATCATTGAGAAAAAGAGAAGACAGGCTTAGCTTTTGAGAAAACAAGAACCAGTCGGGTCTGTGATTGCCTAGTACATACTGAGTGTTTATTTTTATATGTTTTATATGTTTGGCTAGATGAGTATTTCAACATGTGTGCATTAGGTGTCTTTGAAGAGAAGTAGTTAAGATAGAAAAGGACTGAAGTGTCTATAATCTGTCCAAATAGAGAAATAAGGCTAAAATTAAGTAAATTATAGGTATGGAATATTAAAAGTATATGTAACAAAATCGAGAGTAAGTGATGGGAAATGTGAGTATACTAATTTTTTTGTATTAGGAAGTACTATTTAAGTCAATAAATCAAAATTACCAATTTGCTTATTTTCTAGATATTAAAGATTGGTTTCTAAATTTATCTCTGAATGTCTTCCTGGAAGTAATTTCTTATAGTGATTCACTGATGTCCTGCTAAGAAGTTAATTATTCTCCAAGAATGTACATAAATAGAATTAGAGAATTATGGGACCTGTGATTAAAGAAAAACTAGGAAATTATGAAAGCCTGTATAATTTTTAAAATTATTAAAACCCATTCAATTAAAAAGAATGTAGCTAACCAACTGTGATAGGAAAATGTGGCCAACAAAAAGCACCCCGGCCCCACCACACCCCCGCCCTTCCATCAAAAGTCAGGATCTGCAGGGGGACATCAAAAAGTTCATGGAAAAATTCCATTATCTTAACATTTTTACAAGCTTTTGAAGACTTGATAGTCCTCATCCTTCGAATTGGGACTTGGTGATGTGTCTTATTTAAACAAATGGGGCATAAGCAGACAGACATGAAACTAGCAGAGACTTGGAAACGCATGTTGGGCTTTTGCTCTCTTGCTTGAAATAGGCTCTTGGAGGATGAGAGACCCCAAGGAGAGAGACCCAGGAATCTGTCTTAAATACTCTGTACCATTTGAGCTATTTTAGACCAAAGAACTGCCTGGCCAGCTCAGAATCATGAGAAAGAATGAGCGTCACTGAGTTTGGGAATGGTATAGTAAGCAACAGGAGTCCATCGGTGGTGTAACAAGTTAGCACACTCAGCTAGTTAACAGTTCAGGACTACTCACAGGTGCCTTGGAAGAAAGGTCTAATGATCTACTTCCAAAAAGTTGGCCATTGAAAACGCTAAGGAGCAGAGGCCTACTCTAACACCCATGGGATCTCCAGAAATTAGAATCAACTCAATGACAACATATATACTGATAGCACGTAGCAAGAATATGGAAAACTACATACATTCACACACTGTTAACAGGAATGTAAGATGGTAACTCTTTGGAGGTAAATTTGGCCCTTCCATTAGTAGAATTTTTATCATACCACTGTATTTGTACAGATGTGCAGAAATATATAAAAGGACTTCAAAGAGTTCATGGGGAAAAATAGAATGAAAAGCTCATTTTTCATGTGAAGAAAGCTGATGGAGCCTGGCTAACAAAAGATATAGCATCTGGGGTCTTAAAGACTTGAAGGTAAACAAGTGGCCATCTAGCCCAGAAGCAACAAAGCCCACCTGGAAGAAGCACACCAGCCTGTGTGATCATGAGTTGCTGAAGGGATCAGTTATCAGGCATCAAAGAACAAAAAAATCATATCATTGTGTGCTCACCTTCCCGATAGATCACTGAAGACAAATGAGTGCATAAGCAAATGTGGTAAAGAAAGCTGATGGTGCCCGGCTATCAAAAGATATAGCATCTGGGGTCTTAAAGGTTTGAAGGTAAACAAGTTGCCATCTAGCTCAGAAGCAACGAAGCCCACATGGAAGAATAACACCAGCCAGTGTGATCACAAGGTGTCGAAGGGATCAAGTATCAGGCATCAAAGAACAAAACAATTAAATCATTGTGAATGAGGGGGAGTGCAGATTGGGGTCCCAAGATCCATCTGTAGACAACTAGACATCCCCGAACAGAAGATGTCACGGGGAGAGGAGTCAGTCAGGGTGCAGTGTAGCAATGATGAAACATACAACTTTCCTCTAGTTTCTAAATGCTTTCCCCTTCCCCCTGCTTCCCCCCACCCCCACAGCATGATACCAATTCTCCCTTACAAATCTGGCTAGACCAGAGGATGTACACTAGTACAGATAAAGACTGTGGAAACACAAGGAATCCAGGACAGATAATCCCTTCAGGACCAGTGCTGAGAGTACTGATACCAGGAGGGTGGAAGGAGGGTAGGGTAGAAAGGGGGAACCGATTACAAGGATCTACATATAACATATAACCTCCCTGGGGGATGGACAACAGAAAAGTGGGTGAAGGGAGATGTCAGACAGTGTAAGATATGACAAAATAATAATAATTTATAAATTATCAAGGGTTCATGAGGGAGAGGGGAGCAAGGGGGTAAGGGGAATTGAGGTAATACCAAGGGTTCAAACAGAAAACAAATGTTTTGAGGATGATGATGGCAACAAATGTACAAATGTGCTTGACACCATGGATGAATGTTTGGATTGTGATAAAGAGTTGTACAAGCCCCCAATAAAATGGTTTTTTTAAATAAATAAAAAATAAAATCTAATTTTTCCATGAACTTTTTGAAGCCCCCTCTTATATGTATATGGGTGTCTGCTGCCACAGGGATTCCAAGTTTCAAACAATTGAACCCATTCAGGCACTTTCCATAGAAGGGGTTTATTCAAGAACAGAACAATAATTAGATAGGATCCAGAATCTCTAGGAAGGTCAGTGAGTCAGGGCTGTCTCCGTGGAGCTGTCGGGAACACACTCAAATCTCTGTCAGACTACCAGGAATGGGGGCGTCTCCACTGCCTCCTTCAACCAAAAACAGAGCCAGCTTACCACCTGCGTCCTCATTCATCTGGCGCACTGCAGAATCGTGCCGTTCTTAAAGAAGGTGGAACATGGGCGCCAAGGAAGTCTGGAGAGCTGTTTTCTACCAGGAAATGAACTTCCGAAGCCCACCCCTAAGAAAAGTGTCCAACAGCCATGGCCAGTGTGCTCCGCAATGTTCAGAATAGTAATGCTTACAATGTCAGAGCAGGTGTGGCCCTGATTACATCAGTCATTATGTAGCCATATAGTAACATAAAATGTTACATAACCTACGGATTGTGGGAAGAGTTAGATGAGCCCCCAATAAAATGATTTTTAATGGTACATAACCATTTTTTAACATTACATAGCTATTCATGTGCTCACATGACAAATTTGCATAAGTGAGAAAAGCAAATTGCCAAACCAGTATATATTTCTTAAATGTTTATTTGTATATGTGCAGAAAATACCTAGGAAAATCCACACCAGACTGATAACCAGGGGCTCTTTCTGTGGAGATTGCTTTGGGGGAGGGGGAGTGTTGGATGAACAGGGGGTCATTTGACATTTTCTAGCATGTATGTGTATACTATGTATCCATGCCGGAAATGACAGATTAAAAGGAAGGGCATCACATCAGTAAGAACAGTCCAACATCTACCCTCGAGTAAAAGGCTGTCAGTGGTAGAATAATATCCACCTGTCGGCAAAGAAACTGGCTAATAGAACTGTGATTCAGATTTATGCATCAACCACTTATGCCAAAGATGAAGAACTTTACCAGCTTGTGCAGTCTGAAATTGGTCCAACATGCACTGAAGATGCACTGATAATTACTGGAGATCACCCCTCAAAAGTTGGAAACAAGAAGGCTCGGGAGTTGGAAAATATGGCCTTGATAATGGAAATGACTACAAGAGATAATATGACAAAATTTTGAAAAAGACCAATAACTTATCCACTAGGAAGCCATCTGGTAATTGTTTCACTCTGAGGGGCACCAAACTGTTTCAAGAAGCAGTAGCACCTGCCAGATGGGTAACTTCAGCGGGAGCGGGGGAACACACAGCCAGCTGTGTAGTGCCGAACGTACCTGGGTTTCTGTCTTAGTCCCGTCACAGGTGTGCGACCTTGAGAAAAGTGTGTATTCGATTTAGCCCTCCCAAACCCATCTGTGACATAGCGTGTGGACATGAGGACAGAGCCAGATGCACAATGCTTGCTTGTGCAATGCCCACGTGCACTCGGTAAAAGGAAGTTATTCTCATTCATGAACTTGTCCCCGCCCGGAACCGTGTGATGTGCAGTGTGAGGTCAGGGATTTGAAACCCCGCAGGCTATATTGAGGTTTTTCTCTGGAGCTTGCTGCAGTGTTACAGTGGTTAACAGGCTCGTCTGCTCCTGCTTCACGTTTGGTCTAGACGGCCATTTCCCCTCTCTGCGTTGACTCTTTGAGATAAAGGACGAGACCGAGGGGCACTGGGACTCTGCTGTGCACCTAAAGGGAAGTGTGACAGCCTTGACACTCAAGAGCCATGAATGTAATTCCTCTCATTTCCCCTTGAAGTGTCCTGTTCACCATCGGGACAGTATCTCTTTCATCAAAGACCAGCTCGCTCCATCTCCTACAGTGTAAGAGCTGACCCAGACCCCGGTTTCCAACTCATCACCATTCCGCCAAGAGCTGTCCACCTGGGGACTTCCAAGGGGCGTAGACCACTGTGGAAGCTCCTGGCTTCCGGAGCCTTTTGTTTTAGGATGGCTTTGTCGTCGTTCTTGGAGCCTTTCCCGCTGTTTGACTAATGACAACTGTCTGTCATGCCCAGTACTCCCAGTAGCTTCTCCCATGAATTAAGTCAGCTTGCACATCGGTCGCATTCAGGTTTTTGTGAGAAATAAGCAGAGACAGCTCTGAAATTAATGTTTTTTAAATGTTTCCTTTTCCCTCTAGATTCCTGTTTCCTAAATGCCTTGACCAGTGTTCACAAGGTAAGCCACATACGTTACTTTCTGTTACCTGCCATTCACATTCTGTGCAGATGCAAAAGAACTTTCTTCATGCTCCTACCTACCATCCCAATATCTAAAAGAAACGAAATTGCCTTGGGGAAAATGAGCATATTTTACTTTTTTTTTTAATCATTGTATTGGGGGCTCATACAACTCTTATCACAATCCATACATACATTCATTGTGTCAAGGCATTTGTACATTTGTTGCCATCATCATTCTCAAAACGTTTTCTTTCTACTTGAGCCCTTAATATCAGCTTCTCATTTTCCCCCCTCCCTATCCCGCCCTCACTCCCTCCCTTCCTCCCTCCCTCCCTCCTTCATGAACCCTTGATAATTTATAAAATTTCTTTTCTTCTCTTACACTGACTGATGTCTCCCTTCACCCACTTTTCTGTTGTCCATTCCCTTGGGAGGGGGTTGGTTATATATCAATCATTGTGATCAGTTCCCCCTTTCTCCCCGCACCTTCCCCCCTGGTATGGCTACTCTCAATATTGGTCCTGAGGGGTCTATCTGTCCTGGATTCTGTGTTTCCAGCTCTTATCTGTACTTATGAACAGAGCATATGTTACTTTTGTTATATTTGAGAGGCAGACTTCTTCTAAGAGTTTGTCAATTCATGGCAGTAAATCGCCATGACAACACCTCTGTTGAACTGGCTGTAAGACTGCCCTGCCCTTGCAGCTAACACCACTGAGGGGGATTCCCAGCCTCTGGGCCAACAAGATCTTCATGGACGTCTCTTGCCCCAAGAGTGCAATGTGTCCAGCAGGACCTGCCTCCCTGAAGCTCTCCCTGATGCACATTGGAATTGTCCACATCTCCCTGATAACGTTCATAAAAACCCACCCGTCGGTGGGTTGCACTCCACTGCACATTGGCCTCCTCTCTGGCAGCCCTGGGAGCAGCACTGTTTAGTCATAATGTCTATGGTGGCTGGACACTCCCAGAATAAACTCTTAAGTTCCCTAGAGTATGAAATACTCATTGCTGTCAGAAGATATACCTGGGGTCTGGGCTTCCTGAGCCAGCCCAGTAAGCAGAAATCACCAGGCAGAAAACAACTTACTGTCCCCGGGTCATTTGGCCCTGCTGATCCCATTGCCCGTCCACAGGAAGCAGAGACAACAGAGCATTCCAGAGCTGTTGTCTTGAGCAGCCCAGGGCAGGATGCCAGCTCACTGAAGGGACGAGTGTGTATGGTGGACTGCTATGCCAGGGAGTCTCAGTCCTGCTTTCAGAAGCTGCTGTTGCTTTCCAGGCAGTACACCCCAAAGAAGGGTGGGCTGGTGGCTGGCTAGGCCCCTGCACAATTAGGCACCCCAGGTAAATTAGGGAGATTTATATGGCGAATGAGTCAGGAGGATCTGGTAACAGACGAGATTCAGAGGCGTGAGGGAAAAGGCAGTATCTGGGTGACACCTATCTGTCCAGCCTGGGAGATTGGGAAGGTTGGTAGCACCTAGCCTCGAAATAGCATGGAAGGAGGGGGGAGATGGGAGATGGTGTATGTGCTCTTGCTGGAACTGGGGTAGGGGCATGAAAGAGGGGGAATCCAGTGGCTGGTTGGCTCTGTAAATTCAGAACTGAGGGAAGCTGCCTGAATCTTAGGTGCATGTTTGGAAATCATGATCAAAGCCATGACTGGTCAGCTGGCGGCTGGCCAGTTGCAGAGTTGAAATGGACAGAAAGTCAGAAATGTGAAGGGAGAGAAGTCCAGGCCCTCGGAAAGAGAAACAAAGAGCTCAGTGGTATTGACTGTGGCAGAGATCTTAAGGGGAGAATGCAAACGTCTGAGGCTTTTGCCAGTGTGAAGGACGCCGGAAGCTCCACAGGAGAATCTGAGTGGAGCCATGTTGCCACGGCCCAGTCTGAGTGGGCCGGTGACAGCAAGGCACAGGAGCCAGCGCGCATGGATGCTGCTTTAGGGTCGATGGAGTGACAGCAGAGAGAAAAGGTGATAGAAGGGAATGGTTTCCAAGAGGGAAAGGATCACACATCTTTATGTGCTGAGGAATAGTGGGTTTGGCTCTGGACAGCTGACCGAAAGGGGACTGGTTTGAACCACCAGCTGCCCCCCAGGAGAAGAGGCTTCTGTAAAAATGTGCGGTGTGGGAAACCCTGTGGAGCATTTCTCCTTTGCTCTCTCAGGTCCCTGGGAACGGGAGTCACGCAATGGCAGGGGTTAGGTTTGGAGGAAGCCCGTGAGCCAGAGAGAGGCATTAGGCATGATGGAGTGGGCCTGAGGGGCCGTGGTGTGGGGTCGGGAAGCTCAGACTGGGGGTAGTGAAGGTGGACTTGGAGGAAGCGGTGGGAGGAAAAGGTGAGGAAGTTTTGGTTCATAGCCTCTTTGACAGTACTGGCCAATAATCGTAGCTGGAGTTTTGCTCAACTGTCCAACCCTGGGCCATGTCTTACTCTAATTAACGCTGATGTCCCCTCTCCCTTCCGAGGCGCGCATCAAGTGCGTGATCGTGGCTAAGCCGTTGCTTGGCTCTTCTGCATCTTTGCAGGAGGGACAGGCACAGATGGTCAGGCTACCCTGAGGGAGTGCTGTCTTCACTGCCGAGCCTGTGAACTTGGGACAGGCCAAGAGAAATGCCCCTTTGAGCTAGAGCTCTTTTACCAGCACTGACTATGTTCTCTCTAGCACTTGGTATAGGCACATTTCATTAACACTTCCATCCAATTCATTGCTCAGAGGAAACCTGTTCTCCAATTCTAAGCGTACAGAAAACCAGGGCTGTGGTGAGCTATGACAAAGCCCTTGCGGCTGTATGTTCTGGTTCCTAAACTCCCGAGGGAGGGTGGGTCAGTCTGGTTTGGCTACCTCTTCCCCTTGCATCTGGGCCCAGGGAACCTAGGGGCTAACCTGATCCGGCTTGCCATGGCCATGGGCTACCCGGGCGGGAGATCAAAGACAAGCATTTCTTCTTTCCCAGGAGATTTGATGACTTACTTGGTAGTGGGATCTGCCACCAGTGGGCAAGCTCTTCGAGTCCAGAGGGAGCTTACGGCCTCCCTTTCAAAAGTCAGCCTCCCTGATAGAGGCTTTTGACAATAGAGGTTTATTCCATAATGGGGGAGGGGCTGTGTTGCAGGTCCAAGATGATCTGAGGACTGGGAGACCCTCTCAGTGCTTCAAAGCAAACCAGGTGCACTGTACCACGCACTGGAAAGCAGTGAAGGCATTTACCACCCTGCTGTGCTTCTGGAAGTCCCTGTAGATAGACGAAAGGAGTGAGCTTTGTTTTCTCCTGGGCCGCCAGAAAGCCTTTCATCCTAAAATGGTCTGACAGACCTGATCTGTTCCTCCGCCTTTGGGAACGGGCCAGGTCAGGCTGCCTGCTTTACTCACTGCCTGGTCTAGTGAGATCTTGGCTCGATCTAGGGTCCCACTCCTTGAGACAGAACAGAAGGAAGCTCCCGGCCCAAACACGATGAAGCCGCCCGCCGTGGCCTCTTCGCCCTGTGCTCCAGATTGCTGTCGTACCTGCTTCAGAGTTGGCATTTCCTCTTGGCAGGTGACAGTTTACTTAGCTGGCCTGAGGAATGCCGGGGATAATCCTCCGGCTTGTTTGCCTACAAGGCAAAGCCCTTTCCATCTGCACAGTTCCTCCAGGCTGTGTCCATTTGGTGTTCATGCAACAGACGGGACTTTGGGCCAGCTGTCTGTCAGAGACCCAGACGCCAGTCTTCTCTTACACGACCTGGCTTGCACTTGTGACCTTGCTGTGTACTGCTTGAGTTAGCATGTTTAAATTCGTCTGACTCCACACTTTTGTTTGCCCAAGCATGTACCAAACAAGAGTCTCAAGGCCTTTATAAGTCTCCCCTCGGCCTTTCCTGGCTCCTCACTGCAAGAACCACCATGACGGCTCTTATCTTCCACCCCTGGGAATCTCGGGCTCTTTGCAGGATCTGGATCCCCGGTTTGCCACCTCCGGAATGTGCTGAGCCTTCTAGGATCCTGCCTGCTTCCCCACTGTGCACATTCTGGACCTGGCCTCATCTTACTCAGTTCCAAGGCCCCCATTCGCTTCCTGTGGCTGCACCAGGACACGGGGTTCTGGCAGCAGGCCCTTCACACTGGCCTCCCTACCTCCCCTGCAGCCTCCAGGGTGCCCTTTCCAAACGGGCATGGGCACACAGGCCCCACCGGTGTCACCTTCCTTGGGGCAGTGGCCAAGGAAGTTCCCTCAGCATGTTAAAGCTTCTGAGCAGGAAGAATGTGTGAGGAATTGTTTCAAAGCTGAGTCAACACAGTTCTAGAGCCTTCTCCATTTGAATTCCTTTAGTCATATGCTGTTACCACAACTAGGTCATCCAGGGCGACCTTGAGGATAGAGGTTTTGAGCTCTTCAGAAAACTTGACTCTGCATATTCCTGATACCTGTATGCGCACAGTGTCCAAGGAAAAACACCCCAAAAGCTGGTTATCAGCTAGGGAAAAGCGCTCGATCCCAGGGTACCAGAGGAGGAAGGAGGGAGATGGCTTTTTACTGAATACCATCCTGCACGCCAAAAAAAATTCACCAATGAAAAATCAGTTGTTTAAAAGGTTGAGAATACTTTAAGATGTCTGAGAAACCTTTTAAGCTGCCTCGGGTCACGTGAGTTGCGTGTGTCCTATTAGACCTGGTTCACTCATTCATTTCCTCAGCGACTCCTGGTCCCGGAGCATTAGGAAATGCTTCCCAGAGGAGGTGCTAGTCAAGGTGCCACACTCAGGGAGGACGGGAAAGATGGTTCCAGGCAGGAGACCAGCAAGAGTGGAGGCCACGCGGTGACGCCAGCACGCACAGGCCTTTGAGAAAGTCCAATGAGGCGGAGAGGGCAGGCCAAGCCGAGAGGAAGCTGACCCAGTGGAATACTGTAAGAAGGGAAGTCACATGATTGGTTTCATGCTTTTGAAAGGTGGTTCTGCCTACAGTGGGAAGATTGAGTTGCAGGAAAGAAAGCCTGGAAGTAGAGACTGAGCAGTGAAGACAAGAGTAAAGGTCCTGAGGAAGCAAAGGGGAGAAGGGGGTGGGGGAGCGGAGAATGACTCCCCGAGCTTTTGTGTCCCCTGCCTTGTTGAGGGCTGATGTGTGGGAGGAGAGGGAGGGCTGAGAGGTAACTCCACAGCCCAGAATACCTCTGACCACGTGGCCAGAAGAGGAGGAGGAGCTGCAGCCGCTCCTTGGATGTCAGGACAAAGCTGCTGAGGACAGACCCTTGAATCCCTGGAGGTTTCCCAAGCCTGGTACAGAGACCATCTCTGCCTAAGGCTGACATACTCGCCTTGTAGTACTAGCAAGCGCCTGAGAAGAGTAGGGCCCATGTCTCAAGTCAAGAGGTAAGTTGACCCCAAACGGTCGACAGGTACTGAGGGAGCCTGTTCTGACAGCTCCCGATATAATGCATTGTCGCCTTTGCGCGTGCCCTTCTCCCCACTGTAACGTGACCGTGGGCTTTAGCATTTCTGGTCCCTATCTGCGGTCTTAAATGGCGTTCATCCGAGTGGATCTGTAACGTCAGATTCCGTCTTTATAGGTCTGGTACGCCCTCTTTCTGTGTATGTATGGTTGGTGGAAGGAAGTAGGCAGGAGGCCGGGAGACCTGGAAGTTGCCTTCAAACTAGTGATTGCCACTCATCTTCTGAGCCATGAACTTGGGAGTCACTTGACTTGGCCTCCCACTGTTTGAGATGGTTGAGGCCCCCTTAGCCATAGACCCCACTGTCTGTGTGAAGAATGGATCGGTCCAGGCTCGTTGTACACAGGGCTAAGTCCTGTCCTCAGACTGACTAATGCTCACTTTGCAGCGGCGGTGGTGGTGATAGGTGGCACTTCAGGGAGTTGTGAGCCAAGTGTAGGCCCTATAATAGCACTTTTCTGACAGCCTGAAGGTCAGTGTTAATGTTCTTATTTATCAGAGGAGGAAATTCTGACTCGGAGAGAAGGTTGGGCAGTTTGTCTCCTGTTACCTTCGGTTATGAAGGAAGCCCCAAATTCAGAGTCTCCGTTTCCCTGGGCCCAGAACCCTTGCTCTTAGTCTCCACGTGATGCTGTTTTTCATATATACGAAGCAGTCGAGTCTTATTTTATGTGTGCTGCCCGTGTCACTCAAGGGCTTTCGTCTCCCGAGAAAGTGAGAGAGCAAGGTGGCATGCAGAGCATGTGGGGATGGGGAATGAAGGAAGGTTTTAAGGAAGAAGTAAGATTCACCACAATTAAAAAGTTAAAAGCTTAGGTGAGAAAAACAGGGCTCAGAACCGTGTGTGCAGTCTGCCACTACTCGGGGTGCGGGGAGAGGGCAGACTAGCCACGCGGGTTTTACTCCCCCACCCTCGTCCCATCCTCGTCCCATTCAGCAGCTCCGTGGAAGAAGGTGGAAGAACTTGACAACGGTGCTTGCCTTCAGAGAGGGAACACGATAGCTGGAGAGAGAAAAAGAATTGATGTTCTCTGTGACCCTTATATTACATGGTGAGGTTTGTTCCCCAAAAAAACTAAATTTAAGAAAACTAAACCCTTGGCTAGAGTAAATCATGTTAGTACAGAAAGGCCATTCATTATTCAGGATCCCACACTTATAGGAGCCCTGGTGGCACCGTGGGTTAAGCATTGGGTTGGTGACTTCCGTATCCACCACTGAGGAGCCTGCAGGGCTCGGAGGCGGGGCTTGTCTGCCATTGCTCTGCTCACCCTCCACCCACCCCAGCTCCGTAGCCACACACAGCACCCATCTCTCTGCCATTTCCACCTTCCTTCACTGACCACGCTCCATCCCCAGGACCTTTGGGCCCTCCCCTGGTCCACCTGAGAACCTCATGTCATCCTATCATCTCCCTGTACCCCCATGGGCACACCAATACACTGCAGAAAAATGGGAGGTGGCCCATGGCCAGGTGGCAGCAGTCCCTCATAGAGCCTGGGCATCACCTCTGCAGATTGCACTGTTCTCGCCTGGTCCTCGGGCTTGGTGAATAGCGTGGTGTTCACCAGCATATCTTTTGAAATGGCCCATGGAGGGAACCCTGGCCCGGCCACAGTCCAGGGTTCTGAGGCCATCAGAAACCCTGCCTGCAAGTTTTTCAAAGTTGTCCTAGATGTGAAATGTCAATTAATGAGCTTGTAGCTAAATGAGGAATAGTTGTATTATAATTATGTTGAACTGGTGGAATGTCATCGTTTTACTGATTTCCAAATTTTCTGTAGTGTGTAGTTGCACAAGAAAGTTGAGCGTGATCGTGGCCCACTCTCTAGCCACTCGTTCCATGGCCTCCCCAGCCTTCCCCAGGCACCGTGGGAGCATGTGTGTTAGCCCTTGTCTGGGAACGGCAGTTCCACCGTGACCTACATGGCCATGGGCCCGCGGAGAACATACTGGTTAGAGCCTGGCATTGGTTAGTGTTTGGTCACATCTGTGTCTGAACTGGTGACGGTCGGCAGGTGCCAATGAGTGAAGAACAGGCTGTGGCAAGAGCCCTCTGACAGAGAGGTGCTTGTTATCAAGCAGAAAGCAGAGTCAGAGAAAAGAGCTTAGGAGGTCAGGTCGTTGCAGAGGTAAGACTATTCTGTACAGAAGGCGGCAGTGCCAGGATGGAGCCAATGATGTCTGTGTCTGTCGGCACTGTGGTGTAAGTGTGTCTGTACACGGAGGATCCTGGAGCTCGGGGGAGAAAGCAAGGGCCCACGTCCGTGTGAGCCCTTGGCCCCAGTCACAACTCTGCTGACTGAACTGTCTTCGGTCTGATCCCTAGGTTTGGTGAATAACGTGGTGTTTACCAGTCACACTGCGGAACAGAGGCACCCCCTCCTTGTTCAGCTGCAGAGCCTCATCAGGGCAGCGAATCCTGCCGCAGCCTTCATTCTCGCCGAGAATGGGATCGTCACCAGGTAAATGCTTCCGCAGACCACCCCACCCCACTGGCTACTGGGCTACAGTGCTCTGACCCACAGCGTCTCCTTGCGGTGCCTGAGGCCGGAGCATGAGCTCCTCTAGAAATCTGTTGGGTGGAGGCTCTGAAAATCACCAAGGAGACACAGGGTGTCAATATCCTATGCCTTTTTTTCATTGGTTTTTTTAAGTGTACTTTTTATCCATTAAAGGATAGAAGTCAAGAATCTCTCACTGTTCCTTGTGGTTCTGTGTGAGAGACAGTGTCTCACATTTGAAATATACAAAAGCGATAAATTGGTGATTTGGGGCATGTGTGTATATGTACATGAAGAAAATGCCACACATGGCCATTTACCAGTTTTGTTTGCTCAGTCAGAAAATGTGCAGGTTGAGATTTTACATAAACTTTGCTGTTGAACTGTACAATTATTGTACATATTTCAAAGTATATCAGTAGGAGGGGAAATAAATACAAATGAAAGACCTTTTGCTCATGAGCCTCTCTTAGCACCCTAATTTCAAACAACATCACCAAATGAACAAGGAGAGTTACAAATATGAAGTAGGTATATAATGAGGGAAACAAACTGCAAATGCTGGGTTTGAATTGAGGGAGTCAAATATAAATTCATGAGTTAAAAAAAATTCACAGGTATGTAATGTGTATACCTGGCCTTGAAAGCTGGGATTCTAAGTCCCATTCCCTACTAAAAGGAATCAGGGCTTCTTGGAGAATTGACTGAGCACGGATCTAGGCATGGAAAGTAGAGGGTGAGTCTGATACACTATATGACCCCCTCCCCCCCCAAAAGCAGAGTATTCGAAATTAGTAGAGGCTTGTCGGAGGGGTATGGGGATACACTTAAGAAGTTCCAAGTAGGCGACTTGGGGAGAATGTGGATATGAGAATGGACCATGATAGTAATGGGCTATACCCTGGAATCAAATGAGTCCGTGGTGATATTTTTAAAATATGGAGATGCAGAACAGGAAAGCTCTTTACAGAGGAGTGTCAACTAAAGTAATCGATGGGGCTCATAGGATCAGACAAGCACCAGTTTCTAATCTTCGGTGCAGTTGGCTGAGGCAAGGACTAGCAGTGGGTGCTAAATAAAGGCAGTGCGTGAGCGTTCACTGAGAAAAGCGATAGTAACTCATTTGAAACCATTGCTCCACAGTAATTACCGGGGGGGGGGGGGTGCGTACCGCGGAGAGGTCTAGTAGCCCGTGTATTGCACAAATGATTAAATTCAGCAAGACCACTTGGGGGACAAATCGGCACCATTTGCCCCATGTGGCACAGGGGAAGGACCCAGCATCACCTGTGTCTTAGTCTTGTCAAAAATGTGTACCCATTCAGATAAATCCAGGTCCATGGGACACAAGACCATCTACCTAGCACATGCGCTCTTAAAATGTCCATGCTATGAACCCCAAAAAACAGGCCTGACCCAGAGAAGCCCTAGAGGACAGGGTAGAAATGTCCTTTTGGGGGGTTTCCAAGGCTGTACGTCTTCATGGGAGCAGAAAGCCTCATCTTTCTCCCTCAGAGCTGATGATGGGTTCAAACTGCTGACCTTATGGTTAGCAGCTCAACACGTAATCTGCTTCGATACCAGACCTTCTAGTGGCCATGACATCTACCTACTCCCTCTGCGCTTGCCGCAAAGGGAAAAAAAGGAAATGTTCTAGAATAAAAGCTCATAAAGATTGTAATTCAGTGAGTGATTCTCATTGAAAATGGCTATATGCTAAATTATTGCTTCTTCAATTTTATTATGTATATACGTCTCCTGGGGATCTTATTAAAATGAGGAGTTGATTCAGCAGATCTGGGTTGGGACTTGAGAGTCTTCATTTCTGACAAGCTCCCGCCTAACACTGAATCTGCTGGACTGTAGTGTTAAAGTCTCGGAGGGCAATGATCGCCTTGTGACTGGGTAAGAGAATGTCCTGGTTCTCAGGAGATGCATCTGGAAGTAATTAGGAGTGACACGTCATGATGCCTACAACCCTGTCAGGTAGTGTGCCAGGACAAAAGCTTCATGCGTGCACACTTTTACATAGGTGTATGCATAGATGCTCAATCCTAACTCTACTGCCATCCAGCCCATTCTGACCCATAGCAACCCTAGATAGGCTGCAAGCCGCAAGCCAAGATTGCTAGGCCTAATTAACCTGGGTCTTTTGTTTGCATTCGAAGGAATGAAGACATTGAACTGATCCTCTCAGAAAATAGTTTTTCAAGTCCTCAGATGCTACGAGCTCGATATTTAATGTACCCTGGCTGGCAAGTATCACTATCGAACAGTATCTAAGATGTCTTTGTAAATCCAATGTTTTCTTTACAGAGGAAGAAAAAGTAGAAAGATGAAAAGCTCCCATGTGCTTTCCACAGGTGCCCATGGCAGTAGGGGGCCCGGCCTGGCCTGCCGTGCTCAGTCTCACGGGAGCCCAGCACTCCACACACGGCTCCAGCACGGGAGCTTGCCGGCTTGGGGAGAGTTAGGAAGTCGTCCTGTGGGTGCCACGCACAGCATAGCCCCGACGAGGGCACGGGGGCGGGCACGGAACAGAGGAGTGAAAGCCTTCCTGGGTGGGAGCCATCAGTTCATCGTCTGGGGCGCTCTGAGAAGCAAGTTCCCTGCTAGGGTGGTCTGTGGGCTCCTCAGTCTGTGACCTTCTCCTCCAGAGGGGCAGGGCAGAGGAAAGGGTGCCACAGGGACTGTAGTAGTGCTAATAGCTGCATCGTTCTAGCACTTTATTAATTTTAAATTAATAAAATTGAATGAAAAATTCAGTCCCATAAACCCTGTTTCAAATCCTGAGGAGCCATATGTGCCTAGCAGCTATTGTCTTGGCCAATGCAGGCCCAGAGCGTTCCCCTCATCACAGAAAGTGGTCTCGGAAAATCATGTTTTAAGCGCTTTGCCTGCATTTGTCTTCACACCAAGCCAACAAGGTAGATTGTATTGCCTTCCTCGTTTTGCAGGTAGGAAACTGTACAGCAAGGCAGTAGAAGACTTGTCCATGGCCGTGTATCTCATACCTGCCAGAACTGGATTTCAGGCTGGGCTGCTCACTCACTGTATAGAAGGGATAACTACTTTCTGCTCTGTTGAGGCAACAGTCATTAAAAGTTGGCCTAATTTTTTTTTTAACAAATGCACAATTTTATTTATTTACTTTTAAGTTTAAATTCTTGAGGGGTACAGCATCACACGGATTCTGTGTCCAATAGCCTTAGCAGGCAGGTTGCTCCGGAATTTGGCCCGAACCATGCCACTGTTTCCATGGGCACGAGTTACCTTTCCCCAGATTGTTCTTTGCTTTGTACACATAAGCACATCTCTTGCCTAAATAAAATTCCGTTTCATCTCGGGCGTAAACACCTTCAATTTTAAGAAGAGCCGTGTGCTCCCTCTGGTTCCGTAGACCCCGTTTGTAGCCAGCAAAGATGGCCTTGGACCACAGCCTTCCAGACATATTTGCCGTTTAGAAGTCCTGTTCCCAGCAGGCCTCCACAGGCTCCAATATAAAAAGTTGGCCTGATTTAAATGACCATGTTTATTTGAATTCTCTTTGTTAGCCTGACTCATTTCCCCCAGACCTCTCCCTCTTTCCTCTACACTATCCCGTACCCACCAATGATTTGGATTGAACAAATACTGGTGGTACTTTGTTTGCCTTATAAAATCCCAAGGAGCCCATGTGTAAAGCCAGGTTTGGGGGCGTCTTCTTAGAAAGCACCGCTGAGGGGGACCACACCACACTTGCAAGCACTGGGAAAGTGGGCCTTTCCTCAGGCGGACACACGAAGATGACAGCTTAGCTAAAAAGAAACGTGGCACTTCTGGATCGAGCATCTCTCGCACTACCGTTCTACTGACCCTTTTACCACCTGTACTCGGGGCCTGGGCCCCAGACGACTCCGGCACCTTATTGACTCCGGGCCTGGCTCAGGACAGTAGACTTGGCTGGAGGCAGACTGGTCTGGGAGAGAGCAGGAAGTAAGGACCTCCTTAAAATGCAAAAACCCTCGCTGGCTGCCAGGACTCTCAGGAACCTTATAGGACAGGGTTCCGCAGGGTGGAGTGCTCCTGTGCGTGTCGAAACTGTAACTGTTGACAGAGTAGAAAGCCCTGTCTTTCTCCCGAAGACCTCTTCAGAAGACTGCAGTCTAGTGCCTGGATCCTTTCTCTGTCAGGAAATAGTTCAGTGCTCATGAAAAATCGGAGATAAAAGGGCCTCAAAGTCCACCCTTCAATAAGCTAGTCACTAACACCAAAATCCAGACCCATTGCCACCAAGTTCATTCCAACTCCTGTGACCCTCTCGGAGCCATTAGAGCTGCCCCACAGGCCTTCCAAGGCTGTACTCTCTGGGGAAGCTGACCGCCACGTCTTTCTCCTGTGGAGCCGCTGCTGGGTCTGAACCACCAGCCTTTTGGTGTGCGGCTGAGCACTTTAACCACTGTGCCACCAGGGAGCCCTTAGTTATAGATGATCATTAAGTATGAAATAATCCCGCTTTTATGAAACAGCTAGACAAAGTAAGTCTGTAGAGATCAAAGTTGAAGAGTGAACCAGTAGTGGGTGGCAAGGGACAGGGGAAAAAGACATAACACTGAGCTTTGAGTGTGTGTGATGGAAAAATTAAGCAGTTAATTAAGTGGTTCCTGGTGATGATTGAACAACATGGTAAACACATTTAATGTCCCTGAGGTGTTCATCTGAAGATTGCTGAAATGGCCAGCCTTTTGTCCCTACATAGTTATCACCCAGAAGAAATCACCCATCAGGGCCCTTTGGAGAATGAGATCACAATCTTTTTAACGGTGACAGTGACCAGTCTTCCCCTACTTGTGCCTGTACGTAGCTTGCTCCCACCACCAGGATGCGCTCGGCTATGTGTTGTGCAGTTTCTCAGCCCTTCCCATCCCTTGACCCTCTCTGTTCTCCTCCCCTACCACCCTCTTCCTAGCACAGGGGCACCTTGCTCTCTTCCCTTGGCCCCTAGGAGCTCGGGTGCACAACCTCCATGTGATGGCTGGGGGGCTGTAATAAAAGCCTGTCTGTCTGGCACAAACGTGACGCCACCACCTTACTTGAGAGAGATGGCAAAGGGGAAGATCCTTTGAATGATAGGCGTTTCAAAACCTCAGTGCTCCACGGAGGACCAAGCCCACCTGGGGGCAGAGGCCAAGTGCAGGCCGCACAGAGACACAAAGTGCAGCAGACTGGGGAGCATGTTGCATCAAATGGCGAAATCACCAAGTTCCCATAGATAAAGACAAATGGTTCATCTAATCTAAGAGCAGTCATCTGCAGCTGGGGGCAGTGTAACTTGTTGCCCATGAGATGGGCAGTCTCTCCTCCCCCTCTCCCTCAAGGGATTCCAGTCACAAGGCAAGAACTCACACGAGAAGGAACTGTAGATGCTGTATGTGGGTAGACAGGGCTCACTGTCCATAATGAAAAGCTACGTGTTTTTACATTTCTCCAGATATAACCATGTTCCTAAGAACTCTGTGGCAGGCAGCACGAGGGGGCTCCTAACAGTTCATGGGGTAGAGCAACTACAGGATAGTGGAATGTTTCCAGGAACTTTTTAAAGTCTCCTCCTGTATCTGCTGATCTCAAAGCTAAGAAACTCGAGCGGAGTTTCTCACGTGAAAGGCCTTTTAATTTCTTCTGGAAAGAGTGTACACGTTCAAATAGGCAGCCTCCGTTGAGCTGGCCACGATGAGGCGGCAAGCGCCGAGGAAGGAGCAGGAAGATCTGCAGAGGGAGAGCTCCGGGGGACCAGGAAGGACCCCAGCTTGAGCGGGAGGCACTAGCGGGCTCCCGGGGAGGAACTTCTTGTCGGGGGTTCACGCTGCCTTCCTCAGAAAGCCGCCAGGATGAGAGAGGTTTGTCCACACTGAATGCGAATTCTGTGGCCATACAAATGAGGGAATTGAGGTAATCGTGGATAAATCATATGGAACCCATCCCAGAATAGCATGCGGTGCTGCTCAAGCCCCTATCACTTACACTTGAAATGTCTTAAACCTTTTCAGGTGTGAAGGGAGATTTGATTCGGGGTCAGTCTTTCCACTAATGGTTCAGATCTGCGTGTGGTTTGCTCGGCCCTTGGAGAAGACTCGCTTTGTGGCCAAGTGCAAAGGTAAGCCTCGGCCGCAGTGTGCCCTAGACGCTGGTGCAGGGACACCCCGAAGCGTCTGTTCCTGACACTGTGTCCGCTTCCGTGTGTTGTCTCCCTTCGGTTCCACGAAGGAACCAAAGCAGGCAGAGAGATTGGAGGGCCAAGGAGTCCTCCTACCACTGACCTTCGGCGCCCACTCAGTTTGATCACCACTCCCTTGAAAGAGTTTCCCCACTCCTGGGAACAGTGGCAGAGCCCCTGGAGAGGACTGGGAATTGGGGGTACAGCCTGTGAACCTTGGCTGAGGTTTCTCCCCAGCCCCCAGCCTTCCCAGCCATGCCGCCCTGAACTTGGTCTTTGCTCCTCGTGGGTGACAACCTTATCCCTCTTCCTCCACCAGCAATCCAGTCCTCCATCAAGCCAAGTCCCTTCTCTGGAAACATCTACCACATCCTGGGCAAAGTGAAGTTTTCAGGTAACTGGGGGGATTGGATTTGGGGACAGTGTACTGTGAAGCGCTCAGCTCTCATACCACACACTGCCGCCACCACTGACCCCACCCCAGCTGCACTTATGAAAGATTCAGAATCTGCCAAGTTCACAGCCACCGTGAGTGATCTGCAGACCACCAGTGCCTCCCTGCTTTCCCTCAGAAGCCCGCCCTCCTGCTGGTGGGCTTCTTCCAGGCAGCCAAGGCCTTACCGTTCTCCGTAGTCGTCCTGCTCTGCAGCGGAGGGCTTGTCCCTTCCTCTGGCCAACCTGCCTGGGCCTCCCTTTGACTTCCAGGTCTGAGACTCACCCCACCCTTCTTAAGCCCCCATCATTTCTGTCACTGGGAGCGAGCCCATGGCTGAGCTCCTGTCCCTTTTCAAGCCGAGTCGCCAGGCTCTCCACATGCCTTCTCTGTTCAGTGGGCATGCCTAAGCCTTAGATATTTGGAGTCATCGTGACCTATTCATTTATCCCAATCTGAGAATCAGGGAAGGCCTCGAACACAAGTAGAAACTGGGAGAATGAAGGTTGGAAAAGGGGAGACTATTTGAAGGAAAAGCAGCAGCATGTGCTGTGGTCCTGAGGCAGAAAGGGCACATTTGAGACGCCAAGAAGGATTAACTCGGATTGGGGCCCAGGGGTCTGAGGGAGTGTGTTCATCAGGACATACATATTCAGCCAGTAGAACAGAAAGCCCCAATCCAACCGGCAGAGTGGTGGAGTGTAACAGGACGGGGAGCAGTCATCTGGAGTGACCCAGGTAGTGTGTGCTCACATTCACTGTGTCACTTAGTCCTCAAGCTGCCTCCCCTCGTGACTGCCAAGTGGCTAGAGCAGTTAGGTGTCCCATCAGACACGGGCTCTGGATGTTGCAAGAAGAGCCATCCAGAACCCTGAAATCCCTGTCCCCTACAATTCCTCAGCAGGCTCCTCTCACTGGCCAGGGTGCCGTTGTCATGCCTTCCTGGGCCCAACACCCAAGGGACTTGGAATTAGGGGGAGAGGGGCTACTGGGTCGTCATCGGGAAGGAGCTACTGGGGGTTGCGCGTGGCACTGTCGTGGTTCAGATGGGCGAGTCAGTGACCTATAGAAAAGACCGCCTGGGCCCTTAGCGCATTCCTGGAGCTGCTTGTGTGCTTATTGAAACTGAAACATCGGCCCTCCTGCCCTGAGTCAAGCCCACTTCTCGGGGCTCCAGCAGAAAGCCCAATGCCTTTATTCTCCTTCCTGCCACCTTCGCACCCATCATCACCTCTTTTTCTTCTCTTGAGTGAGCATGTCTATATGTTTGTCTACCTGCATTACCATTAGGCAGCTTATATCGAGACACAGACACCCTCTGGCATCAACCATTCCATCTGCCATCTACGTTGAGGTTCAGCACACAGGACGCTTACGCAGTGTGATTATCTATAGAAGGCAAACAGTAGACAAGGAGAGGTGTTCACCTTTCCCCAATTACACATTTCCTTTTTTTTTCAGTTGGGATTTAATACATATATCATTTCATATTTCAATCATGTCAAGTAGAATGTACACTTGCTAACACAGTCAGTTTCTAAACATTCTTTTTCTACATGGACTCCTTCATGTCATCTCCCTTTTGCCCCTCCTTCACCACTGTATCCCCCCCCCACCCTGAAAACTCATATTCTACTTCCTGTCCCTCTACGGACATCAATCCTGGGTTTCATAAATCAAAAAAGTATGTAACACAGCTTCAAGACGGTGACCTCCGTTGATTTGATACCTCTGAGATGCACTATTAATTTGACCAAACAAAAACTAAGGAACATAATACAAACCCCAAATACAGAAAATTTTGGAAACCTGATCAGCGCCAGCCAGCACCGTGTGTGTGGTAGGCGGGGGAACAATCTGATAAAGTTTTTATTGTTCTGGTCAGATTGATGCCTTTGACCTTCTGTGCTCCTCTCTTCCAAGCACTCTGTTTAGTGACCACTCCCTCCCATCTTTCCATTTTAGATAGGGCGGCTCTGTGGAGGCCTACATGTCCATTCTTAATGCTGACCGGATTCGGGCCAGATGTTGTGTTCATGTTACTGCTGCCTCCAGTGACGACCCTGCCTCTGAGCCTCGCTGGGTGGGCCTCACCTTGCTGGCAGGAAGACCCTGCCCAGGAGCCTCTAAAGTTCCCACACCCAGGGCACGCTCAGGCCTCAGCTCTGCTTGGGCAAGTGCTACAGCTCTCCTGGCTCGGCCAGCAACCCTCCCGTCACAGGCACGCAACTTGCACTCCGTGCACTGTCACTGTCTCAGTCCGCTGCCAGCGCTAGCTCTCTCCTCTGGGTTTTCAACTCGGGAACCCTGGTTCTTGGCCCCCAGAACATCCCCTGTATCAGGCTTTTCCTGATAGTAGTTAGGTCCCCCTCCGCCTCTGTGGGATTAACCTTTCTAAGCAGATAGAAAGGTGACCAGGGGGCCTTGGTAGGTCCCCTGTCATTATGTACATAGTCCCTGCCACTCTGTGGGAACTACCAGACCATTGCTAGAAAGGCCATACACAAGGGCCACACCCACTGCTGGCCACCTCTTTCCAAGCTTAGCCTCTTTCACCTGCATCCCTTTCTCAGGCTGCCTTTGGGCGCCTTCGCCCTCTTCCTGTGGCTTCAGCTACCGGCTCCTCAGCCTGTTCAGTGTTCCCGCACTCCCAGTCCTCACCTGGTGGGTCCTCCTCCTCCTCCACCCTCGGACCTTCCTCCCAGGCCCCTGCCACCCAGCGGGTTTTCTTGGCTTCTCCTCAACCCCCTTCCACATCGGCAGCTCCGCCTCCTCGTGACCACATCGGTGCCTATTCAGGGCCTTGCAGTCTTTCCATTCCCACCGGTACAACATCAAAGGCCCTTTCTTTTGTTATTGACCACGTTATTGGGGGCTCAGTCCATAAGCCAGTTACATCAGGCAGACTTGCACAGATGCTGTCATCACTTCAGAACATTCTCCTTCTACTAGAGCCCCAGGGCATCATTTCTTTATTCCCCACTTCCCCACACTACCACCCTCGTGAGCCCGTAATAAATTGTATTCTGTATATTCATATCGTATACCATCCAGTGTATCCCTTCACCCACAGTTCTGTTCTCCATCCCACTCGAGGGGTGTTGTACATCTGTCATGGCTATCAGTTCCCCTTTCCCCTTTTCCACCCCATCCCTTCTCATACCCTCACAAAAATCATTACTACCTTTACTGGGCTGTGTCTAAGCCTCTTATCTGTACCAATGTACATATGCCAGCCGCGGATTTGTGAGGTCGAACTGGGGCCATAATACTGAGGGGTGGAAGCATTAAAGAACTAGAGGAATGTTGTGTTTCATCAGTGCTACACTGCACCCTGGATGAGTCGGCCCTTCTGTGAGGGAGTTTCCAATGATCAACAGATGGGCTTTGGGTCTCCACTCTGATCCCTCCCCTTCACAACACTATGCTTGTCTTTGATCTTCTGATACTGATCCCGTTGACATCTCACGATCACATGGGCTTCTTCCGTGTGGACTTTGTTGCTTCCCTGCTGCATGGCCTCTTGTTCAAAGTACTTTTCTTCCCCCAACTAACTGCTACCTTTTCTTCGTCTTGTACCCCACTTCGGGGTGAGGGCATCCACCTCATCAGCCAAGCCAGAAACTTGTTCTATCCCTCCCTCTCTGACTTCATCCTTTCTCATGGGCCACTGGCCATGCCAGGCCTACCGCTGGCATCTGTGTCATGAAGCTGCCCCACAGTTTATCAGCTGCACCCTTGCGATCTTGATGCAGCCTCGTCGCTCAGGGACCAGCACCTTGGGGACTCACGTGTGTTCTTTCTGCAGACTCCGAGAAGACCATGGAGGTCTGCCATAACACGCTGACCAACTCCTTAAGCATCGTGCCGGTGTTGGAGGGGCCTACCCCACCACCCGCCTCCAGAAGCGCGCCTCACGACGGCAGCGGGCAGCAGGAGTGCTACCTCGTGTTCATCGGCTGCTCCCTGAAGGAAGAGAGTGTTAAGGACTGGTTGCGGCAGTCAGCAAAGCAGGTGATTCCTGCAGGCCAGACAGACCAGTGCTCCCAGAGGCAGATCTCCCCTCGGACCCACCCGGACAGGCCGGTTGGAGCCTTCGGGGTACTGGGAACAAAGTCTAGGCAGCTAGGGTAGGCGTCCCACCCTGGGCACCCAGCTTCTCCCGGCCACTTCCACAGGCGACTGGAGCCCCAGGGGTTCACCTGGGACCTGGATTCAGTCTCAGTTCCATAGGCTCTTGGGTCTGCCTGGTGTTCCAAACCCCAAACACCTAATGCCATAACTCCTGTTCCGAGCCCACACTCTCCCGTGCTTGCGTTCTGCCCCCAGAAAGGAGTAACAGCGAAGTTAGGTGTAGCGCTGCTTACCACCGAAGACTCCGAGTGTGGCCAGCCCTGAAGGCAGGCAGGGGAGGCTGGCATCTTCAGCCTAAGGCTGCAGAGAAGAGCCCAGCTGAATTAAAGTCCTTCAGCTGGAGAAAGGAGACTTTCGACTCAGAAACCCTGAAGGGTCACTATGGCCGTGATTTGGTTTGGGGGTTGGTGACTCTCCTGACTCTGGCCTCGATAAATTCAGGTTGTCTCAAGTAACAATAATTTGTAAATGCTCAAGGGTTCAGGAGGGAGGGTAGGGTAGGAGGGAGAGCAACAAATGAGGAGCTGATCTGATACCAAGTAGAAAGCAAATGTTTTGAGGATGATGATGGCAACAAATGTGCTTGACACGATGGATGGAGTGTGTTAAGAGTTGTACAAACCCCCAGTAAAAAGTTTTTTTAAAAAAATTCAGGTTGTCCCTTTATCAGCCTGTCTGCCATTGATGAGACTCCGGGGTGAGAAGCTAAAGAGAAGCAGGAACACAGCCGCTTGCACAAGCCCTGGCACCACCCTGCCCTTGATCCCGGGCACTTGGGGCTTTGTAGTGGGAAGGTAGTCTTCCTGAGGCTGGCCGGCCCAGCTATTAGGCCAGCCAAGAGAATTTATGTTCTTTCCTCTCTGCTGGGGTCTTAGTGGTGTAGCTGCCCCCAACCCCCAAGAGTTTACCCACTCATGTCTTCCCCCGTCTGCTCTCCTGGGACCTGACCCCTCCATCTCTGCACAGAAGCCTCAGAGGAAAGCCCTGAAGACCAGAGGGATGCTGACTCAGCAGGAGATCCGGACCATCCACGTGAGTGCCTTCTGAGCCTGACTCCCCTCGTGTTCCACGGCTGCCCTTCTAGGCTTACCGAGCTCCACCCGCGAGGACTTGCTGCAGGAGGGGGCTAGGTGTAGGCCATGCTGGTATCCTGGCTTCTCTTCAGCCAGAGGGCAACTGGCTAAAGAGGAATTCGGTCACTTCAATGAGGAGGAGAGTAGGGCAACCTCCCATGTGACCTTGGTGTGAGGAGAGCCAGTGCCTGCTGGAGGAATCTGTGCGGTGGTGTGACGTGATGTGATGTGATATGTGTGTGTCACTGCATTGTCATCCTGACAAAAAGCCACCGCAGCCCTTTGCTCTCCCTCTGCCAGGGCCCCGAGAGAAGCTGTCTACATCTAGAAGTTGCATATAGGAAGATGGTAGAATCCAGAAAGATGAACCCTCTCTCTCTCTCCAAGCTGCTCTGGCCTCTGCCCCAGCCCCTGGGCCCTCACTGTAGCCTTTGCCTATGGAGCATAGAGGCAAAGGTTAAGAGGAGCACTAAGCAGACCCCAGGGTGGGCTGCGTCACCAGTTCCAATAATGAGTGGGTGGCACAGGACAGCGCTACTCTGGTCCCCCCGAGCCCATGCTTATCTTCGAGGAGATCCCTTCGTTCTGACTCCTGCTGCGTCTGGATAACCCATCGTGCTGGAAACTGTGTGTGTGTGTGTGTGTGTGTGTGTGTGTGTGTGTGTGTGTGTGTGCGCGCGCGCGCCCAGGAATAGACCCTGAGCAAGGATCTGCGTGTGGACAGGTGCTTGGGAGGGAAGTAAAAGAGGAGAGGGAAGGAGAGACACACAAAAGAAAATGTGCTGTCAGACTGGTCCCTTGTGGACAGCAAGGGGCCTGGTCCCTTAAGAACTCCAGCTCCCAGAGGCCTCCTCTCAGAGGTGGGAACCTCTGTCAGCCTTTGCTTGAGGGCTGTTGGGAGGATATCGAGTCCCTGGGCCTTTGAGCCTTCCACAGGGCAGTGTGCATACCTTGCTGGGGGAACAGAGTGCTTGGTTGGCTTTTAATGAGTGAATGGATGGCAGAAAGTGGTTTCTGGTAATATTAATCGAACTCTTTTTTTCCTACAGGTGAAACGCCACCTGGACCCCCTACCTGCA
Organism: Tenrec ecaudatus; assembly: GCF_050624435.1. Classification (NCBI taxonomy): domain Eukaryota; kingdom Metazoa; phylum Chordata; class Mammalia; order Afrosoricida; family Tenrecidae; genus Tenrec; species Tenrec ecaudatus. Next base: position 34,374,662 of record NC_134541.1, on the reverse strand, counting down.
GGCTACTTTTATAATGGAACTCAGTTTGTCAACTTCTTCGGTGACAAGACTGATTTTCATCCCCGTATCCTTGGTGCACTTGGTCCCTGGGTGAAGGTGGGGTGAGGGTGAGCAAGCTTGTAAAGGGGGTATTGGCCTGAGCCCCTGGAGCAATCCAAAAGGACAGACTTGTAAGGTCAGTAGAATGGGACCCTCCATCCGGTGTCTGTGGACTGACCAAGGCTAGTGCTCGTTTAGCTGCTGCCCCGATGGGTGACCCAACTCCTGGAAAGCTCAGATGACGGCCACGAAGTAGGAAAGTGCCGGGTTACACTGACCTGGAGAGTCCACGAGAGGCTGCTTGCTGTAAAAGGTAAGGTGCTGCTCTGCGCTGAAAACAGCCCAAGAGCTCCCTTCCAGGTCCTCCTGAAGGACTCTGCCAACCCCTGTCCACCTTCCATAATGCCATCACTCTGAAGAGCCCGCGAGGCACCTCCATGGGGCCGGCCACTAGCTGCCTCAGTGCCCCCCAGCCCCCACCCACTGGTCCCTCTGAGTCCAAGGCAGGCTCCCTGGACTTCTGGGCTCAGGGTTTATCTTCCTTAACGAGATGCCAGTCATGGACCAGTTCATGAACGACTACGTGGAGGAAGCCAACCGGGAGATTGAGAAGTACAACCGCGAGCTGGAGCAGCAGGAGTATCATGACCTCTTTGAGAAGAAGCCCTAGAGGAGAGCTAGCCTCGTGCCCCTGCAGACTGTCTGTCCCTCCCTGCAGGAGCTGCCTTTGTTCCCTGGGCTGTGTATGCTGGCTGGAGCGTGTGTGGTCTTCATTCTGCATGCTGCGTGCAGCGCTGAAGAGCTTCTGCCGTGGGGGGAGGGGTCCACATGGAGGGTGAACAAACGAGTTGTGTGGAGCTGGCAGTCCACTGTCTCTGGGTCTCTGCTAACAGTGCCTCCTTTAGGCTCCTGAGGTACTGTGTGAGGGTGCAGAGAGACTTTGGGGCTCCGTGGAGATCCTGACTGCCCACACTGTGGCTGTGCCTGGTGGGCCCGAGGGCTATAGGCCTCAGGTCCCAGACACTGCCCCAGGAGAACCCTCATCCTCAGTGGAGGGAGGGCCTGCTTCCTTTGCCTAGGTCCTTTATCTTGCAGGAGCTGGCCCTGGGCCCAGGCCTGGGGTGAGCAGGACAAGCCCTGCCCAGCCCAGCCCAGCCCACAGAGGCGGCAGCTTGGGTGAGATCAACAGCTTGTTCCAAAATAAGGGGATTTCCTTATGGACCAAACTGAGGGGAAAGACACATACTTTTCCAGAGTGTGTGTGACTGAGTTGTGACTGGCTCCTAAGCTCTCCATGTGGCATCATTCTGGTGCTCCCAACTCAAGGACCAGAGCTCCCCAGCTGCTCCAGCCTTCCCTGTGGAGGGAGCATACTGGGGAGTCGCAGGCTCAGGAGTCTGGCCCCTGGTGGAGTATTCTAGAAGGGGCTTCAGTCTCTCTCCAGCACCCAGCCCTTCCATCAGCCTGGCAAGGGCAGGCCTAGTTCCCAGACACAAAGTCCAGGAATCCATGCCCCCAAGTATTGTTGCTGGCCCTGGCCTTGTTTGGCTCCTGAGGACCAGGAATTTTAAATCCCAATGCCCATGTTACAATTCCTTCCAGGAGCTTTCTTTTCCACTGAGCATAAAGCAGAAGGGAATTACAAGTGTGCCCCTCGCCTGAGCTCCGGGATTAGTGCGGGAGAGGAGAGCACGCTGAGATTCAGGTCCGGCCTTGGAGGACGGTAGCGCCTCAGCAGCCTGGATTGTAAATGCTTTCGGAACGTCACGTTATCTTTGCATGCCTTAGGGATAAGCACATAGGTGAACCCAGCAACGAGTTGCCAGTAATGTAGCGAGAGGGGTCTGTGAGAAAGACCCTGAGTGCAGAGGAGAGCCGGGCAGGATGGCCTGGGTACCTACCTGAACATGCAGAGGCCCTCAGCAGGCAGCTAAAGCCACTGTCAAGGGCTTCTCAGACAGGATCCTTGGAATAGAAAGAAACCATTTGTATTGGAAGCCAAAGGAACAAAAGCCCAAATTCAGATGAATACAAAATCTTGCATCAGAAAGGACTTCTGAAAAGGCCCTTGCGCTCCAGCCCTAGCTCTGAAAGCTGCTTGTCCAGGACCCCCTGCTGAGGGAGCCCCCTCCCTTCTGGCTGGCCAGGATGCTGGGGGTCCACGGCAGGCCTGTCTCTGCCTAAGAATCATTAACTTGTATGTAGGTTTTAAGTGCAATTGATTAAATAAGCAATGAGTTACTGTAGCTTCCTTTAGCTCAACTGAACTCTCTTTAAAAACTCAAACTTGAGCAGCCTTGGAAAAGGAGGGGTGGGGGTGGGGGTGGGGTGGGGTCATTTCCTCCAGGTGGGTTGCTGTGAAGTTTTAAATAAAAGCTCTGGGTCCAGGAGCTAGAGCCATTTCCTGGTCTGCCTTGACCTGGCAGTCTGGCTGCTGACAAAAGAGTTTTTAAAGAGGGGTCGGCACCGCTGTGAGAGTGAGTCTTCCCACCACGTAGGGCTGTGCTGCGTGGTGGTCTTGGTTTCTGACCATTGTCCATAGAAATGCTCTCTCACCAACCTGCCCCACTGTCCTAAATCCTCTCCTTTAAGAGGACAAACTGTGATACCTCAACTTGAAGATGAAACTGTGATTGAAGGGGGGGGGGGGAGTCAAAACGTTAAATTTTAAAGCCAAAAAAGGCAAAAATTGGCCGAAGCCTGTGTTAGACGCTCCTCAGCCTGCTCAGGAGTGTGAGGGGCACATTGGCGAGAGGGCATTCCTCGGCACACTTGCTGTGCCCCCTGTGGGTACTGTGTGAGCTCTTGGAGGACTGAGGCCGGAGGATGAGTCTGCCGGCGCTGCCCCTTCCGGAGTCTGCAGGGGCCTCCTGGTTCTGTGAACGTTTAATATCCACTTGAGCCCTCCCAGCTCCAGGTCCTCGGCTGTCTCCAGAGGACAGGCCATGGCACTGTGTTTATTGAGCCTGTGACCTTAGAGACCAAGTGGATATGGGGACCCAGCCCAGGCTTCGGTGTGGTTCCTGGGGGCAGGAGAGTCCTCCAGGGGTTACATGCTTTTTGCCGACCTTCCTGTTAGCAGCTTCAGTCTTGTATCACCCAGAATGAGTGTGATGACGTTGAAGTCGCTGAAGTTATAGATTTAACGTTTTAATGTGGGAGTTTTCTTGTTCTGATTGGAGGAAGGAGGTAGAAATTGGAGAAGACGGCTCCTCCTAGGAAGGGCCCCTGGCACAGGGACAGCGGTGCCCACCCCAGGGGCTCTCTGACCTGAGGCTTGAATACTGGGCCTTCAGGTTGCAAGAAAAAGTAACCCTCCCAAATTCTTTGTGAATTGTGGAGAATTTTTGCACAGTAATAAGCTCTGGGCTACTCTTTGGGCTTCTCAAAAGGGAAACATTCACCTCAAAGATTGTAAACTCGTAAGTATTTCAGCCGTGTTGCTGGCCTAGTTGGATAATTGTACCTCAAAAAGTGGGTGAGAAATGACTCCTCGTTGTCCCAGGTTGTCAAACACTAATGACAGAAGAGCTCACTTACGTGCCAAAATTCACTTTTATACTCGTTTTTCAGTGCTTTAATATTTGTAACTTAAAATTTAAAACACTACTGTAACTTCAGTGAAACTGAATTGTGTGATTGAAGCTTTTGGCTTATTATAGTATTTATTACACTACTTACTTCAGTAAATATATAAAAGTATCCTTCAATTTATTTTTTTATTATTTTACACGATTTTACCTGCAGTTGTGTATGTGAATTTGCCTTGGTAACTGAGCTGTAATGCTAAGGACCAATAAACCAATAACTAAACACACAAGCACCCCCTAGAGGGCTGTGACTACGGACCCAGGTGTGAGGAAAGCCCCACTCGGGCCTGGCTTGCAGCCTCGTTGGGGCACAGGCACCTCATTGCCCGGCTGCTATAACAGGGAGGCTTGGGGAAGCTGGCTCTGGGCACAGGGCTTTTGGGCATCAGAGAGAAGTCGTCCCATCTCCTCCTCCCCCTCCCCACTTCATGGATTCCCCAGAGGGCCCTTGCCCCACAGGGTCCCTGGTCCTTTGACGGAGGTGCACAGTATCCTTTGCTGTGCCTCATCCCCCAGGGCCCGGCTGCAGGAGCCATTGCCCTTACATGTCTGTCGGTTTATTCAGCACTCACAAGGGCTCCTCCAGGTGGCCGCTCTGCCCTACTTTACAAATGGGAGACAACCAAGGCACAAAGCATTCCCCAGAGGAGTTCAGCCCTCAGTGAGGTCGTTCCCGCTGTGGAGCCAGATAGAACCACAGATTGCAAGTGGGTGCTTGGCTAAGGACCTGCACCAGAGGGTCAGGGAGAGATGCGCCAGGCTCCTGGCAGTCTCAGAGTACTCACCTGCAGCCCAGGCCGGGACTGAACAGGCTTTAGCAGCATGCTTCTGGCCTCAGGTGGTGTGGGCTCCGGGAGGCCAGGGCACGGCACTGGGCTAAGGACACACCGGGCTCCTGCTGGGCAGCCATGTTCACCTACAGCCTGCCTGCCATGTTCATCCCACGCACTGTCAGTTTCTGTGCAGTGTAAAGGACAGAGCAGTCGGGGAGGCAGCACCTGCCTGAGTCAGTAGGTCAATGGAGACTGTCCCTGTCACATCCAAGACACATCTCAGACAGAGGGGAAGGTACAGCCCACACAAGGTGCCTGTGATGGTGTCGCTGTGAACAAGGATCTGGGGCTGCCTCATTGTTTCAGCCAAAAACAGGGACCAGGTTGAGTTTAGAAACTGTGAAGTTCATTCTGAAAATCAAGACAAAAGGAAACAATGGGGTTTGCTGCTTCCAAACTGCTTCCAAAAATTAAAACAATGTACCCTAAACTCTGTGACAAAAGCAGGCTTTTTGCAATGATCACGGAAACAGTTGATGCCCCAAACAATGTGGCACACGCACACACAAATAAAAACAACAGGTTTTTCTGTGCTCACGGAAAACAATGACCAATCCCTACATTTGTCCCCGTGTTCACAAACCCTCCTGAAGCAGCGGCATCATGCTCCATTGCTTATCTAACGGAAGGCCGTTTCGCACCTAGTGACTTATCTTACTGCCCTTGCTTACCATCTTCCTCAGGCAGGTGTTACTGTAAGGAGCTGTTACATTTGGGTTTACAACACCTAAATGGTAAACTGTATTATAATTCTAATATTTTGTTTAAGGTGAAAATACTGTTGCTTTCAGCATGGCTGGTGACTATGCCACCTCCTGTACTGTCCTTCTATGGTGATCTCCATTAAGGCAACCCCCTGAGCTGGATGGAGATGTGCTCTGCCTGACAGCAATGTTATCTGCCTCCTTGGCTAGTGAGCACTAACCGAGTGAGCACTAACTTCATCTAAGTGGGCACTCTACAAATGGATTTTGGGCTTTTACTGTTAATAGCCTTCTGCAAAGAGGGTGCAAACGAGGCACTCGGAATTTAAGTTGTAGTACAACTCTCCCTTCTGATTCTCAAATAGTATCAAAACTCTGATCCTACAGGCTGCGCTGTTTGTTCTATGTGGACTAGCTGACAGCTCTCGTAGACGGCTTCTTGTTCAGACAAGCCATGAAGAGCCCGGCAGCCACCATCTGACTGCCTCACCACCCTGGGCCCATGTCCTCAGTGACCACTTCATCAGGGCTACTTTCAAGCAGGGCCTCATCATGGAAACCAAAGTGAGATCTCAAAACTCCATTTGTATGTCTATGTCCATGGTCCAGTTTAGAGGCCACTTTATCAGCTTGAGAAATAACCTCCGTGGGACATTCGATAATTCTGAGAATCATATCATTACTGTAGCCAATGGTATAGAATTTAAAATACTAGTAAATGAAAACCTTTTAGACAAATACATGGAACATTCACTTGTACAGATTGAAGAAAAGTGACAGAACTGACACTTAAGTGACAAGGGTTAGATGTGAGGCAACAATTTCAATAATAAGGCAAAACTGTTTGTAGGACAAAGGCACGTCACAAAAAGCAAAGAAAGTACGGAAATAATAAACATGGTAAGTCTCAGGTTGTCAATTACTGGGCAACCTCAAAGCAATAGATTCGAACCAAAGTCCAATGACTTCAAAGTCTCCCATTTGGGATCGCCAGCTCTCTTCTTCTCACACTTAAAGTTTCATTTCAGCTGTAAGCCCAGTGGAATGGTTTGCTTTTAATCTGCAACAGGTGTGTTCAGTAATTGGCAAAGTCCAGTTCCCCTAGGGAGGTTTCCAAATCGGGTCATTCTGTTGGGACCTATGGAGAATACTGTACACATCAGAAAGACACAATCTGAAATCCAGGATCACCCAAAGGCAGAAAGTAAGTTTTGTCAAAACTGCGTGATTAGAACATTACACAGGGTGGATGTTTGCATCGACTGTCCATACTAACAATGTTAGCGTTTTCACCAAAGGTCGTTTGCCCTGGTCTGCTTCACTCATGAACAGAAGTGAAATCACCTCCTCAGAGACAGCCTTAACACCCCACTCACTGCACATTAGTAAGAGGATCTATTAGGGTGACTGGGACAAACGGCAGGACCTCTCCTCCTGTCCCACTCTCACCCATAATGAAAAATTAGCTGAGGTGCAGCCGCCTTTGAAGACTTGGTTTTTAAGATGTGCAGATAAGGGAGTCATAAAAGGCTTATAAGCATTTGACAGACACATCATAACATTGCTGGAGAAACCAGATTAAATGGATACATGACCTGCCCTACACCCAAATGACTAGTCTGATTTCCTTTTTTGGAGTCTGTTCCTTTAACCAGACTGAATTCCTGGATTCTTCAACAGGGCACAATGCTCAGGGCAAAATGGTCTCTCTTTCTGGACCATCATTCAAATTCAAAATGGCTGTCAGGCCCCACTTTGGGGGTTTTGGTCTATTTTTAACATCCAACCTTTGCCTAAGCCGCGCCAGACGAGGGACGGACATTCATGGGGGATGGGACTGCTCTTCTCGCTCTATCCTGGGGCCAAAAAAAAAATCCAACCTTTGCCAGTGTTGGGGTGGGGGGTGTCATGATATTCACACACAGGTTATCCCAGCTCCCAAAAAAGCCAGAGACAGAACAAAAATCATGTTAGGCCAAATGTCTGAAAATAAGCCTGAGAACAATATTGTGAGGCATTTACTATATATAAATTAACAGCAATCGGAGCCTCTATTTAGACCGTTTCTTTGGAATTTAGCAGGAAAGCTTCCTATAATTCTAATTTTGTACCCCATAGCTCAAATATCACTAGCTTCTCTAATCAGGATTTGTATGATTTGTTAAATTTGCCAACAGAAGCTCTCAATTTGAGATTAATATTTAAAACCATAAATTAAACCAAATTAGTAAGTTTATGTTAGACAACTTCCCGTGAAATGTTAGCCTGTCGGGAATGAGCCGAGAAATGTTGGAAATTCTGTTTTGAAAGACCAGGTATTTTGTTAAATCCCCTCTACTTTTTACCTGGAAGCCAAACTATTCAAAGAATGGCTTAGACTTTCAAATTAGTAATCAAAGAAATATGTTTTTTTCCAATGACAAGAAACCTAACTCTTTGCTATACTTTTAAACTTTGTCAGGCAGGTAAAGTTTTGGTTATGTCAAACAATTCTTCAACCATTGTATATCTTATAATAACTTTAAAATTGGGACAAATGACTAAATTTATAAAAGATAATATTTTCAAAATGTGTGCTAATCACAATAAGCATCTGTTAGCTCCATTTTGATATCAACAAATCACTTAAAAGGTCTTAAAATGATCACAAACACTGCAAAAATGCTTGTTTTTAATTATTCCTTTTTTTTTAAACCTTTTATTAGGGACTCATACAACTCTTATCACAATCCATACATGTACATACATCAATTGTATAAAGCACATCTATACATTCTTTGCCCTAATCATTTTCAAAGCAGTTGCTCTCCACTTAAACCCTTTGCATCAAGTCCTCTTTTTTTCCCCTCCCTCCCCGCTCCCCCTCCCTCATGAGCCCTTGATAATTTATAAATTGTTATTTTGTCATTATCTTGCCCTATCCGGCGTCTCCCTTCACCCCCTTTTCTGTTGTCCATCCCCCAATTTTTCCTTATTTAAACTTCGCTTTCTTAGAGATAATAAGAGTCACTGGATGCCAACCTTTGAGTTTTCTGTCTTTGGAACCCCGTGTTTGGGTTGGTGACCCAAGGCTCGGCTCACGGTGCCACCTGGAGTAACTGAAATTAACCCCATGCACGTGCATCTCTGAACTAGCTTAGACTGAGCAAAGTCAAAAAACTGGCTTTTCTTCTAAAATCCCTTTTGTTTTTTGGAAACACTGAAGTCACCTGTGGAGGTCTTGATTCTAAGGTTGATATCTACAAACAAAAGCCTGTTAAAATGAACCCTTTCATTAATAAAAGCTTCTACATAAGGAATGTCTTCCCATTTACCTGACCGCTGCAAAACAAAATTGTAAAATAGTATGATCATTTAGAGAACAATTGAGGGGCCATTTCTCCCGGGAATCCAGATAAATACAAAGATCAAACATGGTTACAGTAAACCGCCATCTTTTCTTAGTCATGGATTGTAAATTGAGGAAGACCAACCAAACTGAATACACCCCAGCAGACTTTTCTCCAGGACACTTTGGAGCCTGTCATAAGCACCCAAATGCAGATTACAGGTGAGACCTCAGACACAGTTGCCAGGTGCGATAGCCCTGTGAGCTCCAGCTTTTCAGGGTCTTCTGATAACAAGTGCACTCACCAGGTGGAGCCAGAACCTTAAGAACAAAATCCAAAAGTGAAGGTGCCGAGATGGCGAGTGGCAGCCCAAGAGCTCACGAAGACCTTCAGTGATGGCTAGAGGCCTCCGGTACGTCCACGCACAGTCCTTTAGTCCAGGCAGTCCACGGGCCCTCCACCCCCAAAAGGAAGGCTCCCTAAAGGTTCCCGGTTTACCAGGTCTCGTAGAGTTCCAGAAGGCGACCGCCAAATACGCTGCCATGAATAAGCGTCCTGGACTGACCATCACTGTTTCAACCAGAGAGACCAGGTTGATCCAGGACATAATGTAATCTGCAAGCACAAGACAAGGAAACAGTAGGGTTTGCTAGCCCAAAATTCCAGTGAAAATCAAGAAAGTTTTATACTGTGTGACGAGCAGGTTTTGTAATGATCACAGGAAAGAATATCCCCAAACAATGTGACAGTTTTCCAGTGATCAGCGGAAACAACTGGTACCACAAATAATGTGACAAGAAAAAACAAACCAGGTTTCGCAATGACCACAGGAAACAATGATCTATCCTTACATCTCTGGGAGGTACCACAACATCTCTTGAAGCATTATGCTCCATTGCTGATCTAAATGGACGATGCTTTGTACCTACCTGGTTACCTCTCTCCATAGCCTTGCTTACCACCTTCCTGAATCAGAACATCTCTACTGAGTCAGCATGGACGGGATTTTCACCACGAGGGAGGGAGCGGTTACGTTTTGGATTCCCAACAACTAAATCTTAGTTTGTATTATGTTTCCCGTCTTTGAATGAGCAGCAGCCTCGCTCTCTGTGGAGGCAGATCTCATCTTTCTTCCTTGGAGATGTGGGTTAGCAGCCCTGGCCCAGGGCTTTTCTTTAATTAAAGAAAGAAAAGTTTTTCACTGAAAATACTCTGTCCAGCTGATACCAAAGGCTCAAGCAGAAAGAAAATGTTTTGAGGATGATGGCAACAAATGTACAAATGTGCTTGACACAATGGATGGATGTATGGAGTGTGATGAGAGTTGTACGAGCCCCTAATAAAATGATTTTTTTAAATAATTAATTGCAGATTAAAAAAAAAAGTTTGCCCAAATGTGGCTTCCAAAGGCAAGGAGGAAGCTCAGCACCACCACCAGGAATACAGGCAGATGGAGAGAATTGAGTTCAAATGGCTGGAAGGGCACGAAAAGCAGGCAAGTTCTGTGCCCCTGGAGCGCCCACACTGGCGTGTGTGATCGGGGTCACAGGCATCAGTGGTCTGGGCCCAAAGGTTTGAAAGTGTTGCAGCTTCTTCACTTCGTTCACGGGGATGCACACACCTGAAGTCAGTGGATGAACTAATCTACAGAATGCATTGCCCTGACAGATAACACTTTGATTACACGATCTCTTGGTCAATATGGCGTCATCTGCAGAGTGGATCGGATTCATGAGATCTACAGTTAGGAAACGCTTCAATGTTTCGTGGGAAACTTCCTGTGGCCCTTCAAGTGATCGTCTCCACGCGGTGGATGAAGAAGACCACCCATTTCGTAGAAGGTGGAAATGCTGCCAAGAGGGAAGTTTTGGTTATATCAAATGAGTTCTTCAACCATTGTATATCCTATAATAACTTTAAAATTGGGATAAATAACTAAATTTATAAAAGATAATATTTTAAAAATGTGTACTAATCACAATAAGCATCTATTAGCTCAATTTTTATATCAACAAATCACTTAAAAGGTCTTAAAATGATCACATACACTGCAAAAATTCTTGTTTTTAATTTTTCCTTATTTAAACTTCTCTTTCTTAGAGATAATGAGAGTCACTGGATGCCAACCTTTGGGTTTTCTGTCTTTGAAACCCTGTGTTTGGGTTGGAGGCCCAAGGGTCAGCTCACGGTGCCACCTGGAGTAACTGAAATTAACCCAATGCACGTGCATCTCTGAACTAAGGTGCTTGCCATCATTATTTTTATTTTATTTTATTGGGGGCTTTTACAGCTCTTATAACATTCCATACATCAGTTGTATTAATATTTGTTGCCATCATTTTTTTTAATATTTGCTTTCTGTTTGAGCCCTTGGAATCAGCTCCTCTTTTTGCCCTCCCTCATGACCCCTTGATAAATTATAAATTATTGTTTTCGTATCTTACACCGATCACTGTCTCCCTTCACCCATGTTCCTGTTGTTCATCGCCAACAGGGGGGATTATGCATCATCATAGTGATCTCTCAACAATGTTTTTTCCTTTTGTTTTTGGTCTTCTGGTACCTGTTACCTGATTCCATTGACACCTCATGATCACACAGACTGGTGTGCTTCTTCCAGTGAGGTCTAGTTGCTTCTCTGCTAGCCATTTGTTTAACTTCAAGTCTTTAAGACTTCAGATGCTATATCTTTTGATAGCTGGGCACCATCCACTCTCTTCACCACATTTGCTTATACACCCATGTTTTCTTCAAGGATCATGTCAGGAGGGTGAGCAACACAGAATGCTGGGTTGTTAGAACAAAGTTTTCTTGCATTGAGGCAGGCCTTGAGCAGAGGCCCAATGTCCGTCCATTTCCCCAATGTATTGCCACATAAATATATGTGCATAGGCCAATACCTCTATTTTTATAATTAATGTATTTACATATGTACACACCTATCTTTATACTTCTATCCATAGCTTTGCTTCCTAGATCTTTCCTGTTTCCTTTTACCTTCCTCCTGCCCCACTGTCACACACACCCTTCTGCCTCTTAGTAATTCCTCTCTGCTAGATTGCTGTTTCTCCACTGTCACACACACCCTTCTGCCTCTTAGTAATTCCTCTCTGCTAGATTGCTGTTTCTCCAACACCCCCAGGAGCTCTACATCCTCTTTGTTGTTGCTTTTAATTCCCTAGTTGTTCCCCTGTTGTTTCCTCACCACTCCCCCTCCTCCCACCCAAGTCCCTTCGGAACGTTAGGTCCTGTTGCTTTCTCCTTGGGCTTGCTTCCCATGCCTCTGTTAATTTTCTGATCTAACAGCAGGTGATTCTACCTGGACACTATCTTGACTCCTGCCATGACTATTTTTGTGATGTGGTCAGTTAATAAAACAGTACCTGCTTTCAAATGGGAAAGGGAAAAAAAGGTGGTGGGAAAATACCATATTCTTTCAAATCTATTTTATCATGAATTCTTTGGAAGCCCCTCATTCCATAGGAGTTTGCTTCAGAAATGTTATTACTGACTGTCACAGAGGACTGTCACAGAGGAATGGCTCCCTGACATGAGGGTGCTGGCCTCTTGAGGCTGCTCACATTGGGTGGGGGCGAAAAGGGAACCAGCTAGAGGGCCATTTTGCAGGAACAATTGACAAGACGTATGAGTAATCCATCAAGAGTGGAGGGGATGGCCCCCACATAGAAGTGGAAAAAACCCAAGTGGAAAACAACCCAACCGTTTGAAACAATTCCAAAAATACTTTTTGTTGTTTCATTCGCCACAAATTTCCAGAAAAATACATTTGTTTTTTCACAAATAATTCCTGTTTTTCTCTGACCCTCTGCATTGCTAAGCTAAAATAATTTGGTAAAAAAGAATTGCATCAGGGTTAATAAATTTCATGTCAAACTAGTAAGTGGCAATAAATCTGTTTAAAAAAAAACAATAACAAAAACCAGCTCCCCAAAGAAAGCATGATCAGTGTTCCATTTTTATCCTACGGCATGACCGCTTTTGCCACATCAACAAGAAGTGTTTGGGTTGCTTTGTTTTGCCTCCTGTGGCTTCCAATTGTTAAGACACTTTACATGACTCCTCTGAAATTTCATGCCTGGATGGACGTACAAATAAAAGGAAAATGAAAACGGGAAGGGGAACGATGGCCTGATAGGAAGATTCATTCCGTGTGAGATGAAAAAAAACCTTGTGGAATGTTCTAGCTAAAACGACTCTGTGTTAACATGTTTGTTTTACAGATAACAATCATGTGAATCCAGAGGCTACAGCCCTTCCAGTGTCAACACTGGGCCTTCCCAGTGTCTCCCCCTTAGAAGGGGCCTTGGGGAAGTGCTGCAGGTGGTGGGAAGGGTGGCCTAGGGTACACCTTTGGGCAGTGTCTTCCCAGGATGGACTGGAGGCTCCTGGACAGGTCCTTGAGCCTCTTGACCCAAAGACAATGAAAGCCGTGTGTAGGGGGGCGGACAAAATGGAGTGGCTGAGAGGGGCAAGGATGGCCAGGAAGGTGGCAGGCTACCCAGAGAACAGCTTCGTGTCATCAGTTCCAAGTCGTCAGGTGGCAGGTGTTTGGATTCCAATGGAATAGGGCCTGGAGATAGATGTGGGTACAGGGCTACTCCACTGGCCGTCTGTCCCCAAGCTTACTGCATCAGCATCATCTGGGACTCCAGGCACCTCAGCCCCGCTTGGATCTACCCAATGACAACCCCCAGACCTGAGGAGCTGCATTTCCGAAAGTTCGTATTACATGATATGCATCTGCCTTGGGAGTGTGTGTCAGGGACAGGAGTGGCCTGGGTGAAAGTCATTGCTTCCTTCCTCCTGCCACAGGTTTCTTGTCTGAGAAGTTGGGTAAAGGTGAAGGCAGGGCTGGGGAACTTGAACTGGGGGCAGAGGGTGGAGGAGGCTGACATGCATGCAGCAGGACAGTGTCAGCACCTTGCCACCCACCAGTCTGCTGTCCAGGTAGAATTAGAGAGCAGTTAGACCGCTGGCCAGCGCTGGATTCTGAGAGTGTGACTGAACAGCGGAGTAAAGGATGCCGTCTAGAAAAGGGGGAGGTTCCTGGTCCTCCCCCCTTTCAGCTGCTCTTGCAGGAGGAGCCTGGAGCTTCAGTAGGGGGTAGGTAGCTACTGGGAGAGGGCTAGCTGCTTATTGGCTGGGCACCGAAAGTTCCTCCTCCTGCTCACCTGTTTGGCCTGGAGATGCCCCTCAAAGAAAGGGAGGCCATGTCCCCTCCCTCAGCTCCCACCAGCACAGACACACATTCCCAATCTTATGGGCCAGGGACACTCCTGAGGATCTAAAGCAAAAGCTGGAGAAGGGGGGAAGGCTGACAGGGTGGAAGAGCTAAACAAAGGTTTAGAGTAGGCAGGATGGCTGCTGGGGACCACTTAGATCACCCGGGAGTGGCGGGAGTCAAGCCTGGTCCAGAGTACTTAGGAAGCTCCCACAAAGTGACCATCTCAAATGACAAGTCCTCACTCCCAGAGGGCTGGCTCCTCCCTGGAACAGCGAGGGGAAGTGCAGCTATCACTGGCAAAGGAAAGGGAGGCGCTTGGAAGACCATTGAGGGCTGCCTCCATTGTGCAGCCAGAGCCCCAAGAGGCTTGCTGAGCATGGGTGACTTGAAAATCAGCCAACTGCACAGTATGGGAGACTGCAATTGTGAAGACGCCACGAAGTTAGGTCAACTGGCAGAGACAGGAGTTAAAGTCCTTGGGGATGTCTGTCCATCTGAGGAGTCGGGTGAGAGGAGGGAAGCAGGTGGGAAACCTGAGCCAGCATGGAGGACAGAGGGTGAGAAGAAAGTCACCGAGCTTGGTTTGAAAATTGGGAAGCATCCATAAAGGTGTGCACCGTGCACTCCACACATCCCGGGTTTACTGAGTTCTTGCTCGGTGAGATGCTGCTCTGCTTCGAGGGTCCCTCACACAGCCCTAGTCCCCGGGAGTTCACAGGCTAGCCAGGGGAATGGCGTGTACGTGAGGAAGGTCTAGAACCTGCCATTTGGAGGGGAGGAAGGATAGCGGGAGCCAGAGATATGATGGTGTGATCAGGAAAGGCTTCCTGGAGGCAGTGAGCTGTAGGATAAACTGAGCCAGGGTGAGACAAAGGATAAGCCTGCCTGACAGTATACAGACAATTAGACTTGGGTTCAGGAACATGGCTGGAGGCACACTTAGGGGCAGGAAGTGGAAGATGAAGTGAGTGAATAGACTGGGTTTGGACACAGGCACATACACAGTCACAGCAGAGGGTTTGGAAGCCCTTGGTGATTGGGGAATGGCTTCTGGGAGGGAGGTGAGGAAACAACAGAGCAGGCTGGGAAAGGTATCAGTGGAAGCTCAAGACATTGGCAGACTCTCGCTGTCTTTTGAAGGTAGACCCCCAAACACTCGCTGGTGGACTGATTGCATGTGGATGATGAGAGCCAGTGCGTCCGGGTAACTCCCAGGTCTTGAACAACTGAGTCCGCCAGGTTGTTGTTTGTTGTACTTCTTACTCCAGCTTGGGTGAACCTTTGCAGGGTGAATTCGTGTATCATTGGACGATTACCCGTTTTGTCATGCCTTACAATCCCTTCCACGTCACAGCACCTGTCCTCCTTCCTCCCCCTCTGCCGTCTCTCCAGCCCCTTCCTGCCTTCTGAACTTGGGTCTCTCCAGCCCCTTCCTGCCTTCTGAACTTGGTTTTGGGGCAAATGCTGCCTCTGGGTCTCCTGTGGTTGATTGTATGGAGACCATTACTCCCTGGGGTTGGTGTTCACTTCAGAGGCTCCTCTGTTGTTTGGCTGAAACTTGATCCCCAAGGGTGGATGCAATGCCAGGCTTGAAGGGTGTCCAGACCACAGGCCTCAGAGGTCCCGCCAGTCTCGATCAGACCAGTAAGTCTGGTCTTTTTGCATGATTTCGAATTTCATCCCGCATTTTTTACCTCCTTCCCTTGTTCTGATCCGAATGATCAGCAGTGGTAGTAAACAAGGACCACCGCGTTCTACTGGTGTCAGGATGGTGGGCCAGGCTGTGGTTCTCCAGATCCGCTAGTCCTTGGGATTGCTTCCTGCAATTCTTGGTTTGCTTCTCTCTTCTTTGCTCTGGACGAGGCAAGACTAATAGAGTCACATCTTAGACCCATGATTGCATGCTTTTAAGATCCCAGTTATTAAGATGCAGAACCTGGGCTTTCTGGACTGTGTTTTGCCAGTTGACTTAGATGCCCACCCTCCCCAAGACTGTGGTCCTAAGTCCCCAAGCCCGAAGAGCCCTTCTCTCAAGGTGTTTGGTTATGGCGAAGACATTTTCAGAACTTTGCCCCCCTGTATGTTCCACAATGTCCTGGGATGAGAAGCATCATTCACGTGAATGTCATTTGAATTGTCGGTTAGCGACCTGCACTTGTTTGTTTGGGGGAGGGGGGCGGTGGGGAGGGAAAAGGAGGCCAGGAGCTCAAGGAGTGGAGATAGGGCTTTTGCTGGTCCCACTATGGATGTGGAGAAAGAGCCTTGGGGCCAAACACTCCCAGCTGCGTCTGAGCAGGGGCTGGGAGGACGATGCGATAGTTCATCGTGTGAGTTGCCTGAGAAAAGAAGGATGGTTGGTACTGAGTGCTGCTGAGGAGAACACATGGAGGCAACAGAGATGAAGGCGGGTGACCTGACAAGAGCTTTTTCTAACCGCTAGCCAGTGAGCCCACACTAAATCTTTTGTTTGTTGTTTTGTTTTTAAAAATCATTTTATTGGGGGCTCATACAACTCTTATCACAATCCATACGTACTGATGTGCTTCGTCCATGTGAACTCCGTTGATGCTTCACTGAGATGGCTGCTTGATTTTTATTTTTTTTTTTTCCACACTAAATCTTTATTGTAGCAGACAGCCTCAGCTTTCTCCCAGCAGGCAGTCTGTGCATTTGAATCACTGACTGCTGGGGTTAGCAGCCCTCCTTTCCCTGAGAGTGGTGAGGACAAGAGGCAGGATGGAAGAAGGACAACGGAAGGAGACAGCTGTGGAAGTAGCACCTCAGACAGGCTGCTCCTGCAGTCCAGGGTGAAGTCTTAGAAGGCGTGGGCTGGGAGGGTCCGATGTGGGGGAGCTGCTGGTGGCTTTTCAAGGGGTCCAGCCCCTGTGCCTCCCACCTAGCCTTGCTCCCAAGACAAGTTGGTCCTTCTGTTTGTCCGCACCACTACTTCTGGATTTGGGGAGTCTGTTCCAGGTGCTGAAGGTCTAGCTAGTGGGTTTTCAGAACAGGTCCTAAAGGGTGGTGGGTGGAGATGGAGAGTAGGGAGGCTCAGGCAAATGAGCCCGTCTCCTCCCAGGGACGGCTCATCAGAACGTAAGAAACTTTCAACCAGCCACTTCCTTCCTCCTCAGGGCAAAGCCCCAGTGGGTGTCTGCAGCAGCAACCCCCTACAGGTGAGAAGAGCGCTCGGGGCCCCATCGCCAAAGGTGGCACCCACAGCCTTCTCGGCTGGACAGCAGCCCGGTCAGCCTCGCCCCTCCGGTGGTGTGCATGGAGGTCCCCACAACTCGCAGAGCAGAGGTGGGATCATCCTCGGTCTGCCTCGCCTGCCCTTTTAAGCCTGAGGGTCAATGGCAAGGGCACAGTCCCAGCAGGGATGGGGAGGAGGGTAAGGCGGGAATTGCTGCTAGCCTGATTGGCTGGAGGCCTGAATTGTGGAGAGACAAGGAGGTCTACACACGGGGGAGGAGGGGAGGGAGTCGAAGGGCGGTCCTGAGTCAATCTGACGCCAGAGCGTCCGTCCAGGGGCGCATCACGCGGGTTGCATTGGTAGGAACCCCGTTGGCGCGCACAGGCCACCGCCTCCCCACCCCCCACGGCTCGCAGGAGCCGAGGCGCCAGAGAAGGCGCGTCCCGGGCTGGGCTCCCGCCAGTCCAGGAAGGCAGCCGGGGCCATCTTAGGAAGGAAAGAAGCTGCAAGTCACGACCTTGACCCGAGAGAAGGCTGCGGGGTGCAACGAGGACAGAGAGGGGCTCTGCACGAGGTGCGCAGCCAGCACACTCGACGCCGCCGCGGCCGGGCGGCGGTGCAGGGCGGAGCCAGCAAGCGCGGCGCGAGCCTGGTGCGCCTAGTCTGGTCCGTCGGGGTGTGCTTCCTGGAGGAGGAGGAGGAGGGTGTGAGGCCCCAGCAGGGCGGGGCAGGGGCGGGCGGGGCAGTGAGGAGGCCCCCGGCCCCGGGGCGGGGAGGCGGGCCGGTAGGACACATAAAGCACGCGGGGCCGCAGCCCTCCCCGGCCATTGCGAGGTGAGTCCGGGCCCGTCTCTCCCCGCGGCTCCGCCAGCGGCCCCTGGCTGGGCGCACGCAGGCTCGCGGGCACCGGGTCGGCCCCGTCTGGCCAGGCGCCCGCAGGCTCCGTCGGGTAGCTCCCGAGCGCGGGTCGAAGGCGCCCGGCCGACCCCGCCCGTCCAAGTCTCCGCGGGCTCGCGGGCGGCGGGGTAAGGGCCCGGGGACCCGCGCGGCGACCCCGCCCCGGTGGCACTCCGCCTGCGCCGGGCGGGGCGCGGCGTCCGACCGGCATTAGGACCCAGGCGCCGCCCGGGGGGGGGAGTGTGGGGGTGTCGCCGGCTCCCGCCGCCCGCTCGCGGCTGGCTGGGCGCGCCGTGCAGTGTGGAGCCGGGAGGCGCGGGAGTGCCGGGTGCCGATCCCCGGGGCGCGCGTGTGCATCTCGCAGCGGCGCAGCTCCGGGCCCCCACGGCCTCGGCCCACAGGCGCTGCTGCCAACGCCAGGGATGCGGTGGGTGCCGAGCCCGCGTGCTGGCGGCGGAGCCGTCGGGGCACCCCGCAGCCGGGCGGCCCGAGGGTGTGGGGAGCCCGGGGCCCGAGGGCTGCGAGTGCGGGTGCGGCTGGGCTCCTGGGCCCGGTGCGTTGAGCGAAGGCGTTGCCAGCACCCACTTTTAAGTCTGCACCCGACTTTTAAACGAATGATCGGCCGGGCAGCGGGGACGGGGCTCAGCGGCGGGCGGGCGGGGCGAGTCCTTCGAGCCGACGCAGGCGCTGTCCACTTGGAAAAGCCTTCTTCGACCTTCCCGAGCCTCTGTCCCGGGACTCAGGAGCCGGGGTTTGTCCAGCCACCGACCCGCGAGTGGAGCACCAGCCTCTCCCCCGTGCGGCCTCTCGCCACCCTGGGGCGCCGTCCACGCCGGCGGCCTCGGGCGCTCGCTTCCCTGCTCCCTTGTGGATGCAGCCAGGCCCCCGCCCGTCTGCGGGCATCCTGCCCCTTCGCCCCCGAAAGCCCAGAGCCTGCGAGTCTGGAGGCGCTTTCCTCTCCTGGACGCGGCCCCTCCTGCCGCTTCCTTCCTCGCGCAGCGCGCGGCCCAAACAGCCCAGGCGATCATCCGGGCCCTCGTGGGGAGCGCTCGCTGCACCCCCGCGACGTGCTCTCCCAAGCCCGCGGCTTCTCTCCGCATCTCTCCTGCGGACCGACGACCCGCCTCCCGACAGGCCCAGGCCGTGGTCGTCGACCCCGGGGCTCCGGAGAAGGGATGTGCTGTGCCTGGTGATGAGCGGTTCTGGCTCTGAGTCCAGTCCAGGCTTCGGAGGAAGGACGTGCTAGACCAGTGGTCCTCCACCCTCCTAATGCCGCGACCCTTTAATAGTTCCTCATGTGGTGACCCCCAACCATAACATTATAACTGTAATTTTCCCATGGTTTTAGGCGACCTCTGTGAAAGGGTCTTTCGAAACCCCCCCCCCAAAGGGGTCGTGACCCACAGATTGAGAACCACTGTGCTAGTAGGCGGAGGAGAGCATCCTCCAGGATGCTGGGCCTGCAGGCAGGCCCAGACCTGGACCCAGACAGTATGTTCTAGGTTTCTAACCCCCCAACAACAGCATGTTCTAGGTTTCTAACCTGCGTACTGTTAATAATTGGGTAAGGGAAACATCTTGGGAAAGACCCCCATATACACCTCTGCCCTTTCCCACTGAGGCGGCCCCCAGTTGATGGGCCGAGGAGTTTAACAGCAGCCAGCGTCTTCCCCTGGCTCTTCCAAGGACCCTGTCCCGAGGGCGTCCAGGGTTGGGCTCTCAGGAAGGGGAATCAGCAGGTGGGAACAGGAGGTTGCTCAGAGCTGGTGACATTCTGTGGCTTCCCTTGCAGCAGACAGTCCCACCATGTCTCAGAATGGATACCTTGAGGATATAGGTGAGTGAGGAGGGGCATCGTGGGGGGTGCTGCTGGTGGGGGTGTATACAGAGAGAGAGTGAACTACTTAATCAGAAAGCTCTAGAGGGCCTGACTTACCCGCATCTGCTTGGGACCACTGTACCCAGCTGGGTGCTGGGGTGCATTGACATCTTCCCCACTAGCAGGTATGGCACGGGCTAAGTGGCAGCTGCAGGTCCCCTATTGGACCTGTAGTCCAAGGAGGCCCAGCTCCTGACCATTCCATGCTCTCCCCTGGTTCTTGCCCACTATTACAATAGTGGTTTTCTGGGCAGTATTAAGTATACTATTTGCCCATTTCCTTTAGTCCCCTCCCAGCCCTATGAGCAAAGGCTGCTGTTGTAACCCCTAAATGTAATATCACTGTGACTTGGTTTCCCCTACTTTCACCATCTAACTCCCCTGCATGGTTATGGTCTGCCCTGTCCGCAGACCCGTCAGAGGGGTGTTGAGTGAGACAGAGCTTGGTCATAGTGGTGATGTGCTCTTACCCAAGGTCCCCATGGCATGGGGCACTGGTGGGCAGATTAGGTATGTGACTGGGCTATAGGATGGAGGGGGTGGGGACACAGCATCCCAGGAGTCCTATAGGGACCTGGTGGTATCCACTGGACAAGCCCTTAATTAGGGGATGCAAGAGCTACAGCCGAGAAAAGGCCGAGCCCAGGGTAGAGGGGGAGAAGATGGGGTCAGTGTGTGAGAGGCAGTGAGGGAGAACAGTAGGCACTGGTGAGGACGGCAAAGGGGAGCCGGGGGCAGGTGGAGCAGGCCTGGAATGCGGAGGGAGATGTTTGGGATGACCTGAGCACCGCATCAGAAGGCAGAACATTTTGACAGACTGGCTGCTCGCGGGTGCTATGCAGGCCCCGGGGAGCCTTGTGGTGGAAGGCCACCCCCGCTTAGCACAGGACACCGGGGGAACAACACGGCCTGGGGTGTGCAGAGGAAACTGGCTGGTATGAATGGAAGTGAGTCAGGGTGCATGTGAGTCATGGCTGGCAGGTGGAGACATGCTACTGACCCTTCCCTGTCCCTCCATAGGTGTTTGTCAGGCAGTGGTGGGGCCCAGGCTGTAAGAGCCCCTGCCCTGGGAGTACTGGAGCCGGGTGGGGAAGGGGCCACGGGACAGTCAGGAGAAGGAGGTTCTGGCTGGCCCAGGAGTCAGGCAGGGCCCTCGGAGGACTCCCCAGAGGAAGTGGGATGCTCTCATGAGTCTTTCCCTTCCCCATCAGCTTATTACTAACAAGCTCTGGTCCAAGCCCATCTTTCAGTTGAATGCAAACATCTGAATATCGCTCAGGTAGTGTACCTTTCTATGCATAAGACAATTTAAAGAAATACCTCCAGATACCCTAAAACAGCTTTAACAGAATAGCAAAACCACAGCCATGGAATCGCTTGTCACTCATAATAGGACGTTTGAGGCTACACATCTTTACCGCAGCAGACAACCTCACCTTTTCACTTGCAGAACCTCGGGTGGGTTTGAGCCCCTGACTTTTCAGTCAGCAGTCCAGCGCTCAGCTCAGCTGTGCTCCCGGGGCTCCTGTTTAACTTCCTGCTCCAGCACTACTAACAATGCTGCTTCATTGCAAAGTAGCCCCCTTTTGTTACCATGTACCGCTGTACGTACCTCCAGTTTTTATGATGGTAGCCCAGGGACCGCCTGTGCCCGGAGGAGGGGTGTAAGTGGGCCTTGTAAAGACGCTCCAGGGGCAGAGGTGCTGGTCTGAAGGTACTGGCCAGCTGGCCTGAGGAAGGCGCTATGGAGGTGGGAAGAGGTACTGACTCTGAGGTGCCGGGAACCAGGACAGGGCCAGCTCAGCCTAGGACCGCAGAGGTTGCAGGGAACTGCAAATGGAAGTTCCCGGTCAGGAAAAGAGCAGAAGCACCGCCCCCCCGAAGCCAGCTTGTGGGGGCCTGGAGAGGCAGGGAGGCTGTGCTATGCAGGCGTTACAGGAGCTGAGGGTCATCCATGAAGGGGGGAGCAGGCTCTGCTCGGGGGGTCCCACATCCCATGGATGTCATGCGGGGGGGACTGATAGAGACTAGGCCAAGACGAGATCATCTTCTGGGGTGTGTGTGTGTCTCATGCCTACATGTGCGCCTGTGCCACCCCGCCCCTCAACCCCCTTGCCAATCACTGGCTCGCTGTAGTTCTTTATCCCCCTGCGCCTGGCCTGGTGGCTGGCCTGGGTTTCAGCCTTGGTACTTCACCCACTATGCCCTCTCACTTGGGGAGTGGGGGGAGGGCTGGATGCTTTCCTAGGGACCCCCTCTGGGGAGCCCGGTGGGCTTGGGTCTGCTAGCCGGGGAGTTCTGGGAGGGCAAGGGTCAAGCATCTCCGCTGAACTCTGTGCCGAGTACCTCATGACCAGCACAGCCCAGCTGCAAAAGGGTGGGCTCTCTCTCTCTCTCTCTCTCTCTCTCTCTCTCTCTCTCTCTCTCCATTCCGAGTCTGAGCCTGCAGGAGAGCCCAAGGCCCCTGCCCCTTTCGGGTAGCGCTGATGGCCCAGCCCTTTGCGGGTTCTCTTTGGTGGTGGTTGGGGCTCCAGGTTACCAGAAATGTGACACAGAGGATGTCTCTGAAGCCCGTGGGGAGAGCCTGGGGGATGATGCCGGCGACACGGTCAACTCCTCCATCGTGTCTGGCGAGAGCATCCGTTTTTTTGTCAACGTCAACCTGGACATGCAGCCCTCCCAGGCTGGTATGGGAACGGGCAGCAGGGATGATGGTGGGGGGGGGAGGGGCTGAGGGCAAGGTGGGGCGGGCCCTTGAATGCTCCCCCCTTCTCTTCAGCTGAAAACGAAGCCTCCGGTGGCTGCGTGCTCCTGCACATCTCCCGAAAGGTGAGGCCCCTCCCACAGAGATCTGGTCCTGGGGGTGGAGGAAGTGGGCCTTCCCCTCCCCCCTTGCCACCCCATGGGTGTCTGCAGAGGGCTTTCAGACCAGCTGAGGCTATATGGTGGGGGTAGCCACACGGGGCTTCCCATCCTAGACGGGGTGGGGAGAGCAATGGGTTCTGAAGGGCAAGGATGGCCAGGGCCCACCAAGGAGGAGCTGGGGCAGCACTGGAGGATCTCCCTCCCTCACGGGCCAGTGTGGTTCTGCGCCCGGCGTCCCCGCAGTACCTGAAGTTGAAGAACTTTGAGGAGGAGATCCGCGCGCACCGAGACATCGATGGCTTCCTGGCCCAGGCCAGCATCATCCTGAATGAGCCGGCTACCTCCCTGGACGACGTGCTACGGGCCATGCTGCGCCGCTTCACCCAGGACCCCAACCACGCCGAGCCTGGCTGCGACTTGGACCTGTTCATGACCTTACTCTTCACGGATGCTGGAGCCCCCCTGGAGGGTAATGGTAAGGCCTGTCCACTCTCTGGACTGGGGGCGGGGGCTGATCAGGGCAGCAAGGCGGACCGGCCGACTCACTGACCTCTCTACCCCTCCGCTGTGTCTGTGTCCAGTCCACCTGTTGTCAGACACCATCCAGGGGGTGACCGCCACGGTCACAGGGGTGCAGTACCAGCAGTCGTGGCTCTGCATCATGTGAGTAGTCAGGCCACAGCACCACAGCTGATGACATGTCATGTCGGGGCCTCTAGACTCCAGCCTGCCCACCCGGGGTTGCTCACTCAAATTTGGGAGATGGGGAAAGGGGGGGAGGGCTCTGGGCACTTGATCCTACCTCCCTTCCCCTCCCCCTCCCACTGAAGTCACCAGGGGTCAAGGTCAGGGGCTCCATGGGGGGAGGCCCAGCGTCCAGAGTGGCAGCTGTGTCTCCTGTACCCTCCCTGGCCCTGGCAGCTGTACCGTCAAGGCCCTGCAGAAACGGCACGTGTGCATCAGCCGGCTGGTTCGCCCCCAGAACTGGGGGGAGAATTCCTGTGAGGTGCGCTTCGTCATACTGGTGCTGGCCCCGCCCAAGATGGTGAGTTAGGGCTCTGAGGCAGGTCCCGTTCCTGGCGGGGTGGGTTCCAGGTCACCCTGCCCACTCCGTGTGGCAGTGTTCCCTGTGCCGAGGACTCAGCCCGGCCCTTCCTCTCTGCACTCCCATGGCCTTCCTTGTCAGAGCTGTGCATGTCGTTACCGGCCCAGAAGGGACATCACTTTTATTACCCAGTCAGAGTGGCCTCTCTTGACCTTAATCTCTCTCCTGCTCACCCTGCTGTGTGGTTGGCCAGCCAGGAAACCCCACCACATCCTGCCCCGCGCACAGCCCTGCTGCTCGAGGCTGTCGGCTTTTGTGGGGCCCGTAGCTGGCACAATCTGGAGAGTTTTTCTAAGGAAAAGAACTTTATCAAAGAAAATTTTTAAGTGAATTAAGTGAAAGCTTACAGAGCAGAGCATAAAGTTCATTCAACAATCCACGCCCGTTCCGATTCAGCACCTCGGTGGCAGGCTCCTCAGCCTACCATCACTTCACCCACTTCCTCCCTGTGCCTCCTGACTGCGTTTCTACTTCTCTCGCAATCCTCCAAACCTCAATCTTGGGTGAACGCTGCCCTTTTGGTCGCAGATGATTATTCCAACATGTTCCCCGGGCTGAGTTCCATTCCAGGCCAGGGCGAGACTCTGAGCGGTCCCTCCAGTCAACATCCGACCAATAAACTTCATCTCATGATTTTGGGTTTTGTTCCAAGTTTTTCCTCCCATCCTTACAGGACCTTCCAATGGGATCCTTTTCAAAGGAGTCGGCAGTGGTGGCCGGGCACCGCCTAGCTCTGCTCGCCTCAGGGTGTGGAGAGTAAGGTTTGCATGGCCCACGAGTCCATCGGACACATTGCTTTAAGGGAAAGAGCTTTAGTAATCCTGGGGGCTTCAGCTTCCAATGGCTTCTGAAGGCGTCTGCGCCTGCGCCTGCCCCTGGCTCAGAACCCCAGCTAGGTATGTGCACCTCCCCTGGGCTTTTTCCTCATTTGGCTGAGGCAATGTCCCTCCAAGCCAACCTCTATTTTCCAGCAGCTTTTGTAGTTCACTGCCACTTACTGCATTTAGGAAGAAGCTCCAGAAAGGGTGTGGGGAAATACCATCATCTTTTCATCCCATTTCCCCCCACAAACCTTTTGAAGCCTCCTTGGACATATTTGTGTAATCACCATTATAATCAAGGTGGAGAACTCTCCATCACAAGATCTCAACAGGCTCCCCTCTGCATAGCCACGCCCAGCCGTCTTTTCCCACCCCGGCCCTGAACCCCTGGCAATGGCTCAGCTGTTTCCCATCTATACAGTGCTGCCCATTGGAGAACATTTTATAAATAGAATTCTGTACCCTGTGACTTTTAGTGAGTGGCTTGTTTTCCCTCGGCATCGTGCCTTTGATGCCCATTCGGGTTATTCCGTGCGTCTGTCTGTTCCTGTCTGTAAGTCGCTGATCGAGGGCTCATTGTACAGAGAGAGCACCTGCGTGTAGCCATTCGCCTGTTGGTGGTTCCCAGTCCGCGGCTGTTACAAGCCCAGCTGCTGTCAACCACCGGTGCTGGCTTTGCACGGGCGTGCGGGATCGTTCCCCGGGTAACCGCCCGGGTGTGAGGTCCCTGGGCGCCCGTTAGTGGATGGTAGGTCTTTGCGAGCAGTTCTCCAGGTGGGCTTGCGCTGCCTTACATCCCGCCAGCAGTGTGTGAGTGAGTAGGCTCCTTCACTTCCTCGCCACCGTTTGGTGCCATGGTGTCTAGTGATCTCTCAGCTGGCTTTTCACTTGCGTTTACCTAGTGGCTGATGTGAATTGAAGAGCCTTGGCATAGCAGGTTACACATTGGGCTGCTAACCACAAGGTCAGCAGTTCGAATCACCAGCCACCCTCGGTGGGAGAAAGACGAGGCTTTCTGCTCCCTTTAAGAGTCACAGACTGGGAAATGCACAGGGGCAGGTCCACTCTGTCCTCCAGGGTCACTGTGAGCCTGAAGCACCTAGATGACCGGGTTTGCTTTGGTTTGAATGAGGTAAGGCGAATGTACATGTGCTTGAATGTCATCGGTTGACCTTGTTGGGTGAAACGTCTCTTCATGCCTTTGGTCCATTTTCTCACTGAGTTGTTTGTTTTTTTGATGTGGAGTTTTTCGTGGTCCCGGATAGCAGTACTTTGTCAGATAATGTGGTTTGCAAATAGGCCTTTCCAGACTGTCTTCTGGCTTTTTCATTTCTCTGTAACAAGACTGCATTTCGAAGAACAACAGTTTTAAATTTACTGACAAACGGAAACAAAAGAACAGAGGTCTCCTCCCTGTGTCCTGCGCCCATTCTTCCTTGTTGTTCACACCTCCCTTTGCTTTGACAGTTGTTTATGGTGGGACCATTATCACTGACCGCAGCCCGGGGCCCTTTCTGTCCGGCTTCCACGCAGGCTCCGGCACCCCATGCAGCAGCTGTGTCTCCACAGGCTCATCTTGGCTGTGGCCGTGTCCCACACTCCTTATGTCTGATGACCATAACATTTGGGAGAGTATGGGGGAAGGGGCTTGTGGGATGCCTGCTCCTGAAATCTGCCTGGTCCTGATAAAGCCGAGGTATGGGCTTAGGGGAGAAGGGCCGGCATGAAAGCATCCCTTCGTTCCATCCTGTCAAGGAGATCTGTACAATTAACACGATTGAACGGCTACAGACACTGACCTTGCCCACCTGGCTGAGTATCGCTAATCAGGTTTTCTCACTGAAAAGTTTCTGCCCCACCCCCACCACCATCCCATCGGTAAAGTGCTCTGCTTTGCATCCTCTAAGGAGTCCTGCTCTTTTTCCTCGTGCGTGCAGCTTCTCCATGACTGCTAGGAATGCTTCTGCATCTTCCAGAGGGCTTTGCAGGCCCGCCGTGGACCTCCCCATGGTTCGAGAGGAGGCACGTTTTGTATAAGTGGCAGAATGGTGGGAGGTGGCGCCGTCTGTGGGAGCCTTGGGACTGGTCACCCAGCCCCTGACTCCTTGGGAACGGAGGCTGTTGGAGAGATGACAGGCAAACAGCCAGAACTGGTCCCTCCAGGACTATGGCTTTAGGTCCACAAAGGGACAGACACTGGCAAGGCTAGACAGCTGGCCTTGCAAGGCAGAAGGGCAGGCGGCTTGCCCTGCAAGCGAGGAGACGGTCCACTGACTGCTTTAGCATCGAGTCCAATTTGGGGGGCCCTGAGGGTGCGATGGAGCCGCTCCCTGGGGTTTCAACTCGGCGCCAACGCACAGAGCTCTGATGGAGGGTTTCTGAGACGGTAACCTTCACAGGAGGAGCTGGCCCCTCTCGCTCCTGTGGCTCTCGGCTCGTGTGCCGTTAGCCACGCAAGGGCCGCCTGCCACACAGCACCACCAGGGCTGCCATCTCTAGGCAGTAAACTACCAGACCTTTCTGCAGCAGCGTCAGGGAGCAGGTTTGGACTGTGAACCTTGCGGTCGGTTAGTAGTCACGGACAACATGCGGGAACCTGGACGGGCCTGCCCCCTCTGGGAATCAGGCACAGGAGCCGAGTGCGGTAGCATGGGCGAAACGCGGGTGTGATGATTACACGGTTTTTGTTGCTTCGGAAGAGACTCATCCCTGAGTTTATATAGAGGAAAAGATGGGCTCCGTTGCCGTGGCGTCCAGCTGATGCGGCGGCCTTGTGGGAGCCGAAGGAGCCTGCTGCTCGGCTGGGGGTGCTGGCCACATGCAGCCGGCCTCCAGGCCCAGGCGTCCTCGCTTCATTGGACGCATTGCCCTGCCTCTCGCCCCTCCCCAGAAAAGCACCAAGACGGCCACGGAGGTGGGGCGCACGTTTGCCACCATGTTCTCGGACATCGCCTTCCGCCAGAAGCTGCTGGAGACCCGCACGGTGGAGGAGTTCAAAGAGGCCCTGGTGCACCAGAGATACCTGCTCACCATGGTGAGCCAGCATCGGCACAAGTCCCTGCCGCTGAACTGTAGCACCCACTCCGTAGGCCACAAGCTCCTGAAGGTGCGGAGTGGGGCTGGAGGGGGCGGAGGGCAGGGCAGGCCTGGCTGGGTCAGGGGCGGGGCCTGGCAGGCCTCCCATCACTCTGTCCTTCCCCCTCCCCAGCGCCAGGACTTCCTGGCTGTGGGCAAAGGCATCCGGGATGACATCGCGCGGCGGTTCCCTGTGTACGCCCTGGACTTTACCGATGGTATGTGGGTCCATGGTCTGGGCTCCACCCATACTTGGACTTTTCACACCTGCAGACCACAGGGCCGCCTGTCTAGCACCTGCGACAAGCCCCCTGTGCTGCCCTCCCCACCCCCCTAGGTATAATCGGAAACCACAAAGCCATAGGCAAGTACATCACCACCACCATGTTCCTCTACTTCGCTTGCCTTCTGCCCACGATCGCCTTTGGCTCCCTTAACGATGAGAACACCAAAGGCGCCATTGGTGAGGGGGTCAGGGGCTGGAGGGCGGGTGGGTGGGTGGGTGGTCCCAGGTCTGCAGGGCCAGCCTGATGTTCCCTCACCCACAGACGTGCAGAAGACCATGGCTGGGCAGAGCATCGGGAGCCTCCTGTACGCCCTCTTCTCTGGGCAGCCGCTGGTGGTGCTGCTGACCACTGCCCCCCTGGCCCTCTACATCCACGGTGCGACGGCGACCAAGACGGGCTGGTTGCTCAGTGTCCCTGGCCCAGCCCCTGACCCCACCTCTGCCTGCTGCCTGCAGTGATCCAGGGTATCTGTGAGGACTACCAGCTGGACTTCAAAGCCTTCTACGCCTGGACGGGCCTGTGGAACAGTTTCTTCCTTGCACTCTATGCCTTCTTCAACCTCAGTCTGGTCATGAAGCTCTTCAAGAGGTGGTGGAGGGCCTGCGCTGGGTTGCGGGAACCTTCCGGTGGGAGGGAGAACAAGGCGGGGGACCGACTTGTCAGCCTTCCGACTAGAGTGCAGTGGATGGAAAGCCTGGGATCCTGGTGTGTGCGGCAGGCAGGGGCTCCGGGAACCGCCCCCCCCCCCACCATCTCACCAGGCCCTGCCTGCCCGCAGGTCCACGGAGGAGATCATCGCCTTGTTCATCTCCATCACGTTCGTGCTGGACGCTGTCAAGGGCATGGTCAAAAGTGAGTGCACGTGAGTTTGTGCGTGTGCACGTGGGGACAGGCCGGCAGAGGAGAGCGAGCGAGTCTGCAGCAGGCAGCTCCACACGTGCTCGGCCCCACCTGCTGTGGGGATGAAGCTGGGAGCCCTCTTCTGGTCAGGAGGGGCTGTGGCTTGGAGAGTAGTGGGCCTGTGTTCTGGAGGGTGGCAGCAGCGCCAGACGGGAGCAGGGGTGGGAGAGGCGTGCTGGGCCACGTGTGCTGGGCGGGGCAGCTGGAACAGGAAAAATGGCAACGTGTGGGAATGGCGGGTTGAAGGAGCAGATTGGTGGGGCTCAGGCCAACAGGCTAGCGCCACCCCCCACTCCTTTCCTGCTTCTACGCACACGCACACTCGGGGCCATGCATGTGTCTGCCCTCCTCACCCACATCTCAACTCAAGTCCCCGCCCCCTCCCCAAGAGCCTCCCATCAATCCCCAGAACTCCTATCCTCCCTCCAGCACCCATCTCCTTCCCCTCGGGGCCCCCACCCTCCTCACAGGGCCCCCACAACCTGGAGGAAGCTGGGCCCCAACCTCCCAGAACCCACATGGCTGAGGAGGCCCCTGCCCCCCAGTCTTCAGGAAGTACTACTACAGCCACCCACCCAGCGACCACTCCCCAAGGATGATGGCGTCCCTGGTGAACCTGCTGAGCTTCAACGGCAGCCTGCCCGCCCAGCTCAACACCAGCCTCCTGACCCAAGCACCGGTGCTGACGGTGGAGGGCGGCCACGCGCACGGAGGCCGGGACACGGCTGTGCTCAGCCTGCTCATCATGCTGGGCACCCTCTGGCTGGGCTACACCCTCTACCAGTTCAAGAGGCGGTGAGGGCAGTGGGCCCGGGCTAGTGGGCGGGGCCGGCCGCCCCCAGCCAGCAGCTGACCCCACCCTCCACCTCCAGCCCCTACCTGCACCCCTACGTGCGGGAGATCCTGTCGGACCTGGCCCTGCCCATCGCGGTGCTCACCTTCTCCCTCATCAGCTCCTACAGCTTCCAGGAGATAAAGAGTGAGTGAGGGGTCCTAGGGGGGATGGGAGGGTCCCTAGGGGAGGGGGTGCAGCAGCACTGAGCAGGAGGCGGTGCCCTACTGCAGTGAGCAAGTTCCGCTACAACACCAGCGAGAACCTGTTTGAGATGGCCCGGATGGACCTGCTGTCCCTGGGAGCCGTCAGCAGCGCCATGGGCCTCGGCTTCCTGCTCTCCATGCTCTTCTTCATCGAGCAGAACCTGGTGGCGGCCTTGGCGAACTCTCCAGAGAACAGGTACAAGGCCCGAGTTGGGGTGCGTGCCGTGCACGCGGGAAGGAGAGGAGGGCCCAGCAGGGCCGGACCCAGCAGGGCTGTCTGGTCTGCCACAGGCTGGTGAAGGGCACCGCCTACCACTGGGACCTGCTGCTGATCGCGCTCATCAACACGGGGCTCTCGCTCTTCGGGCTGCCCTGGATCCATGCCGCCTACCCGCACTCCCCGCTGCACGTGCGCGCCCTGGCCTTCGTGGAGGAACGCGTGGAGCACGGGCACATCTGCGAGACGTGAGTGCGGGACCCGGCGTGGCGGGGAGCACCTGGGCACGGAGCACCTCGGGGCCCATCCCAGACGTGACCCACTGCCCGGGGTGGGGTCACCCGCGCAGGATTGTGAGCGTGAAGGAGACGCGGCTGACCTCGCTGGGCGCCAGCATCCTGGTGGGCCTGTCGCTGCTGCTGCTGCCCTTCCCGCTGCAGTGGATCCCCAAGCCAGTGCTCTATGGCCTCTTCCTCTACATCGCGCTCACCTCCATCGACTGCAACCAGCTCTTCGAGCGTGTGGCCCTGCTGCTCAAGGAACAGGTAGGGACCCGGCCCGGGGGAGGGGCCCAGACTCACTTGGGCTGGTGCTCATGGCCCCAGGCCTCACCACACCTGCCCCTGCCACCCTCAGACAGCCTACCCGCCCACGCACTACATCCGGCGTGTGCCCCAGAGGAAGATCCACTACTTCACAGGCCTGCAGGTCCTGCAGCTGCTGCTGCTCTGTGTCTTCGGCATGAGCCCCCTGCCCTACATGAAGATGATATTTCCCCTCATCATGATTGTCATGATCCCCATCCGGTATGGGCGGGCCCTGTGGGTGGGGGGAGTGGCAGGATGGGAGGGTGCTGTGGGCAGGAGCCCAGCCTAGCATGGGGATCAGATGCGCAATGGAGGGAGGGGGTAGGGAAACCTACTCACTGCCTTCTTTGCGGACCCTGTGCTCATTGCTCCGGCCCCTCTCCCCATCCAGCTACAACCTGCTCCCCCGAATCATTGAAGCCAAATACCTGGACGCTATGGATGCCGAGCACTGAGGCGGGGACTGGCAGGCTCCGGCCATGCCCCTTTGCCCATCCCTCCCGCTTCGCCCAGGCCGGCTCTGGGGCTGTGTGGGGAGGGGTGGGTCGCAGCGTCGCTCTGCGCTGCACCCTCACCCAGCTGCTCGGCGGACCCGGATCGTCTGGGCAGGGTGAGAGTCACTGTGTGTGCCCACCCTACCCTCCACCCCCACCCCATTAACCTTTACGTTTGGGTCACTGCTCAGGGCAGCTTCCGCCAAGGTGGGACTTAAGCAGGACAGGTTTTCTTTTGATAAAAGAGTCCATGCCTGAAAGAGAAACCGTTTCCTTGATTGTGTAAGGAACTTGCTGTACGCACATGAGAGAATAAAGCTCCCGTTTCTATGCCTTGCTGTGCTGCCTCCATCCCTGCTGCCTCACCCCAGCCTCTGAGGGAAGGGAGAGGGATGAAAGGGACCTTCAGTGCTGAATGCCACCGGTGAGCTGTCGCCATCCGTCATGGCCGGTGTGCAGTTGGCTGGGGAACCAAGCGGCTTTTGCACTGCTGTGTGACAGGAAGTGCAGGAACCGACCCTGCATTTAGAGGGCTTGGGCTCAGGCTCAGGCATGGGGAGTCCTGGCTGCTGGCAAGAGGGGCACATGGTACGGGGCGATCTGAGCTATGATGGGCCCTGTGAGTCCCGTCAGATCAGGCTGCTGAGGAGCCACATGGGGTACTGAAAACAGGCACAGTCAGAGCAGACGTTTTGAACTGTGGATTCTATATACTACATGGGCAGGGCATGCCAGAAGCAGGGCCAAAGTGTGCCAGTGAGGAGAGAAAGAAGTGGGAGAATTCCAGTTGGCAGGGCGTGGGGACTGCCGGAGTGGAAAGGGGGCCATATTTGGGGACAGCTGTGGAAGCAGAAGCTTCTGGCTGGACCAAGGTTGCACCTACTGAACAGGAGGGTTGTTGGGCAGCACCGGGCAGTGGGAGACCTGGGACCTGTGTGCACAGATGGGGAAAGGAGAGGAGGCTCATGCAGGCAACCACCCCCTCCAAACAAGCCATTCTGCCTGCCCCTGGGCAGGTGGGGTGAATACAAGGGTATGCCCTATACGAGGGTAATCAGGGAAGAACCAGTGAAGAAACCAAAAACTCAGAGCGGGGTCTTATCCCATCACACACCCTTTCAGCACGTGGTTCTTCAGGGCCCCTCCCTGCAGATCTGGAATTTGCAGCCAACAAGCCCCCACATTGAGCCCCTGCAGGAAAGCACCAGAGGAGGCTGGGCCCGGGTGCCTCCTGAGCAAAAGGCCCAGCAGGGCTGCACAGTGAGGACAAGCGATGTGTTCCATTGCTGCCCTGGCCTGCAGCACCCACGCAGTTGAAGGCACCAGTCCTCACAGCTGTGCACCTCCATCCCAGGGCTAAGCTGAAGCCTTCAGGCAGCCTGGGAGGCTCTGTGCCCCCAGCCTCCAGGACCTGCGGAACAGCGGGCTTTTCTGTGGGCACCTCACCAGCAGGGGAAGCAAGAGATCACCATGGGCCCTCCCCCTGCCCAGGGAAGGGCTTCTCACAAAGGCAGTGAGGGTCTGGGCACCTACCCTGGCCTAGTGAGGGGCCTGTAGCCCTTTTGGCTCAAGCATGGCTTGTCAACTCAACTAAGGTCAAGGACTCATTCCCATCACCACGACACAGCCATGAAACAAACGTGGCAGAGGCTCAACAAGCCATGGCTTCCACTGTTCTTGCACCCGTACAGCCACACTGCCCAACGCCCACCCCACCGAGCCAAGACCACGAAGGCCAGCAAGGAGCTAGCATCCTCTGACCGGTGAGTGGACAGCAGTCCTGGCATGGAATTGAAGAATGAAAGGAAAGGCTACAGGCAGAGACGTACCCCCCACCACCACCACCCCAAGTTCCCAGGGGCGCATGAGCACTCGTAACCTAGTGCTGCCTCCTACTCCATGCCAGAGGGAGGCAGGCATCGACCTCGAGATAGATTTCACAAAGTGAGTCTACTTGATTTCGGAAGCACATACCTTCCCTTTTTTAATTTTTTATTTGCTCACTTGAAAAATCCCTAAAGTCACTGCAAGCTTCTCCCCGAGACCCCAAATCCTGCCAAGGCCGGTTTTAACATCCAAAGTCTTTTCGGGGTGTGAGGTGTGATGGCTGCAGAAGTCTCCCATCCAGGAGAGAGAATGGTGTCCCTCGTCCCAGGTTCCTCCAAGCAGTGTCTGTTGCTTCCATCAGGGCCGGGCGAAGCTGCCTCCCTCGCAGGGAGCTCGGAGCAGTGTCTGCTGTGGAGAGAGCTCTCGGGCTAGCCCTCTCCAGATTCCCTGCCCGGCTGGCCCCCTCCGGCCCTCTGGGGAGTCAGACTGCTGAAGTACTTCTGTAGTTCAAACAGGGCCCGGAAGCGGTGGGAGATGGTGTTCTTCTCAGCCTTGGGCATCTCAGCGTACCTAAGAGGGCGACAAGCCACAGCTCTGGGAGGATGCCTCCCAGACCCTCCAGCTGAGCCCAAAGTGCAAGGAGAGCAGGGAAAGGCAGCAGCTTAAACGGGTAGGATTTTAGCTCCCGGGTCAAGCAGGCCCCCACATTAACAAGTGTTAGGGGACCTTAATTAAACTGGCTCTTCTGGTTCCGAAAGGGAAGCTGGGGACAAGGGAGAGCTGCGTGTTTGGTCAGCTTTGTCATTTGTTGACAGGAAGCAGCAGGGCCTGACGGAGCAAAGGCAGCTGCCTCCTCTGGTGCATGGAGGCAGGGGGTCCAGGCAGCAGGCCAGCGGCCATCCTCCCTCCGTGCCAGAGCCCCAGAGAGTCGAGGTTCCCTGTGCCCTTCTCAGCTGCACTGCCCAGTCCAGCAGCCACTAGCCATACGAAGCTATTTCATTTAGACCAGCGGTTCTCAACCTGCGGGTCCTGACCCCTTTGGAAGGTGAACGACCCTTTCACAGGGGTCGCCCGATTCATAACAGTAGCAAAATGACAGTGAAGAAGTAACAACGAAAATAATGTTATGGTTGGGGGTCACCACAACACGAGGAACTGTATGAAAGGGTGGCGACGTGAGGAAGGTTGAGAACCGCTGCTCTAGACAGAATTGACTCCGTTCCTCGGTTGCAGGGACCACCGCCCGAGTGTGCCGTGGCTTGTGCAGACGCAGAGCACCTGTCCTCGGAGGGCCTTCTCGAGGGAGGCCCTGCTTCCTTCAGAGCCGCCCTGGCTCCGGGACTGCTTGCTGTGTGTCTGGCATAATTAAGAGTGGTTAGCATGACACAGGGAAGGCTGGTGCGGCGGGTTAAGCATTAGGCTAAGAGGGAGGCCACAGGAGAAAGATTTGCAGCCTGGGAAACCCCAGAGGGAGTTTTAATACTCTGCCTGCCAGGGTCCCCGAGTCAGAATCGACTCGTGGCAGTGGATTAATTAAACACTGAGAACACTCGGCCCCGGGGAGGGGTGTGGACCCTCAACAAAGGCTGCAAAAGTGCTAACGGGACCACATGTTTCTGGTGGCAATGCCAGGAAATCACCCCCCAAACTGCCTGGCTTGTACCTCACTCAGGCCAGTGGAAGACACCCCTGAGGTGAGGTACAGAGTCGTCAGGCTGTCCTGGAGTCAGGGAGCTGGCTCCACCTCTGTGACCGGGCCACCTGGATTCCTCGTGTCCACCCCAGCAGAGCCTCCTTCAGTTGAACGACACCCCAGCAGCTGCCCCACCCCTGTCTGCATGCTTGCACACGGCAAGGTGCCGACCCAGCCCAGCCGCTGGAGCCCTCAGCCAAGGGAAGGGAAGGGTCTGGGCTGCCTTACGTCTGCTTGTATTCGTCCGGCTGGAAGCAGGGATCCCAGCCAAAGTCCCGGCAGCCACGGGGTGCCACGATCTGGCCCTGACATGGGGAAGCAGGATAGCAGGAAGGTTACTGGCGAGGAAGAGGTGCACCAAGAGGGCGGCAGGTAGCTGTGCGTGGATTCAGTCAAGCTCTATTCATTCAAAATGCACGCGGGGACTTCCAAAAGCTCATGGGGGAAACGGAATGGAGAGAGAATGGAATTTTTCCATGAACTTTCTAAAACCTCCTCCAAAGGATGTGAGGGCTCTTTGGGTGTCTGCAAATGTTTGCTGACGGCGGGGCCTTCTGTTTCTGGGAGGACCACTCCCCTGATAGGTGCACGGGCTGCCCGGGGCCCACCCTCTCGTTTGACACGTTTAGTAAGCTGTGACCTCATTGAAGACTCAAAAGCTAAATTACCCACATGGGCTCCTACGAGGAGGGAGGGGCTCGGGCCTGGGAGGCAAGTCCTCTGCCTGCTACGATGAAAGCAGCCCCCTGCCCAGGGAGGCGCCTCCCACTCAGTGGGATGGAAAGGAGGGCCCTCTACAGGAGCTCAGGGAAACGCAGGCCCTCGGTGGGTTGGAAATGCCCCTGGGGGGCAATGGTGGTCTGTCATGAAATGTCACGGGGCCGTGAAAGTAAACATACATTTTTTAATTGAACTCGGAAGGGGGAAAGGGCAGGGGTTGGTCACAGAAATCCATTGGGACCACATGCAAACTTGGCTGTTAGCAGGGAGCTGTGTGGTCAAGGAGACCCCAAACCTCTCTGAACCTTGCTGTGTACCGTGTGCTTTCCGAGGGAGTCCCCAGAAGTGAATGAAAGGCCACTGAAGAACGCAAAGTGCCTTACGAACTGGGCCCTCCGTCCCTGCAGAGCAGGAAGGGCTGACTGAGGTGGGCAGGACACGTGGCACATAAAGTGGACATTCCAGGCAGGCACATTCCAGGTGAGGACACAGCCGGTGGCAGGGTCTGAGGGGGAAGGGCCGGCCTATCTACATGGCAGACAGGACAGTGCAGTGGGGGCTGAGAGCGCACAGGAGAGCCGGAACGGCGGCTGCAGACAGACACAGCTGGGGAACAACAGGGATGGGGTGTCACAGTGACAGGGCCGCTGCTACTCAGTGTGCAAGAGAAGTGGACACTTCCGTGAGAATAACAGACGACTATCACGTATGTATGCAAATAACATATGGGGGCGTGAAAAGTGTGCAGGCCTTGGGCATCGTGTACACAGCACACTTCAGAAACGTGGCCTGGGAAGGCAAAGGGAAACATGCGTGGAGCAGCTGTGACCTGACACGGAGCAGGACAGGGTGCCAGGGCTGGGTCTGACCACTGGTCTGCCACTGGGCGAGAATGGGTGGGGTGTGGGCAGAGCTGGGAGGATGGTCTAGCCCATGGGTGGGGTGTCCGGCCTGCGGAGGACGTTACTGCCATCAATTCTCACTCATGGTGACCCTCTAGGACACAGAGCCGCCCCTGTGGGTTTGCAAGACTGCAATTCTTTCCAGGAGTAGAAAATCGCATATCTTTCCCCCACGGAGGGGAGGGTGATTTCGAACTGCTGTCCTTGAGGTTGGCGGCCCAATATGTAACTAATATGCCACCAGGGCTCCCTATTAGGTCAGTGAAAGCAGTGCCACTAACATCATGCGCCTCACCAAAGAGAAGCCGGTCCGGCCATCGCCTTACGGCTAAGTTCATCAAAGGTTCGACCAGTATGTGGCCTGTGAATGATGGTATAAATACCCCACCCCTGGTCCAGACCATAGGTCCCCAAACTTATCTGGCCCATCAGCCCCTTCTTGGTAAAAAAAATCACTAGTGCCCCTTGGCAACTAAAACCTTCTGCACTGCAGCCCAAAATCCAGGATAAAGCGCAGGTATCTGCTTTCCTAGCCTTCCCGGGCCGGGCCAGTACCCTTCCACCAGGGGTACTCGTGCCCACTTGGAGAACCATTGGTCTGTGAGAAACAGCAAGACCCAAGGGATTAGCTGAGGGTAAGGTGGGTGGGGGAAGGGGACTCTGTGGGGAGTATCAAAGACACCCAGGGAAGAGGTAGGCTGGGGAAATTCAGATTCTATAGACCCTCAGGGGCCACGAAACCTTCCAGGAGGATGCAGCCTCGGCTGGTAGCAGAGAGGGGAGTTGGAGACTTCCTGTAGATGGAG
This sequence comes from Tenrec ecaudatus, assembly GCF_050624435.1. NCBI lineage: Eukaryota > Metazoa > Chordata > Mammalia > Afrosoricida > Tenrecidae > Tenrec > Tenrec ecaudatus. The sequence continues at coordinate 34,337,619 of NC_134541.1, read as the reverse complement.
CTTTGGAAGGTGTCACCATTAGTTTCCTCAGCGGCCTCTTGGAGCCAAGGGTGCTGGAGGCTCGGGGGGTAAGTCAGCCCTCGACCAGTTACCACAGTAACGGTCTCTGGAAATACCTGCTCCAGGGGTCTCATCTGTGTCAGGACTCACAACAAAGTCCTGGGATTAACTCTGGGCCTGAGGGCCCTTGTACCACCACCCTGCTCAAGATGCTGGGGGGGTCTGCTCCGAGGCCCAGCTCCTTCCAGTGACACATGGGGGTAGCAGGGTTAGGTGGGGGGACACCGTGGTACTCACCGAGGTCCGGCCCCTGAACAGAAGCACGGGCTCACTGGGATCCCCGGTGCTGAGTGCAAATGTGCAGAGCGCATAGGCCGATTTGTCCTCAAACCCGGCCAGAAGCTGGTGGAGACCTGCGGGCAGAGGCAGGGAGGATTCACGGTCCGTGTTGCCCAGCAATCCTCCCCGATGGGTGAGCAGGGAGACCCCCCCCCTGGCTAGGGGCTCAGTCCGGTCAGCAGCTTGGGCGCCAAGGTGAAGGCTTGACCTCAATTTCTAGTCTCCTCCTTCCTGTGCACATCCACCACCCTGCCCATCTGCCGGGCTGGTGCTGTGGGGCCTGCTTGCTATTTCAAATGCTGGCAGGTCACCCACGGTGGAGAGGCTTCAGGGGCTTCCAGACAAAGAAGCAGGAAGAGCCACTTGAGGACCACTGTCTGATAAGGGAGACGGCCCTCAGCTGGGCGACAGGAGGCTGGCTGCAACGGTGACGCACACATGGGACAGCTGTGAGCGTGGTGCAGACCCCAGCAGTCTTTTGTTTGGCTCTGCCCAGGGAAGGTCGCCGAGTTGGAGCCTCCTCTACGGCACCTAACAACGGCCACAGAGCACATCTTTGGAGCGATCTGTATTACACAGCGCCTTTAAAACACCCCAAAGAGTGCCCTGGGATGTACTGCTGGGACCCAGGATGGGCAGTGCCCTTGTCCCAGGCCAGACCAGGCCCTGGCTGAGGCAAAGGTAGACCAGTTGCCACTTGCGCCAAGGTCCTCTCTGACCAGAGAATCAACCATGAGGTCCCACCCACTGCTTCCACGGCTGAGGCCCTCGGGAGGCAGATGTGCAGGAAGGTGTGAGCTACCGGCCGCCTAAGACACAGACTGAGGTGAAAGGGTCCCCTGGGTCCTTCCCCTCAACCATCGCCGCATTCCCAATTCCCAATAGACCCGCGGGAAGGGACGGGACTGGGGGTGTCATACCTTCAGGTTTTAACTTCTCCAGAAACCATTTTCTACAAGAGAAATAAAGGAGGTGAGATACCAGAAGTATACGAGTGGGCGGATGGGCCTGCCTCCTGTCGGCTTCCCGGGATTGCTCCTGGGGGATTCGTGCCCAACACAGCCAAGCGAAGTGACCAGATTGAAAAGCAAAAGCAAGACTAGTGCTCACAAGGTGAATGGAAGTGGAGGTAAAACAGGCAATTCCTGGGAGAAAAGCTGATAAATCAAGTTCCAACTGCTCTGGTGAGTCTCTCTCCCTGGTATCGGGCTGGTTCCGACTCACAGTGACTCTATTGGGCAGGGTAGAACTGCCCCGTAGATTTGGTTTCCAAGACTGTACACTTTATGGGAGTAGACAGCCTCAGCTGTCTCCCACGGAGTGGCTGGTGGCTCCTAAATGCGGACCTTTGGTTAGCAGCTCAACGCCTAACAACCATTCCACCAGTGATCCTCAGGGGTAACTTAGGAGAATGCAAATTGCTGTGTATAAAAAAGCCGTAGTATTACGTGGCCACCAGGAGGTGGAGCAGCTTAGAGAAGCATGTCCAGCTGCCTGGCAAACACACCAGCCACCAGAAGCCTCTGCTCTACCCACCCAGCCCCAGCCCTTCTGTGTGCACAAAGCAGCTTCCGAGGGGGAAAATGCAATCTCCTCGCGAACCTTTTGAGGTCCCCCGCCTAACATCAGCCCCGTGCACGGATCTTCACATTAGAACGTGTGTACTCTCGAAGTTCAGAAACGTCCTTCCAGGGGCCCCAGGGCACTGGAACACCCTAAGGAAATCCATCATCGGATCTGGACCTCCTCTTTCCTCACTCCTGAAATGGATCTGCCCGTGAATGTGCCTCTCAGAGTCGTGGATCCCCTTACACACCCATGTTCACACGCTCCACAATAGCAAGGCCCGCCTCTCTGCCACCCCTAATCTCTCCAGGGACAAGGACAAGCCGGAACACTGGCATTCATGCCAACACGGTGACCTGCAGTATCGGTAATCAGTCCGTGGGTACAGTGCAGGTGGTGGTGTGGCTGGGGGTCCTGACAGCAGGGAAGGGGCCACTCACATGTAGGGGCCAGGGAGCCCCCCGAGGGCATTGAAACACAGACAAGTATCCTCCACCAGCACGGGCCCCTGGACCTGCAACACAAGGACAGGCACTGAGACCCAGGGACACCACAGGCCCCATCCCTCCCTGAACTCACTGGCCACCTGGGTGGAGGGCCAGGCCCCATGGCCAGTTGGGGTCTGCAGTAGCATCAGATACGTGGTCCATCAAGAGTCACAGGGAAGAGATGGGGACATCAACGTCTTAGCAGGTTCTAAAGTCTGCTACCGGCACTACAGTGGGAGAGCTAAGACACTCCCCCACTCCACCCCCAGCACCTGATTCTGCAGGAGGGCACTTCCTTGGTTCCACAGAGCAGCAGGAGGGCAGGGGTGGTGTGTCTGGAGGGCTGGGGCAGAGGTATGTGGGGAAGGAAGGAGTAGAGGGGTGGGAGGAGCACAGGGTGGATGGATGTGGGGGGGCAAAGATGGAGGTGTGGGGGGGTAGTAGGGGCTGGAATTAGCGTGCGTGAAAGCTGTAGAGAAAGTGCGCATGTGCATCTAGACTTGGGGAGCAGGAGCCGGGGCAATGGTGTGCGGGCAAGGTTGGAAAAGGCAGGCGGTGTTTGAAGGCCAACCCTAACTGACCCCAGGTGAGCTGGGCAAGGGCAGGTCCTTGAGTCAGGCCTGCCCTGGAAGCCCCAGGCAGAGGGGAGAGTGCAGGGCACGCACCTGGCGAGCCGCCTCCTTGCACTTCTGGATGGAAATCTCATCAGGCTCTCCTTGGTACTCAGGCACTGAGCAGGGAAAGAGGCACAGTCAGGCTACAGGCCACGGAGAAACAGAACTCTCGCTCGTTTTTTGGGGGTTGGTATTTTCATGTCTTTCCAGCATCACTTTTACAAGCTAGGCACAGAATCAAACTGAGCTGTCTCATCATAGCGAGCCAGGCTCTTTTGAGCTCCAGCAGGCAGATGCCACCCAAGATGCTACTGGAGGGTCATTCATATTCAAGATAATGACCACTTACACATCGCCCCTCGCTCTTTTGGCGATCAAGGGTAACAACCTCTGACATTTTTTTTCACCAGGAAACTGACTAAAACCTAGCCCTTAAAGGCCTACCATAAAGAACATCTGATCCATTAGGCACCGAAAGCCCCAGTTACATGAGTGCCAACCTCTCAGCGAACTCGGTCAGGCCTGCGTGCAGACAGGCCAAGGAGGACACTGTTTCCATTGTGGGAAATTGCTCTGGGGTTTTAAAAGTTGCTGTCAATCAGCAAGTAACAAATATTCATCATCGTGATATTTGATTTTTACCGGTCTAGTGTCCCACTAGATTATTCGTGTCCCACAGAACACACAATCAGAGAGCAGGCCGGGCTGAGACCTGGAGGGCTATTTCAAAATAAATGACTCCGGTTTGTTTTTAACAGACAGACTGCATCTTTCCATTTGCCACAGGAGCAAACTGACAGAGAGACTACTTAAAGAGGGGCGTTCAGCTCTAGGGGGGGTGGGGGGCACAGATAGCTTCCATTGCAGCGGGAGCTCCTGCTTCTCCACGCAACCACCATCACTCTTCTTCCATGACGGTCACGTGGAAAACCGGGCGGAAGCCTGGGCCAGGGAAACAGAGCATGTCCTACAACCTTACTTTCCTGTCAGCTCCGTCAGCATCTCTGAGGCAGACCCATAGAACCCAGGCACAGGTGGGAGCCATCTGCAGACTCCTGAATTCCCGAGCCCTCAGCTCCAGTTCCAGCCCAGTGTCGCAAACTGGGCTCAGTCCCCTCTGGCCCTCCTCGGGCATGGGATGGATGCTAGTCATCAAAGTCAGGGATGTCGTCATAGGAGTAGCCCCGGTAGCCTTTGGATGCATAGTAGGCGATGCGCAGATGGTAGCATCCTGGCAGGAACACCAGGATGCTGATGACCAGGACGGGAACGGCCCGGTCTGTGCGCCCTTGCAGAGGTAGCCCACCAGGAGCCATTGCCCGTGCTGGAAGCCCCCGAGTAGCTCACTTAACCACTGGGGAGCCTATAGCCAGCTTGGTATTCGACAGCACCAGAGCACACTGGCAAGGCTATAGGCCATCTGCATGCAGAGAGATCACCCAGAGTTAGAGGCTGAGGCACGGGAGGCCCCCTAACTGCCCCCTCCCACCTGCCTCGGAACACCTCTTTAAAAACAAAGCCAGAGAGAGACATACGGTCAATTTTCTGAGCCACCAGGGTGCACGGAAACGTGTCTCCCAGAATCTGAATGACCTGTGTAAAAACAAAGGACAACTGTCACCATAAGTCAGTGAATCCCCACGCTGCCAGGGAGCTGTCGACCCACCGTGTCCTACCAGTCCTCCAAAGCTTACCAAGTTGGGGCCACCAGCCTCACCCCCGCCCTGGTTCCCATCCCAGTGGGTCAGCAATGAGCTTCCTCACTAGCCTGCTCTTCTCCTTCCGCCCCAGCTGAGCCCCCTCCCACCACTCTCTCATCTCAGGGCTTCAGAAACCCTGCCCAGCCTCACAGGCCGAGAATTCCGAACCAGGGACTATCCAGAATTCAGGAGGCCTGGGAACTTGAGGGAAAAAAAACCCCAAACTATTTTCACTCATCTCTATCCGAAATAAAACATCTTTTAACTACAAATATAGTCAACAGACCAAAGTAGCACAAATAGTTCCTATGACCTTTCAAAGGTGCCCCAGTGGCACAGTGGGTGAATCATCTGGCTGCCAGGTGAAAGGTCAGCAGTCTGGACCCACCAGGTGCTCTAATAGCACCGGGGCTGTCCTTATGGCTGATCTTTAAGCCTCTTACATTACTGACATTGTCATATCCTGGTACAGGTATTGAGGGAATGGGGGAGCGAGGAGGGAGGGGGGGATTAGCTGATACCAAGGGCTCAAGTAGAAAGCAAATGTTTTGAGAATGATGATGGCAACAAATGTACAAATTTGCTTGACACAATGGATGGATGTATTGTGGTAAGAATTGTACACGCCCGCAATAAAATGAGTTTAAAAAATCCTGAAGGCATAAAATAAAATAGAAAAAAATATGATTCATGATCCTACTTTGCTAGACAGAACCTTTCTCATGCACCAACTTACGTAAACATAGGTGTGTACACACACACACAACTAGATTACAGATACAACTTCAACACGATTGATGTCCTTTGTCATTCTATGCATTTTTTGTGTGCAATCAAAATCTCTCTGAGGAATCCATCGGCTTTACCAGTCTGCCCACCTGTCAGTGCAGCACATGCAGTGGAAAGGAAGACCTCTGCTTCTAGGCCAAGTTTTTCAAGAGAGCCTCCCTAGCCTCTCCAGCCCCTTCTTGAAATGTGAGGGCCGTTTCACCAGAGGCAGGGATGGGCTGGGAGCCTGGCACACACTCTCCTGCACAGGGCTCTCCTCACAGCCACACTTCCCTTGTCTGCCCAGACAAAACCCTGTGCAGTCACCTAGCTGAACGTGAAGAACTCCCACCTTAGTTCAAACTGCCTTAACCCCTGCTAGAAGTTAACCCCCCCTTCCCTTATGCCCTCTCCTGGCTCTCCCAAAGAGACCTTGACTCTTCCATGATGTCTTCAAGCCCTGCCTGCCCAATTAGCAAGAAATGTACACGATCTTGTAAGACCTTGAATTAGCACCTGCAGCTGGGCTGTTCCCCACAACCCTATTACCCTGACAACCTGTTAAGAATGTAATGGCAAAATAACAATCTGTGGATTATCAAAGGCTCATGAGGGAGGGGGAAGCGGGGAGGGAGGGGGAAAAAAAGAGGACCTGATGCAGAGGCCTTAAGTGGAGAGCAAATGCTTTGAGAGTGATTAGGGTAAAGAATGTACAGATGTGCTTTGTACAATTGATGTATGTATATGTGTGGATTGTGGTAAGAGTTGTATGAACCCCTAATAAAATGTAAAAACAGAAAAGAAAAAAAAAGAAAATGATTAGGGCAAAGAATGTACAGATGTGCTTTATACAATTGATGTATGTATATGAATGGATTGTGATAAGAGTTGTATGAGCCCCTAATAAAATGTTTTTTAAAAAAAGAATGTAATGGCTAGAGCATCCCTAGTCTACTCTGGGTCCAGCTGTGTAATAAAGGCTTTAATTATTAATATAGTGACCCCACTCACCTCCTGGGTCGCAGCTGACTGAGCAGGGCAAGCTCCTGACTTGGAGTTTAGAGCTGACATATAACAAGCTAATCACTGGCCACGCAAGTATGAAAGATGGGTGGGAGGGTACTCAAAAGGAGAAAGGACCCCCAAAAGAGCAGAGATTCAGCCCCTCACAGAGCTCCTCAGGTCCTGTGGGTCCCCATATTCTCCCATAAGAATCCGCTGCTAGCTTAAAGTAAGCTTGTGTCGTTGTTACTTAAAGTCACAGCCGTTTCATCTGTCCCTGCGGTATCCCGCGTCAGATCCACAGCCCACTCCAAGCCTGCTCTCCAAAGCGTAGAGAAACCCGGCGTCTGCATCCTCCTTTCAGACGCAAAACTAAGCTGGGGCCAGCATTTCAGGGACTTGGGTTACGGGGGTCTCGGGATGGTCTCGGGATGGCCTCAGAAGGATGTCGAGTTCCGTTTGGGGGGGGTCTGACCTCTGGGACAGGTGTTAAGGGTCTCGCCACACTTCGGCTTTCTCAGCCCCTCTTGCAGGCCCGGTAAAAGCCCTGAGCCCCTCACCGCCGCACCCACACCCCCGGCCCGGACCCATCCCGGCGGGCTCTCTGCTCCCCGCGGCGCCACGTGCCTCCCTCCGCCTGAAAGCGCCTCCCCGCCGCCCCTGCCCTCCGCGCCTTCCTGGCACCTCCTCCAATTTCTTGGCGTTCCCTGTGACAAACACGATCCTCTTCCCCGCCCAGGAGGTCGCCATGCCGAACCCCGTTTCCCCGGGGCTCCACCGGAAACCCCTAGCCTCCCAACACGGGCCACTTCCGGTTGGCGGCGGAAGAGGCGGGGCTACCGCCCTGGGATCCCGGAAAAGGCGCCCGCGACGGGGCGGCCATCGCCTGACGGTCGGCGCTGCGGAAGGTCGCCTGGCCCGCCCCCGGCGCCGCATTACCAGGGTCCCCGGTGCCATCCGCGGGACTGGAGTTGTGTGAGTCACGTCCCCGCCGCCAGCGGACGGCCTCGGCGAGCTCCCATCACCCCTTCAGCCCCCGCCCACGCCTGTTTTCGCCCCTCTGCTGGGAAAGGGGCGTCGAGGGGCGCCGAGAACCCCTTCGTCCCTTCCCCGGAGCGGCAAAGCCCCGCCACCTGAGCGGCTCGCCATCTGCCCGGCTGGTTCTTAAGAACTCTTCCCCTCTGGTGCTAGGGACTCTAGACTTGCAAATTAGTTGGAAGACTGGCAGTTCGAATCCACCCAGTGGCCCCTCAGAAGACAGGGCGCCAGCCTACTGCGACTTCAGCGTCGTCCCCCTAGCTGCCTCCTTCCTGCTAGATCGGATCTACTAACTGTGAATCTTGACCTCGCATTGCCTAAACTCTGGGCACCAAAGCAATCCCAGATATTTCTTCCCACCCCTCAGGCTTGGGGGCCCGGTATTTCCATTCCCTCATCCCACCCATCTCAGCTCCGTCATCCCTCCTACCTATGTTATGTCTAAGCCGGGTCTTGGCTTCCTGAACGCAACAAAAAATAGGAAGTGCCCCAACTGGCCCACCTGTGAGATAGGTCTTGGGACCCACGAACGTTCCCGCCTTCCTCTTCCTGTGGGTTTCTGAGACTGTAACTGTTTACTGGAGTAGAAAGCTGCCTCTTTGTCGCAGAACTGCTGATGGTTTCAAACTGCTGGTCTTGTGCTTAGCAGCCCAGTGATAAACCACTACGCTACCAGAACCCTGGGCGGTAGGCCAAACAGGTGTGGGTGGGGGGTGTGGGGGTGTTCCCTCTCAAGCTCTCTTGGTTTTTATCTTATTTATCCCGGTGTGGGAACCACTTTTATGGGTCGGGATCTATATTCTACTTCTGAATATACCAATAATCCCTAAGTTTTAGGGCTGGATTTAGGGAGTCTTTCTTCTTCAGCTGGGGGAAATCCCCACCTTTTTTTCCTCCTGCAGTCCTGGGGAATCCCCGGGAGGTGGGCGGGGCAAAGGGCAATCTCTGCAGCCTAACTGACTGGATTGTTGAAGGCTTCAGCTCCGGCTTCAGGCAGTGTCCGGGAGCCCTAACAGTCACCCAGCCAGCTATGTGTCTTACTTATCTAGTGCGGTCTAGAACAAAAACGCCCTAAGCGAGTGGCTTTGACAGGCATTTACAGTCGCACTGTTTGGGAGGCTAGCGGTCCGTGTTCAGGATGCTGGCTCTCAGGCAGGGTTTGCTGCTGTTAGGGGCCATCAAGTCGGTTCCTGCATGCCGACTGCACAACAGAAGGAACCCCTGCCCAGCATGAGCCAGCCTCACGATGGAGCTCGTTGTTGCAACCACTGTGTCGCTTCACCTTGTTGAGAGTCGCCCTCATTTTCGCTTTACCAAGCACGATGGCATTCTGCAGGGACTGGCCTCTCCTGACAGCCTGTCCAAAGTGGTAAGACAAAATCTTGCCATCCATGTAGGGCAGGGGTGGGGAACCTTTTTTTCTGCTTAGGGCCACTTGGATATTTATAATATCGTTTTCAGACCATCCTGATCCAACCATTAATTAACTCGCCTCTAATGGGATGGCTGAAAGTGCTTCTTTGGGGTGAGGCATGTGGTGTTAGCTGGTATTGGTGATTTCTCAGGCCTCACGTGGACCCACACGGAGAGCCCTGGTAGCGTCATGGTTACCCGTTGGACTGCTCCCACAAGTCAGCACTTTGAAAATGCCAGCTGCTCCACCAGGAGAAAGACAGGCTTCTCAACTCCTGGAAAGAATTGTAGTCTTGGAAACCCACAGAGGCATTTCAACTCTGCCTTACATGGTCACGACAAGTTGGAATGAGCTCAGTGGCAGCAAATTAGATTTGGGCCAGCGGGGAAAGGGATGGGCCCAGGGGCTGGACACTGCCCAACTATGCTACAGGGAGGCATTCTCCTTCTCTGGCCTCTGGAGGAAGCTCTATGTCTTGGAGTTTCTGTGCCTGGGGAGTCTGACAGGACACACTCTTCCCCCTCCTCAGCTTCTTTTATTTACGTGGTTTACCTCCTTCATATCTCAAGAGATTAATTTGGGACACCTCCTATACTAATCCTACCTCATTAGCATAGCAAAGGGAACCCATTTCCAAATCGGATGACCAATGCAAGCACAGAGGTTCGGATTTACACACTTTGGGAACAGTCATCGATAGCACCATAGGAGCTAGCGGGAGCCCACAAAGGGCTATGAAAGGGGGAGCGGTCCCTACGTGTCACAAACTAGTTGGAAGGCTGGCAGTCCTAACCACCCAGGGGCACCTCATAAGACAGGCCTGGCAGTCTCTTGCTGCCGAAAAGCCACAGCCTTGAAAACCCCGCGGAGCAGTTCTATTCTGTTCTCTGTGCTCCCAACGTGTGTAAATCCGAACTCTGTGCTTCTGCTGGTCATCTGGTTTGGAAATGGGTTCCCTTTGCTATGCTAATGAGGCAGGATTCATCTCGAGATATGAAGAAGGTAAACCACGCAAATAAAAGGATCATCAGGAACTGCACTCTACCCCGCTGCAGTGAATCACAGCAACGGTGTGACTGGAAATCCTTTGGGCGGTGCCAACTGTTAAGTGCTCAGCTCACTGAAAGGTGGAGGGTGTGCCCATCGAGAGATACCTCAGTAGAAAGGCCTGGCGATCAACTTCTAGAAATTGTATCAGCCAATGGAAACCAAAAAAAAATTTTTTTAATCATTTTATTGGGAGCTCTTACAGATAATATAAGAGTCCATAATTTAGATCAAGCATGATTGTACAGTTGCTGCCACCATCAGTTTCAAAACATTTTCTTTCTTCTTGAACTCTTTGACATCAGCTCCCCTTTATCCCCACTCTACCCTCCAGGAACCCTTATTATTTGTGTGTGTGTGTATATATATATATATATATATATATATATATATATATATATATATATATATATATATATATGGTTTTTGTTTTTTGGGGTTTTTTGGTATCTTACACCATCAAATGTATCTGTTCACCTATAATTCTGTTATTTATTCCCCTCAAGTGAAATTACACAGTCATCTGGAAACCAAAATTTTAGCACACACTTCTCTGACACGCATGGGATCATTGACTAGGAGGCAACTGGTGTGGGTATTTTTTAAGTGTGAATGAAGATTCACTTCACATAGACCTCACTCCAACTCTGAAAGACTTGGAACCCAAAGGGGGAGGGGAGGAACTAGGTGACAAAACAGAATTAAAAAGAAATGCTTAATTGACAGCACAGCTAGAGATCGCCTTGTTCTTAAATGCTCTTAGCAGAAAGGGGGAGGATGCCCATGTTTAATGTTACACTAAACCCAAACCCATCGTCCTTAAGTTGACCCCAACTCTTAGCAACCCTACAGGGCAGAGAAGAACTGATCCAAGTGGCTCCCCAGACTGTAACCTTTACGGACCCAGACGACACCGTCGTTCTTTCTTGGAGCAGCTGGGCAATTCCAACCACTGGCCTTGCTGAGCCACTGAGTACTTACCCGTTACACTGCCAAGGCTCACTAAAGTTAGACGACATTAGTTTAAATATGTAGATTTTCACCATCAGCAAGGAACATGCCAACCTCTTTGTCTCCTTACTCCCCCTAGTTATGAGCGACACCCAGGCAATTCTCACCTTCTAAAGAGCTTTGAAGGAGTCAAAAGGCAGAACTGCCCTTAAGGATTCCTGCCTCAAAGGCCTCATCAATTCTACCTCCCAATAGTTCTTGGACGGTGCCCTGGTAGCGCAGTGGTTGTGTTGAGCTGTTTACCTAAAGGTCAGCGGTTTGAAACACCAGGTGCTGGTCAGAAGAAACATGGAGCTTTCTACTCCCTTAAACAACTACAGTTTTGAAGACCCACAGGGGCAGGTTTACCCTGTCCTGTAGGGTGACCCTGAGTTAGAACTGACCCCATGGCAGTGAGATAGTTCTTATGGAGACCTGGTGGCATAGTGGTTACAGGTTGGACTGCTTGACCTCAAGGTCAGCAGTTCGAAACCACCAACTGTTCCGAGGGAGAAAGAGGAGGCTTTTAACTCTTGTAAAGAGTTAAGTCTTAGAAATCCACAGGGGTAATTCTACCCTGCCCTATAGGGTCATTATGAGTCAGGGTCAATAGCAGTGAGTTTTTTGTTTGAATGTTTCTTGGGTCAACCCTGAGAAGCAGTGAATTACTTTATATAGCCTTTCTAGCCATAGTCTCTGTAACTCCCATCGAATGACTGGGTATGGCTATGCAAATATGAGATACTTGCAAATATGTATAGCTTGCTAGTAATGTAAATCACTTACATGTCACTCTTGGGGTGGGACCATGCAAATTAAGTATATGGAACCCTAACCAGATGGTCAGTTTTGCCACCCCACTAGATCTAAAATGAGTCATCCCAGAGGTGAAAAGGGAGATCTCACACTATCCAAGAAGAAGAGCCAGGAGTGGGGCGTGTGTTTTGGACCCAAGGTCCTTGCACTGAAATCCCTGCTCTGAACCTAGATCCAGGAGACAAGCGTTGGGACAGCAGAAGATCAAGAGAAGCAGCAGTAGAAACAGCAGAACCAGGAGACAGCTGTGGAACAAGCAAGCTGAGTGCCTTTGGCAGGAGGTGTGCCAGCAGAGTGGGTGATTCCTAGCACTTGGTGGGAGCGGGTGTGTATGAGGGGGTAGGTATGCTGACCTGTAGAGCTAGAGCTGAGTGCCTTTGGGCTGAGGCTTACTGGCAGAGTGGGCTGCCTTTGGCACCTAATGGGCAGAACTAAAAGAGCTTTGTAACACGGGCCTAAGCATTCCTAATCCTGAATTGTAACCAGTTCGCTAATAGACCCATAACCATGAGCACTGTAAGACTTGGTGTGGTCACTGTACTGGCTGGCTGAACCGAGCAGAGAAGTAGAGAGCGCCTTGGGAGGGACCTTGGTGTCCGAATAGCGATGGTCTCGGCAGCAAGAAAAGATGCGCCACAACAGGATTCTTCCACAGGCATTTAATTTTTCAAATGCGGAAAAAAGACCCTGAAACCCCGAACTGCTGCTGCTTATATACGCTCTGTGGGGACGTGCTGTGCATTGATTGGTGCATTCGCCAAAACTTCATGCATTGATTGGTGCGTTCGCCAGAACCTTCGTTTGCATACTCCAGGGTGGAGTTATGACTACGTCATCTCAGCAGCGCGCATGCGCTAAGTGGTTGTTTACCACTTAACTGGGCCTCCGCCCTGACTGCCCGGCGCCATCTTGTAATGGCGGCGAGAGCTGTGGCTTTCCACATCGCGAGAGCTGCGGCTTCCCACAGAGGAGGGAGGCAGGTCTGATCTCTACCTCAGAGGAGCAGCCTTGGGCTGACACTGACAATTCCTCTCCTCTCCGCCCTGCTCAAGTTAGAGGTGCGTCACCACCCACAATCCTTTTTCTAACCCCCTACTCCTTTCCCACTGCTGTTGTCATGGATCCAGGTGGATGCTGAGCAGTAAGAACTCTCATCCCACATGCAGAGTGGTACAGCCACTTCGGACAGTCTGACGGTTTCTTACAGACTAAACATAGGCTCACCTCATGATCCAGCAGGAAACTGCCATGGATGTTTGCAACAGCTATATTCATAGCTGCCCCAAAGGGGAGGCAGCCGAGGTGCCCTTCACTAGATGAATGGACACATTGCTCCAGCCAAAGGAATATCATTGAGTGATAGAAACAATGTGCTGTGCGCCCGATCAGAGCCCACCACACCGAGGCAAACACTAAGGGCGTGCAACAGAACAGCAAGGGGAGCAGAGCATCGAAGTCCCCAGGGAATACCAAAACTCGACTTTGGGGCCAGGGCTTGTCATCCCATCAGACTCCACCGGAAAACACTCCTAAAGGCCAACAAACAGTCCTTGAACTAATTACAAGCCTTTCTTTTTTGTTGTTGTTGTGTTGTTTTTTGTTTTGTCATTACCATTTTGTTGTTTTGTTGTCTTTTGTTGCTTGGTTTTGCTTTGTCTTGTTTTCGTGCATGTTATTATCTCTGCAGGTCTGTCTAAATAAGATAGGCTAGATGAACAATCTGGAGGAGAAAACAATGGGGCCGACAGTTCCAGGGAGACATGGGAGAGGAGGAAGTTGGGACAAAGGAAGTGGTGTTAACAAACACAGGGACAAGGGAACAAGTGATCCAAATCGGTGGTGAGAAGGGTGTAGGAGGCCTGGCAGGGTGTGATCAAGGGGAATGTAACCAAGAGGAATTACTGAAACCCAAATGAAGGTTGAACATGATAATGGGACAAGAGGAAAGTAAAAGGAAATAGAGGAAAGAGCTAGGAGGCAAAGGGCATTTATAGAAATCTAAATACAAGTATGTACATATGTAAATATATTTATATATGAGGATGTGGAAATAGATCTATATGCATATATTTATAGGTTTAGTATTAAGGTAGCAGATGGACATTGGGCCTCCACTCAAGTACTCCCTCAATGCAAGAATACTTTGTTCTATTAAACTCGCATTCCATGATACTCACCTTCCCAACACAATCGCTGCAGACAAAGCAGTTGCATAAGCAAATGTGAAAAAGCTGATGGAGCCGGGGTATCAAAAGATATAGCATATAGGGTCTTAAAGACTTGAAGGTAAATAACCAGCTATCTAGCTGAGAAGGAACAAAGCCCACATGGAAGAAGCACACCAGCCTGTGTGATCATGAGGTGCCAAAGGGATCAGCTATCAGGCATCAAAGAACAAAAAAATATTGTGTGCTCACCTCCCCAATATGATCGCTGAAGACAAATGGGGGCATAAGCAAATGTGGTGAAGAAAGCTGATGGTGTCCGGCTATCAAAAGATACAGCATCTGGGGTTTTAAAGGCTTGACAGTAAACAAGCAGCCATATAGCTTAGAAGCAACAAAACCCACATGGAAGAAGCACACGAGCCTGTGTGATCACGAGGTGTCGAAGGGATCAGGTATCAGGCATCAAAAAACAAAACTCATATCATTGTGAATGAGGGGGAGTGTGGAGTGGGGATCCACAGCCCATTTGTAGGCAACTGGACATCCTCTTACAGAAAAGTCGTGGGAAGGAGACGAGCCAGTCAGGGTGCAGTGTAGCAACGATGAAACATACAACTTTCCTCTAATTCCTAAATGCTTCCTTCCCACACCCACTATCATGATCTCAATTCTACCTTACAAATCTGGCTAGACCAGAGTATGTACACTGGTACAGATAGGAACTGGGAACACAAGGAATCCAGGACAGATGATCCCTTCAGAACCAGTGGTGAGTGACTATACCAGGAGGGTGGCGGGAAGGTGGGGTGGAAAGGGGGAACCAATTACAAGGATCTACATATAACCTCCTCCCTTGGGGATGGACAACACAAAAGTGGGTGAAGGGAGACGTCAGACAGTGTAAGATATGACAAAATAATAATTTTAAATTTTTCAAGGGTTCATGAGAGGAGCAGGGAGGGAGGGGGTAAAAATAAGGAGCTGATGCCAGAGGCTTAAGTGGAGAGCAAAGGTTTTGAGAATGATGAGGGCAATACATGTGCTTTATACAATTGATGTATGTATGGATAGTGATAAGAGTTATATGAGCCCCCAATGAAATGATTAAATAAAAGAAATTCAAAAGACCAAAAATGTAAATAAAATAAATACTCTATAGATACGGAACCATTAAGATGTTGGAAGAGGAAACCGACAACAACGACTAAAGAAACAATGCGTTAGCTGTCAAGCTACAAAAAGGACCGTTGGTACAGTGGGCCACTAACTGAAAGGATGGCAGTTGGAACGCTCCAGCACTCCGTGGAGAGGGGTCGCAGTCTCTTTCCATAATGGTTCCCACCGTCTTGGAAACTCTATGGGCAGTTCTGCTCTGAGTGAGAGGGTCGCTATGAGTTGGAATTAACTTGACGACATGGAAGAACTTTAAAAGCCCATTGCTAATGAAAAGGAACCCAAGGGATGGGAGCTCACGACACACAGAATCCAGGAACAGGAGTGAGGATAGTGATACCAGAAGGGTAGGAGGAGAGGAAGGGAGAAAGGGGGAACCAATCGCAATGATCCACACATAACCGTACATCCCTCTTCAGGGGGAAGAACAACAGAAAACATGGGGGAAGGGAGACCAGTCGGTGTGAGAGATGAAAATACTAACTGTACAATCTATCAGGCAGTTATGGGGTGGGGGGAGCTGATACCAAGGGCTCGATAGAAAGTAAATGTCTAGAAAAGGATGAAGGCAACATATGTACAAGCATACCTGATTTGATTGATGTATGGATTGTGATTAGAGTTGTACGAGCCCCCAATAAAACGATTTAAAAAGAAAAGGAGCCCATCTGGGAAAAGGGTGTTATATGTTGGGTTCCTAACCTTTTGCAAGGTCAACAATTTAAAACTGCCAGCCAATCTGCGGAGAAAGATGAGGCTTTCTTCCACAAGGTTACAGTCTCAGAACTCACAGGGGCAGTCCTACCCTGCCCTGTAGGGTGGCCATGAGTCAGCATTGACTCGATGGCAGTGAGTTGCGAGTCTGAAAAGAACAAACTACACACTGTATTATTCCAACCATAAGGCAATCTGGAAAAGACAAAACTTTGGAGTCAGATCACTGATTTTCCAAGGGCTGGTGGGATGCAGCGACCAATAGATGAAATTATGATTAATAGCAAAACATTGAGGTGGAAAATGACTTTGTTTTACTTGAATCCACAATGATCCTGAAAGCAGCCGTCAAGAAACCCACCTGCTGTAGTGCACTGGGAATGCTTACATTTTGCATCACAAGACCTATTTAAAGTGTTAAAGAGAAAAGCTGTCATTTTGAGGGTGCAGGCTGTGGTATTTTCAGTCACCTTTTAGGGAATGAATAAGTAAGACCAGAGAATTGATCATTTGGATTCTGGTGATGGCGAGGAAGATTGAAAGGACCATGAACTACCAGAATGACAAACTTGGAGGAAGTCCAACCAGAATGCTCCTAAGAAGCAAGAATGGCAAAGCTTGGTCTCATATACTTTACATGTGCTATCAGTAGAGGGTCAGCAAAAACGACAGACCCTTGACAGGCGGGTTGACACGGTGACTGCCACAGTGGGCTCAAACAGAACAATCGGGAGGGCGGTGCCGGAGCAGGCGGTGTTTTGCTCTGGGGTACACAGGGCCGTCATGAGTTGAAGCCAGTGTGAGGGCACCTACCACCACCACCAACAGGGATGAACATGTGAAGGGTAGCATTCTCGGGGCCATGACCTTGCTTGACATGGTGTTCTGATAGTGGAGACATGCATAACACCATTTTTCCAAACTGTACAACTCAAAGAATGAGCCCTCATGGTTTTGGGGACTTTTGTTCATAATAATGTATCCATATTGGTTCATCAGCTGTAATAAATGTACCACACACCAAGCAACATGTTACTAGGGGGTAAGCCTGTGTGAAAGAAAAAAGCATCCAAGTTGGGAAACTGAATTTTGCACTATTTTACCCTCTGCCAAAAAAATCTTTCCAAGGTCTTTTTATAATTATACAAATTAGGAAGATTTTCAAACTTACAGAAAATAAGAATCAATGCCAAAACATAAATAGATGAATGCCAAGGTCCCACCACCCCAATTTCACAAATGTGATGCCAACATGCCATGTCGCAAATCACCTGCAGATAGCTGTCATAGTAAATTCCCACAGTGATTTGGTTTGGTTTTTTTTTATCCTGAATTCACACCCTGTCTCCAGTTCATTTAAAACAAAACAAAACAATTTGTGTTTTATGTTGTCCAGCAGCTTAGGTTGATGACCCCCACATATCACGAAAGAGACTCGAATCCAGTGCCATCTTCATGACTGTTGTCAGGTTTGAGTTCATTGTAGCTGTTATGTCATTCCAGCTCATTCTCACTGACCCTCTTCTACACAACCTGATGTCCTTTTCTAGCGATTGGCCTCCTAATCCTGCGTCCAAAGTAAGCATGCAGAAATCTCACCGTCCTGACTACCAAGGGACTTTCAATGTTATTCAGGTAGCATTTGACCTCAGGTTTGGGGTTTAAGTAGGTTCTTAAGAATTAAAGGGACCCAAGATTGATGAACATATAGGGACAGCAAGTAGAATAAGAGTTTCAAGGGTACAGTGGGGGTGAGGGGTGATGGTAAAAGGGAGATGATGTCAAGGAGTCCAGGAGGTAAAAATATTTTGGAAACGTAGCAATTGTACAATTCTGCTTGACATGATTGAACCATGGAATGTTTATTAGTTAACTCCCCAATTAATAAATAAAGGAACATATAAATTTCCTAAGGAGCCCTGGTGGCACTGCAGGTTAGGCATTGAATTGCTACCCACAAGGTCAGTGATTCACACCAGCCACCCCTCGGGAAAGAAGAGGCTGTCTGTTCTTGTAAGGACTTCTTGTCTCAGAGACCCTGTCAAAGGGTGCTGAGGTGGGACTGCCTCAGAGGCAGTGCGCCATACAAGGGTTCACTAGGGAAACCCGGGCCACTAATTCAAGTACCGCCAGAATGCTACTAGAATTAAGGTTAGCAAGACCGTCTCACATACTTCCCATGTGTGATCAGGACAGACCACTCCCTGGAAATAAGACCCTCAAGAAAATGGCTAGCCAGATTTGTAAGGTAGAATTGGGGTCATGATAGTGGGGTGGGGGGGAGGAAGCATTAAAGAACCAGAAGAAAGCTATATGTTTCATTGGTGCTATACTGCACCCTGACGGCACGTCTACAAAATTATTTTAATGATATAAGGTTATACTTACAATAAATAAATAACTTAGTACCAGCCCAGTAAACATTAGAACCCCAGGAGTATCATCCTGGGACTATCGAGTTTTCTAATTCACCGAGGTCACCTATCAGTCAAAAGACAGTGCAGCTCGTCAAGAACGTCACCTCTTGCAAACAACCATGTAAATGTCACGGTCGGTCAGCATTAGCGAGGAGGAGGAGGCAGCTCAGGCGGACAGGGAACTAGCTGAATGGAAAGCGCAGTGCTTATGTACAACGGACGTTCAATCAGAACCTACTGTCTGTGTAAATTTTCTGCAAAATCACAATGAAGTTAAAAAAATAAAGTGAAAAACGAAAGACCTCTGAGGACATGGGGGAACCCCACACCTGATGCAGAGAGCAAAGAATGATGATGGAGCGCGGCCTGGGCGGGGCCGGGCGGTAGGCGGGGCCTGGGCGGGGCCGCGTGAGCGTTGGGCGGGGCCTGGGAGATCCCGAGCTCGGGGTGGGCGCGCCGGGTCCGCCCGGAAACTGCTGTCATGGTGGCGCCCGTGGTGTACCTAGTGGCGGCCGCTCTGCTGGCCGGCCTTATCCTCTTCTTGACTCGCAGCCGACGCCGGGCGGCAGCAGGTAGGCGATGTGGCCGCGCCAGAGTCGCTGGGACCCGGTTCTCCGGCTTCGGGACCTTTCCAGGCCTAGCGCCGCGGCCCCGGCGCATGCGCGACATGGGCTGACGCGGTTCTCCGTGCCGACTGGAGCCTCGTACGCATGCGTACGCTTGCACGCCAAGTCGGACGCCTGGGGAACCTCAGCTGCATTATTCCAACCCCGGCACGGGGACGGAAGTCCCCTACACCTTTTTTTCCCCACCCAAGACCAGAGCCTCGCCCCAGCTCCTCCTCTCTGCACTCAGATCTCCATACCCGGAGGAGGCCTCCTGTCCCTCATTCCTTTGGGCTACTCCCTTCTGTGCCCATTCCTCCCAGAGCAGGTGCCAGAGATGAGGCACCTGAGTGTTTTCTGCCCTCATAGCGCTGGTGCATTGTGGTTATGCGTTGGGCTGCTGACTGCAGGGTCAGCGGTTCGAAACCACCAGACTCAGTGGAAGAAAGGGATATCTACTCCCACAAAGACCTGGGAACTCAGGGTCAGTTCTATCCTGTTCTGTAGGATTGCTATGAGTTGCAGTCAGACTGGATGGCAGTGTTTGCCTTTTTTTTTTTTTTTCACAAGCTGGGGGGAACGCCAGGTGGCTCTACAAAGCTCCCTGAAGTCCCCCGCCCCCACCCCACTCCCAGGGAAGTACCCATGCTGCCTTGGCTGCCTCTGCACCCCACCATTTAAAACACCTTGACCGGAAGCTGTGTCATTGTTCAGGACACAGATAGATACACCTGCCATCCCCCTCCCTCCAATTTCCTGTCAAAAAATATAAATTTGTATTGTCTGATTCTCTCTATGGGACCCTAGGCTGTTTGAGAGCACCTGTGGGCCTCCAAGACGGGATCAAGGCCCTCCTGTAAAGCAGACAGCTCACACAGCCTCCTGGGAGGGACGTACAGGCCCTGCCAACAAAGCAATACCCCTGGTACCATGCAAGAGCCCCAAAATAAACCCACTGCATGGAGTTCATTCTGACTCCTAGCGACCCTACAGGACAGGGTAGGATCCCTGTTCCTGTCGCTTTCCAAGACTGTAAATCTATGGGAGTAGACGCCCCATCCATTTCCCGCCAGGCAAGATAGCAGAGCTTTAATGCTGTGGGCATTGGGGTGAAGGCTGCAGAGGCTGGGGTGGGCTTTTTGTGGAAACTGGATCCTCAGCCCCATTTCACATGGCAGGAAAACTATGGCTAGGCGAGCCGGAAAGGCAGAGCCATGAGGGGGAGAGACGATGTCTGCACAGATAGAAGGAGAGGGATGATCTTGCTGCACAGAGATAAGGGATACACTTAGGATGTCAAGGCCTCCATGGTCAAATTGGAAATTCGAGGCTCTGTTCTGTGGGCCCCAGGAGCCCAAGAGGAGGTTTAGCAAAAGAAGGTGAGCCTTCTAGGACACTGCCCCTCCTGCCATCAGGTGGGCCAGGTATCTTGGCAGCATCGTCCTTCTTGTCTTCCCTGCAGCCAGCCAAGAACCACAGCATCATGAAGAGGAGCCAGTTGGAACAGGCCGGGAGGTCCAGCCTGGGCGTCACGAGTCTGAGGGCAGGCCCAGGCGCCGAAGGGACCTGGGCAGCCGCCTGCTGGCCCAGCGTCGAGCCCATCGGATGGCGCAGGCAGAGGTGGATGAGGACGAAGAGGAGGTAGTCCCAGGTGAGAGGGCCCAGCTGGCAAGAAAGGGAGCAGGAACAGGGGGAGGGGCACACCCAGACATGGGTGGGGAGTAGACTAGGAAGCCACAGTGTGGGGCCCTGAGGCTGGATTGAAAGAATGCTCCCTTGCCCAAGTACTTGGTGGCTGGCTTGCACCTGAGAAGGGAGCATTCGGGCATTAGGAGCTTTTTCCCAGTCCCCTTGGGGATGAGCCCCTTGTGTTCAGAAAGAGGCCCTCTGTTAAGTTGCTCTGGGCATCTGGTCTTTATAAATCGACTGGTCCATGTTGTTTCCCTGGGCCTCTGGCACATAGCAATAGCCCTAGCCAATAACCAGGCCCGGAACCTTGAGTGACTCCTGACTGTAGGAAAAGAGGATTCAAAGTTAGCTACAATAGATTTCCCAGGGGGGGCCCCCTCCCTTGGGGGTTGGCTCAGAGACAGACACCAGGGACCTCTGCAAGCCCAAATGGCCCTGCCTATGATCCTGAGAGTTGGAACTTGGAACCCCACATCTCCCTCTTCATGGCTATGCAGCATCAAAAACTCTCATCTGTCTCCTTGCCGCCTGATCATAAACAAACACACACACACACACCACCACCACCACCACCTAACCCAGGGTACATTTCTGCATTCATGACACATGCCTCTAGAGGGCAGAGCGGGGCTTATGATAGTCTCAAGTGCGTGAAGGCAGTTCCCATCAGAGGAAAGGAACCCCAATGAGGAAAGAGACACTGGTCCCCTGTGAGCAGGGCCTGAAGTGCCTTTTCTGGCCACACCCAGCCCAGGAGGAAGAAGGCATTGAGAAGCCAGCGGACACTCACCTGTCAGGAAAAATTGGTGCCAAGAAACTACGGAAGCTGGAGGAGAAACAGGCTCGAAAAGCCCAGCGGGAGGCAAGTAGGATGGGGGGAGCTGCAGTTCTTGATCTGGGGAAGCCCCTGCCCACCTGTTCCCTGAGGCGGGGCCCAAGGGGCCACACTTCCCCAGCTTGCCTGCCTCTGCCTCTGGCCTCTGCAAGGTGGGCCACCTGGGGTCATGGATGTGTCCCCTCTTCTCAGCGGGGCTTCCCTCTCCGGGTGGTGCCAATGGCTAACCAAAAGGTTGGGAGTTTGAGTCGGCCCTGAGGCACCTTAGAAGAAAGGCCTGTGATCCACTTCTGAAACGCAGCCATTGAAAGTCCGAGGGATCCCAGTCTACTGGGGCATACCCCGCACGACCAGGGATCTGAGTCGAACTCTGGGTGGGTGTTTTTTCCCTCCAGGCAGCGGAGGCTGAGCGAGAGGAGCGGAAGCGCCTGGAGTCCCAGCGTGAGGCCGAGTGGAAGAAGGAGGAGGAGCGGAAGCGCCTGGAGGAGGAGCAGCAGGTGAGGCAGACCCCCGACTGACTTCTGATCCCCCAACCGGGCAGCCCCACTTCTCAGGCAGCTCCCCAGCACCTCCAGCCTTAAGGTGGGCCACCATCCTGGATTATCCGCTCCTGGTATAAAGCTAGCTGTCTCAGGTCCGGACAGGAGATGGGCCAGGTGTCTGGGGAGTGGGTCTCCAGGTCTGTGTCAGGCACATGTAATCTGAAATCCTTGTGAGATGCCCAGGTGAGTGTGCTGTATGGACCATTGTGTGTCTAGGAGTGGGGTGGACAGTGCAAGGGGGGCAGCCCCTGCCAGAGTGTGGCGGTTGATCTCATGGAAGATCTGGGCCAGGTGTCTAGGAGAAGAGGAGGGCGGGGCCGAATGATGAAGAAAGTCGGGGAGAATGGCACAGGAAGCAGGAGAAAACCCAGGAGAGGCTGGGAGCCAAGGGTGGGATGTGGGACGGTCGCTGTGCCCAAACCCACCGAGAGCCAGGGCCGGAAAGCCTGCAGGGTATCCCTGGGATAGGACAAGAAGGAGGACAGTGGTGAGGCCATCCCAGGCCTTGTTCCACAGGAGGAAGAGGGGACATCCAGTCTGAGTGGGCCAGAAAGGTGTGAGGAAGCAGGGTCCAGGGTTCATTGACGAAGGTGGACATGAAGGGGTCAAGCGAGGGAGGACAGTGGCATCAAGTGGGTCGTTTGGTTGTTTGGGTTGTTTCGCTTTTACCTCTCAACCATCGACTCACACTCTGTGTGAGTCTCTGTGGAGAAGCAGGTTGCAAGAAGGTTTTCAGTTGGGCACACTAGAGAATTTGATCTGATGGGATCAGGCCATGCTTGGCTCTGTTTCAGGGTCTCCTGTTGGAGTTGGATCTGATTTAGTACAGGTTTCTGTCAGATCCATTGCAGGAAATGGAATGATCCTGCTTTTGCGTCTTGGCCTGATCTCCCTAAGTCTTATGGGAAGGTATCGAGAGCGTGGAAGGCGGCTACACCCACCAGGATGCTGGAGAGAGGGAAAGGGCTTGTGTCTTATGGTAGGGTTTCCAAGAGATTCTTACTGACTAGATCGGAGCCAGGAACCTAGGGGATCAGAACAGAGCAGCATTTGTCTGGGATGTGACGGTGCTGAGGGGAAGGAGGGCTGTTACCAGCTGATCAGCTTCAGGGGGGTGGGAAGGGGGGGCGGGGTAGGGTCTTGAAGACACTGTCCTTGAGAAAGGGTCAGTTTGGTTTGTATCTGGTACCCTGGGGGCCAAGAGCAGAGATGGGGAGGCCCCGCCCCCAGTCGCTGACTTGCAGGGTCTCTGTTTCCCCAGGAGGAGGAGGCGAGGAAGGCGCGGGAGGAGCAGGCCCAGCGGGAGCACGAGGAGTACTTGAAGCTCAAGGAGGCCTTCGTGGTGGAGGAGGAGGGCGTGGGCGAGACCATGACTGAAGAAGAGGTAAGGTCCCCACCCCTTGGGAACCTCCCCTGTGCTCACCAGGGGGCTGGGTCAGACGAAGGCTGACCACCCTGCTTGGGCCTTAGAGGCGGGAAGGCATCGCTACCAGCAGGCCCTATGGCCTGGAGGCCTTGTGGAGCCTGGAGCTGTGAAGCCCACAGGCAGGCCCTGCTGCCAATGCAGACAGGCCATAGCAGCGCCCACCCCCCAGGGAACGAGGCGGTGGGCAGGTAGTGGCCACAGCAGAGCCCCCGGCCCCTGCAAAGCCCGCCCTCACTGTGATCCTTGTGCTCCTCTAGTCGCACAGCTTCCTGGCGGAGTTCATCAGTTACATCAAGGTGAGAACCGAACCGGGGCCCTCGCATACACGCACCTGGAGTACGCTTGGGGCCAGGAGGGAGGGCCCTGAGCGGAGGGGGAGGTGCTTCACTGGGCCCTTGAAGGAATGGACTGAGCGGCCAGGCTCCTGGCCAGGAGCGACCCTTCTTTCCCCCCCAACCCCGAAGGTGCAGAAGGACCTGGCCTGTGTGGGTGGCCGAGCCTTTGCTGGCCCTCCCACCCGCACAGGCGACGGGCGGCCTGCTCTTCAGAAACTCCTGCTCCTCTCAGTGACTCACTGTGCTTTTGAGCTCTTTCACATGTGTATCCTGTCAGTTCTGTCAGCCTGCAGCTCCCCAAGTCGAAACCAGTGTCTCCTGCCACGTGGCCCTGACCAACCAGGGAGCTGGGATCTTGCTGGGGAAACAGGATGGTGTTTGCCATGGGATCCGGGGTGGGGTGGCAGGTGTGTCCCCTCCTGCCCACAGCCTCAGCGCAGGCGGCTGCGGAGGGATGGGGCTCCAGGTTGCATAAGCAGCACGTCCCGCTCTGCCTGGCTGCTAAGCAACTTCTCTCCCACGAAGGATGCGGATGCGATGCGCCCGCCCGCCTAGGGGAGAGGTTTTCAAGTGCAGCTCAGAGGTGCAGAGGCGGCTGAGGGAAGGAGTGCAGAGGGAGTGGGGGCGAGGGTGGGGGTGGTGCTACATTACGGGGTGCCGAGGAGCCCAGACTTGCATAACCCTGCCCCCACCACCCCACCACCCCCAAAAGCAGGGTTTAGCCACCTCCCAGCAGCACCCGGGTTTCTGAGAACACAGGGAGCTTCCAGGGGGTCCTGTTGCTCTGTCCTTCCTCTGCTGGAGTCTGTCCCACCCCAACCCATCCCGCCTCCGCATAGGCAGTTGGGGGCTGTAGCCCTTGGCAGGGTATCAGTCATGAAATTCCTGCTGCCTCCTACAACTCTCAGTCTCCACCAACCCAGGGCAGCAGCATGCTTCTGACATCTGGCCTTTGGGAAGCTCCTGCAGGAAGCCTTCCCAGGCGTGTTCAGAGGTGGTCAGTGATAGTGTCCTCCCTCCTGCAAGCTCAGGTTCATGCCCCAGACTCGGGGAAAGCCCCGGAAGCTCCCCTTTGCTGGACTTCTCCAGACTCCTGGAGCTAGAGGTGTGTGCTCAGCCCTGCTGGTGGCTTCTCCTGGGGCGGCTGCCCTCCCAGCTTCCTCCGGGCTCCAAGCAGGGCAGCGTCGGTGAGGGAGGGTCCGCTCTCCTTTCTGGCTTTGGCAGGGTTTGCACACGGCTGCCCCAGCAACACATTGGCCATATCATCAAGGTCCCCCTGGGGATACCCTGTCTCTGTTCCAGCCGGTCACTGAGAACCAGTGTCCGCACCCTGCCTTGTCGGGAGAGTCCTGCTGGCCAGCTCCCCTTGTGCTTGCCCAGCCCCTGGCCCAAACCACCGTCCGCTCACCTCCCCGCCCGCACAGACGGGATGGCATCTCTCACAGCCGGCGCATGCCATCTGCAGCCGGGGAGGTGTCGCCATGCACTCCTCCGCCAGTGTGTTTGTTCTCGAGGCACATGCAAGCACAGAAGCCCTCCTCGGCTCAGTCACATGCTGTCTGGGGGCCAGCAGTGGGCCCTTGGCTGCTCCCAGGCGAGCAAGCGGGCGAGGGAAGCACCCGGATTGCGGCTGCACGTGTCATTGTTCTAAGGGGAGGGAGGCGGGACTGGGTCCTCAGACAGTGTGAAAAGAACTGGAGGCAGCAGCGTGGGTGTGTCAAGGTTGTCACAAGCGTCAGGCCCCGTGGGGGGCGAGCAAAGTCATGGCAGGAGTCGGCCCCACCGCCTCTCCCCATGGGCCCTGGCTGCCTCAGGTGCAGGCTCTCCTGTCCAGCTGCCAGGCTCCGCATAGGAGCAGGCGCCATGTGATGTTCACCGTTCCCTGCCTTCCCCCAACACACACCTTTTCAGGGCTTGTCCTGCCATATCCTCAGGAAGCACAAGTCCATGCTGACAGCTTTTTAAAATAACTTGGGATGTCACCTCCTCCCCATTATCACGACACCGTTTCCTCTTGCAGTGAGTCCGCAATGAGAGAGGGAGGGCTGGAAACCAAGGCAAGGGGCCAGCTGTGCCTTGCTTGTCGGCCCCGGCTGGTGGTTTGGGGTAGAGCGCACCTGCACACAGGCAGTGAGAACGTCGGAGTGTGTGTAAGCCTGGGCAAGGGGAGGAGGCCCTCACCCGAGGATGCACACCATGCTTCTAACCCCCGGACCTGGGGGCCTGATCATGCCCGGGATTGGCCCATGCTCACCTCTCCCTTTCTCCCCTTGTAGAAGTCCAAGGTGGTGCTCTTGGAAGACTTGGCTTCCCACGTGGGCCTGCGGACTCAGGTATGCCCTGGCAGGTGATCTGCCCTATGGACGTAGCCACGGGGTCTGTGTGACTGGCAGAGGGAGCAGGTCCTGAAACTGGGGACGAGGGACATCCCCACTGACCTCTCTACCCTACCGCCAACCAAGAATGAGTAGTGTCGGGATGGGGACCTTGCTGCTAGACGGAAGAACAGACTGGGAAGAGAACAGCCAGATTCCTTCATACTCTGCCAGCCCCATAACCAAAGCAACCCAAATCCAGTTACCTTGACAACTCCCATGAAAGCAAATTGGACCAGCCTTCCTGGCCAGTTACCACCGCTCCCCTCTTGGCTGGAAGAGGGCATTTTGGGAGGGTCACGCAGGGCTGCAAGGCCAGACCTGAAGCAGAGTCATCATGGGCCACGGCCAGGTAAAGGCGAGGAGGCTGGCCAGCCACAGTGGGCAGAGGGTTGCCAGTGCAAGGTTGGTGGTTTGGATTCACTGGCCACTCCTCAGGAGGCTTGAGGCTGGCTGCTCCTTACAGATTCAGTCTTAGAACCACTTTATATGGTCACTATGAATCAGAACTGACTTGATGGCCAGTGGGTTCAATTTCGGTAGGGGGGTTTGTTTGTGTTTTTCCTGGGGCAGCGGCCCCATCTGTGCTCTGAAATCCCTTCTCTCCACAGGACACCATCAACCGCCTCCAGGATCTGCTGGCGGAGGGCACCCTGACAGGTGAGAGGTGGGGCTCTGCCAAGCTAGGGAGTGCAGGGGCTGCAGAGGCTTGTGCTCAGGGCCCCCTGATGCTGCTGGGCGGGGGTGGGTGGAGTGTGAATGAGCAGCACTGAGCAGTGGGACACAGTCAACAAGGAGGACAGGCGAAGGCCAAGACCGGGTACAGGCAGGGCAAGAACCTGGAGGGCGCTGAGCCAGCGGTGAGGGGCAGAAGGGGACTCTTGGGACAGTCAGGGAGGGCCCAGGAGGGCTCCGCAGCGCATCCTGCAAACCAGGTGTCCCCACAGGTGTGATTGACGACCGGGGAAAATTCATCTACATCACCCCGGAGGAACTGACGGCCGTGGCCAACTTCATCCGACAGCGGGGCCGTGTCTCCATCACTGAGCTTGCCCAGGGCAGCAACTCCCTCATCGCCTGGGGCCAGGAGTCCCCCATCCAGACCCCAGCCTGACCTGAGCCCCCTTTCCTCTGGGGCTCTGAGCTGACTTGGTCTGCCTGCCAAGACGCCCTCCTGTTCCCCACCATCCGCTAGAGTGACAGATTAAAGAGCCACAAGCACGTCTGGACTTGGTGTGACTTGGTGTGACAGCGACCGGGCGTAGGGTCGTGGGTGTGCAGCTTGTCATCAGATCTAGGCAGAGGGGCAGGTCTCTTGGAGGCAGGTGGGGAGTGCTAGCTGTATCACATCTTTGTCTGTTCTTTAAAAAATGGGTGGGCATGCACTGCTGCTTTGTGCCTGCAAGGCCAGCCCCCAAGGCCTAGACGAATCCTTCTCTCCCTATCCCAGCCCCAGAGCAAAGTAGGGACCTCTCTTGGCCCATCTCCCTGAGTGGAAGAAAGGGGTTACATTTTAGTTACAGATTCTAAATTCTAGAACCCTAAGTAGGGCCAAGAATGACCCCCGAGAGAGGAACTCTTGACCAGTGCACCACCGTCTGAGTGCGCAGCAGCCTGTAAGGGAAACCGAGGCTGGGCGGAGGGGCTGGGCCAGCTGCTGGTGGGACAGGGGAGGGCCTGGCGTGGAGGGACCGTGTTCATACAGCAAGCCACACGAACTCCGCTCTCCCCCTTGGCCAAAAAACTGAAGTGTGTGGGTGGGCCCGCACCCTGCTGCATGTAAGGACCCATGCTGGGGCTTGGGTGCTCACTAGACATGCACGGCTCCTGGGGGTGGTCAGTCCCTCGTGCTAGTGGGCTGTTCGTAGCATGAGCTCCCTGCCATGCTGAAGGTGAGGCCTGGGTTGAAAGGGTGCATTTTGCTATGCATGGCAGCCCCCGAGTACAACCCGCCCCCCCCTGCCCCGGCCCCCACTTCCTCTGGTGCTTGGTGGTGGAGGAGGTAGCTTTCAGTTCCAGCCCAGAAGGAAACCGTCTGTGTAGTGATGTGATGTGGAGACAGCGCCAGGCTCCAGGATCGCGCCTCCCGAGGGGCTGTCAAGGGTGATGTTGACTCACTGGTGCCGTAGAATCTACCTCCCAAGGACCATGAGGTTTGCTGCTTCTGTTGGCCCCCGGCCCTTTGCATCGCTTGGAGCTGTGAAGCGTGACACGCATGGTCTAGAAGGCCACCTGGGAGCCCGCTCTGTAGGAGGAGGAGAGCTGGACTTGGATAACCACAGTGTGAGGTAGACATGGACATCCTGAGGGAAAGAAGGGGCGACTTCAGCTCCGTCACGCCAGCCAGGGTGCACCCCAGAGCCATCATGCAGGCAAGGTTGAGAGCCTGAACCAAAGTGGACGTAGGGTGGAAAGACACATGATAAAAGTTGCAAATAATCAAAAGCCTCACAGGAAGGAACTTCTAACCCAGCCTTGGAGACTCTTCTGCCCAGTCCCAAAGCTGTAACCCTCCGGGCAGCACGGGATTTGAACAGCCCTGCCCGGCCGCCTTCAACACCATGCCCAGAGCCCGGAAAAAAAGGTACATCCCTTCTTCACGTCCCAGGAGCCGCCAGGATCCATTATGTCCCCTGCGGGGCCTCAGTGGGAAGGGAAAATGTACTACACTGCATTGTTTAGCAATCAGTCTACAAATCTGGTACATGTATCAAAGTGACCAGTTCTGATAGACATAAATAAGCATCTCCAAATATGCACAAACTGCATTCACAACTACCAAATGAAAACAAGTCTAATGACTGTGCTTTGGAGAACATTTGAACATGGTCAAATACTGCTAAGCATTTCTCAGAATCTCCAAGTTTAATATAGGAAATGATTTTAAATGCTTCCCTCCCTGCCTACCCCTCCCTCATGAACCCTTCATAATTTATAAGTAATTATTATTTTGTCATGTCTTATACTGTCCAACATCTCCCTTCACCTACTTTTCTGTTGTCCACCCCCAGGGAGGACGTTATATGTAGATCCTTGTGATCAGTTCCCCCTTTCCACCCCACCTTACCCTTCCCCTCCTGGTATCACTACTCTCATTATTGGTCCTGAGGAGTTTCTCTGTTCTGGATTCCCTGTGTTTACAGTTCTTATCTGTACCAGTGTAGGTGCTCTGGTCTAGCCAGATTTGTAAGGTAGAATTGGGGTCATGATAGTGGGGGCGGGGAAGACATTAAAGAGCTAGAGGAAAGTTATATGTTTCATTGGTGATATACTGCCCCCTGACTGGCTTGTCTCCTCCCCATGCCCCTTCTGTAAGGGGATGTCCAGTTGCCTACAGATGGGCTTTGGGTTTCCACTCTGCACTCCCCCTCATTCACAATGCTGAGCACTATTTTTCCCTCCTTGAGAGTACAGTTCTCACCTACCCTGGGACACTACAGTTTCTCTAATCTAGTGGCTGAGGATGTAGATGTAAACGGCAGATGAATTAAGACCAAGGACCTAGGGTTTCCTTGTGACTCTACCTGAGTCCTTACCTGTTTATCAGCCACTTATCAGAGTTAGGTTTCCACCACTTCAATCCTCCATCAGGAAATTTTGAAAGTTGGTTCCAGCCAGTTAGATAAATTTTTATTTGTGTTAACCCCAAATTGATGGCCGTTCTGGGTACCTTATCTTCATAGACCAATCCAACTTGGGTCTGTCTTGATAACCCTGTAATCCCAGGACACTGTGGTCCAGTTTGGTCCAATCACAACTTCTCTTTATTATGGGCCATCAAGATCTAGGCTATGGACAAATTCTGTAGGAGAAAGGAGCCCTGTGTTGCTGTGGGCTAGATACTGTGCTGCTAAACTCCGAGTTGGCGGTTCAAACCCACCAGCCACTCTCTGCTTCCATTGAGGTTTACAATCTCAGAAGTACTAAATGGAGTCGCTGTGATGTAAGATTGACTTGATGGCAATGGATATTGGATTCGGGGTGGGGAGGTTGGTGGTTAGAGAGCCATCTGATACAACTTAACTTTTCAAAACTCTAGATTTGGCCCTGGATTAAAAGCTATTGAAACTAGGCAATTGGCACTGGGGGGTTATGTTAACCTACTGCCAAATATATATATTTAAATTCCCCATAACAAAATTAAAAAAAAATAAACCTTTAAGCCTTAGATGGCCTCATGTGTCCTTGACTTGTGCTCATGTGTGAAGCCATTTAGTCATTGATCCAGCAATTGCGTCGTGACACTCCCAGGCTACCACAGTGACACGGGTGCAGGCCACATGTTTGCCCTTTGGAGCAAGAACAACAAAGAGTTAAATCCAGAGTGTGTTTCAAGAAATATTTTGACAATTTTTGGAAAGCCTACTATACAGGGTATAGTGCTCTGCGCCCTAAAACACTACAATGAGCAGAACATGGTCTATTCCACAAGCAACAGGTGATGGTGGTAATTCCTCCCTAGTGGGAGACTGACTCAGCCAGCAGGTGAATAGCCAAGTGTCCCAGTATAGGAAAGGGACCAACAAAAATGTGAGAGGATGGTAGATCCAGAGATATGTACCCTGTGGGGGCCTGGAATGTTGATGGAATAACGGGAAAGGCCAGAGTCAAAGGAGAGACGGTGGTTGAAGGGGAGACTGGGGCCAGACTAGAAAGGGCTTGGTGAACCAGGAGGAGAATCTCTGATGGTAGTGTGTTGATGATTCAGTAACTCTTATCTTAACCCTCCCCCCACTTTTTTTAATGATTGCATCCCACAAATTATCTCTACTTCATCAACACCTCCTTCCTGCCTTCACGGTATTACCCAAGATGCCACCTGGATACCACCTTCATGAATGCAGGCCTCCAGAAGCCCCAAGCTTCTGCCCGAGCCCCAAAACTGGATGCTAACTTCCACTACAGCCATGCTTTCCAGCCTTTTCACACAGTATTTCTTGGTAAGAAGCCCTCGGCACACGATACGGATACACATTCCAGTGTTCATAGATGCACAGAGAGGCCTACGCAAAGTCAAGGTTTCACAAAGCAATTCATGGGTCACACCTTTGATGCAGGTTGATATTTTCATCTCTAATTCCTTTCACTGCGATTAAATTTATTTAACAACCAACGTAGCAGGTCTCAAGCTTCCGTTTGAGAAACAGGGAGTTGTTGCTCTTATCTTGAAAACAGGCCGAGAATCAGTATCCGGCATGAAGAGCTGCTAATCTAGCGTATGTGACTTTAGATAGTCATTGGTTGATACCAGAAGCAGTTTAGACTACAGTATTGACAAAGGAAAACATTTTGACTCGGATCATCCCAAAGTTATGTGTAATTTTTGATTGGTTAAGATAAGATGTGATTCATCGTTACAGCAAAATCAGTAAGGAAACCTCCCTCCTAAGTGAACCTACTAAGTCCTGATACCCCTACATTAAAGTTGTTTAAATGTAATCTTTTACATCTGCTCTGCTGCATCCACCAGGACTCCGTCTGTAATTGTACAGCTCGCCCGGCATGTGATACCAAAGACTGCATCCATGAAGGATCAGCCGGACACTGGTAAGGACGCTGCGGCTGGCAAACCGACTATAGGGAAGAACGGAGACAAGACTTGTGCTGCTTTAAAGGAATTTTCCTTTAACTTTCGCGTGACGTGGGTAAGTCGGGTCACTGTGTTCTTGAGAGAAATTCCAGTTCCCAGTGTCTGCTTCACCACCCAGTGGTGTCGTGTGGGCACCTACTCGGTGTCTGTAACAGAGGTAAAATGCCATAGAAGAGAACGTGTTGGGCATAGAATGGCATCATCAGCGCTTGTGTTTGTTTTGTTTTTTTAGTTAGTTTATATTTTCACATCTCAGTTACTGTCCCTACTGGGTGGCAGTCACACCAGAGAGTCTGCCAAGTGATGGGGAAGGGCATATGGGAACTTCGGGCCCTAAGATCAGGTAATAAAACTTTCATCGAAGCACCACCTTGTCTACCTGCATGTAGGTGATTTATAAAGAAGGCTTTTGGCTGGACAAATTTCCCACAGATTTCACCAACATGAAAATTCCTGGTAGCATTTTTAGAGCCTGTGTGTTTCCCTTGAGATGATTAGAGATGCAGGCATGGCCAGAGCAGCAGCATGGTAAACAAGGGGCACCGTCAAGATCCCTTTCCTTGAATCCACAAGCGCGGCCCACAGAAGCAATGGGAAGAAACCCGGTGAGAGAGTGTGCTGGGCAAATCCGCTGTGAAAGGCCTTTTCAAAGTGTGTTTTGTTTTTTAAAAAGAAAAGGTGTCACTTGGAGGACCCACCCAAGCCATGGTGTTTTTCCCTTGCCTCATCTGCATGTGGAAGCTGGACAAGGACTAAGGGAGACCAAAGGAAAACGGGCACATTTGGATTATGGTGTTGGGGAAGAATACTGAATGGACCACAAACTGCCAGAAGAACAGGTCCATCTATTTTGGAAGAAGCACGGCCTTAGAAGTGAAGATGGAAAGCCTTCGTCTCAGCATCTCTGGAAGTGCTATCAGGAGGGATCAGTCTCCAGGGAAGGACATCCTGCTCAGTCCAGTGACCTTGAAAAGGATGCGGAGCCGCAGCGAGATGACTGACACCGTGGTGGCGGCAATCATGAGCTCAAACTCGGCACCTAACAGCAACCTAATTCCATGTCGTCATCCTCGTGGTTCTCTTCGGGACTTCACAAGTGGATGTGAGCACAGGGAACATTTGGGATGGTGGGTGGTGTGGTGACTTGTACTCCTTTTACTTTGTACCTAAATATCTTGCAATGATGCCTGCAGTGTATAGAGTCTCTTCGCGACTCATCAGCATCCTGGAACAAAGTATCAATTATGTAAAAACAAATAGTCAATGTTACAAGGAATAAATAATAAGGAAAGCATACTCCTACCTTGTTTTAAACTTGAAGTTCCTAAAAAGAAAGAAGGAGAATTCAGTTGTTAGTGACTGGTTCTTTCCCTTAGCTTTTGGTTTTCATTGGTCCCGGTGTGGATGTGTGTACACGTCACCTGAAATGCAGGTATTTTACTCTGGAGCAGGGCAGCCAATTGACTCACACCAGGTTGGAGGAAGAATTAGAACTTTTATGGGGAGGTGTAAACCAGTGAGGAGACTGACAGTACAACCGGCTGTCTGTGTGGTGTTCTGTTTGAAAGCAGAATGCATACAGAATATATACCTTTTACTGGGGGATGTGTGCTTTGGGGATTCTTGTGTAGGTGGCTTCAGTGTAACCGTGGGAAATAATTGTTGACCAGGAGCAAGCAAACAGAGCAATAAGATTCTGTAAGTCTTGGGCCAGGCTCAGGCTATTTTTGTTGACTATCTGGATAGCAGGGCCCAACTTTTAAGAAACTGATAAATAAGAGAAGACTCTCGATAGCTATCTCGTCCTTGTAGGTGACATCTGCATCCAACCTGTTTGTCTTTGAACAATTTATTAAAATTCCATAGAGACTGCATTAAGTAAATGACTTTAGGCTTAATTGCATGTAGTCAGGGGGATTTTCTAACTAAGTAAAATAACTTAGGTTATAACACCTCAGGTCATCTTATAAAGCAAATTGTAACCAGTGGATTATAGCTGTTTGTTCAGTTACAACCCTATTGGGGCTGCTAACCCTAAAATCCTTTACTGAGAACTCCAGGACTTTAGACCCAGTTTCAGAGATGTTTGTCTCCTCACAGAGCAAGCACACCTGTCAACAGCTTTTGCACACTCAGTCCAAGTTCCGCATGAATTAAAGTGCCTGGTCTACTTCCCAACTTGGCATTTGGCATTAACTACACAATCACCCCAAAGAGAAAGCTCCAGGTACCCCTCTGGAGAATTTGATAGGTAGTACACCGAAGGATCACCATGGTCTTTGCGGCTTTGATAGCTTTAGTTGGTGTCCCTTCAGTATCAGTTTGAGGCTGAAGATGTTTTTAGATGATGCCGGTTGGCCATTTGTATTCTGTGAATTCACCATTTATCCTTTATGTATTTAGCTATAGACTAAGGGTTTTATTTTCTCCCCAATCTCATTCATCATTCATGAGCATCAATGAGTGCTTACAATACTTTTTGTTTTCCTTTCCTAGGGCGGCAACATAAATGTATTAAACTTGTAGAAATCCAACAAGGGTCTTGTTGGATTAAAAATCAAGACAGCTGTGTGCCTTTCTAAAGTTCTAGGGGAGAATCCATTTCTGTATCTTGTCCAGTCTCCAGCTGCGCTGGGCTGCTCACCATAAAGTCAGTGGTTCAAACCCACCTGTTGCTCCTTGGGGAGAAAGACGAGGTTTTCTGCTCCGTCAGCTCCTACGGTTCTGTGGAATCAACCCAATGGCATTTGGGGTGGTTAGAGGGTAGAACCCATATTCCTTGGGTTATAGCCTCTTCCCCCCTCTTCAAACCCCGCAATGTTGCAACTCTCTGACCCTGACCCTTCCATGGTTATACCTCTATTTTCTGCTTCTCCCCCATGTAAAGACCTGTGTGATTATCCACTGGGTCATCCAGCACACTCTCCCTATTTTAAGCTCAGATGATTCACTCTCACTCTCTGCCACGGAATCATTGCTGACTCAGCGACCCCCTATGGGTTTCCGAATTAGTAACTGTGTAGGGAAGTAGAAAGCCCAGTCTTTCTTCCACAGAGCTGCCAGTGGTTTTGAACTGCCAACCACGTGCCCAATGTGTAAACCCTACACCACCAAGGCTCCAAAGTGAAATGAAATTCTTGACAATTTCAATATTTTCTTTATCATGATGTTGCTTATCGGTCCAGTTGTGAGAGGTTTTAGTCAGTTGCATGCTAATTGTTACAGCCCCAAATAATTTTTAAACTTAAATATGTTGATAGGAGATTGACTAAATAAATTACAATGCACCCAATGCAATGTAACAATTGACAGTGTTCTGAAAGAATGATGTGGCATTCAGCCATTATGGGAAACTTGTGGTTTCTCAAACAGCTAAAATGAGAATTACCATGTGACCTGGGAGTTCCGCTCCTAGGGTATACTCCAAAGACTTGAATGCAGAGGCAAACACCAGTGGTCAGTGCAGCACTATACACAATAGCCAAAAGACATAATAAGCAAACTAAAGCCCAGCAACAG
Source organism: Tenrec ecaudatus (assembly GCF_050624435.1). Taxonomy (NCBI): domain Eukaryota; kingdom Metazoa; phylum Chordata; class Mammalia; order Afrosoricida; family Tenrecidae; genus Tenrec; species Tenrec ecaudatus. Next base: position 34,302,449 of record NC_134541.1, on the reverse strand, counting down.
AGGAATGAAAAACATGTGGTACATTACCTACAATGGAAGACGAGTCAGTCAGAGAAAGGAAAACTTAATCCATGCTGCAATATGGATAGAGCCTGAACACATTACGCTGAATGAAACAGGGCAATCAAGAGGGCAAATATTATATGATCTCAGTTATGTAAAAAGACAACAACAGGCAAGTGGATAGAGACCAAAGTTTATTAGTAACTACCAGGGGTGTGAGGGAGCAGGGGAGAGGGGTTATTGCTTGTGGAATAGGGCACTTGTTACAGTGCTGGAAAAGGGGGCACAGCCGATTAATGTTCCTGTGTCCTATTACTTGTAATGGTGTTTGTTTGTAGCAATGAGATTGCAGGGTCTGAGGGTGTATGCATCTCACATTTTATAGGTTATGCAATTGTCCTCTAAAAAGGTTATGCCAATCTACATTCTCAAAAACATTATGCAATTCCGGGAACTCAGTTCATCCGTGAGTTGATAGACTGATAGCAAGTCATAAGTCTTCTTAATTTGTGTTCATCTGATGGGCTCTTCCTGAGGGTTATGTTTTCAGCCCCCACCCCAAGGGCCAGACTCTTGGGGGGCTCCAAAGTTTCTATCAGACTAAGTTTAGTCTTTTAAAATTATTTTGAGTTTTCTTTTGCATTTTTCTCCCAGAGTGGTCAGCAGTGTAGCGAGGCTCCATCTAGTTCTCCTATTTCAGGATGTGGAGGCTGGAGCTCCAGGGGTCTATTGGCCCTTTGGACAAATATTTTTCCTTGCGTCTTTGAGTCTCCCACTAACCCCCACCCCCCCTTTTTATGCTCTGGATGGACAGAGACCAGTATTTGCACCTTAAAACAAATGGACAAAAACTCACTGCAACTGAGTCAATTCTGACTCATAGCGGCCCTATATGGGGTTTCCAAGGCTGTAAATCTTTAAGGGAGCAGATAGCCTCAGGATTTGAACCTACCACCTTGCAGCTTACCTGGAAGACTTAGAAAAACAGACCATTCAGGAGTCCTCCCTGAAATCATCAGTCAAGGACTTAAGTTGTATCGACCAAACTCACTGCCAGCTAGCTGACTCCAATTCGGAGCAACCCTATACACAGGGCAGAACTGCTTCCATCGCTTTCCACGGCCATCAATCTTTGTTTTCTCCATACATTTTTATAGGAGTAGAAAGTCTCTTTTCTCCTGTGGAGCTGCTTCTGGCCGTTAGCAGTGCAACACATCACCCACTATGCCACCAAGGCTCCTTGAGTCTGATAAGGAATAGAGAAAGTATAAAAAACTAGCAGTGGGATGTAAACTCCCCACCTACTTTACAATAACAGATCCATTTACTGGGGGCGGGGGGGGGGGGGGAGGGAAGGCAAAACAAAACTAGCAGTGGATATTGAAACCAATGAACGTATGGTTGGCAATAACCATAAGCTGATTTTTAAAAAAAGGATTCTGTGGGTTTAAAAAAGGTAAATAGAAGCTGGATGTGACATCCTAGATTAATTGGACAAACCTAAGCAGGTGTGAGGGTGAAAGGCCAGATGAAAAGGCACGTTCAATTACATAAAGGAGGCTATTCAAAGAAATGATGATTGATTTTAGTAATTTGCTAAATATAAACTTTATTAGTTTTTATTTGATGGAACTTAAAGCCAACCATGAGGAGAATGAAAAACCACAAGGCAAATATGGGGAAATTTAGACAACATATAGCCAGAAATAAAACTAGGAAGCCGGAGGCAACAGCAGGGTCAGAGCCCGCTGGAGAGGGGCCTCTGCAGTTCGTAGGATGGACCATTTGGGGCTGCCTGCCTTTGCTCCTATGGGACCTTCCCCATTCCTATGGAAGTCTCAGTTCCAGGGAGGCCCCTTCCTCCCGGCAGCCCCCCAGCACCGACCCCAGACTGTCTCCGCTCGGGGACCCGTTTTATATTTGAGAAGCTGGCACGCAGCGGGTCGGGGGCGGAATCCTCCCCTCACTCCCTGGCACCCCCGGGATGCGGGGTGCAAGCGCTCAACCCCTGGATCGCAAGGTTCTCTCTGTCCGCGTCGGCGTCGCCCGCCTCCCCCCGCCCCCACCCCGCCAGAATGCGCGCGAGCCTCCGGGCGCTGGACCTTTCCGACCCTCTGCGTCTGCTGCCGGACCGGAACCCCGACCCCTGCGCGCCGCCTGCGGTGCTGGTGCCGGGACGGGTCTTCCTGGGCCGCGTCCAGTCCGCTCGCGACAGCTCGCCCCGCCCCGCAGATTTGCAGGGTCCCAAGGAGAACGCCAAGGGGGTCCCCTCCACCAGAGCAGGCGCCCGAGAGGAATGGGGCGCAGGGCCGGCTGTCGAAGGCCCCAACCCCAAGCCAGAGGGGCTCCTCCCCATCGCCAAAGAGCGGGGCGCGGACCCGCAGGGTGTGCTGGCCCGGAGAGCGCGAAGACAGAGCTCAAGGGTCTGGGGGCTAACAGGCGGCGAGCCAAAGGGCTCGAGGCGGACTAGAGCCGCCTTAGAGCAGGTGAGATGGACAGTCCGCGCCGGCGAGGGTGCAGGGCAGAAGGGGTTAACGCCAGCGCCCCGCCCTAGCCCTGGATTGGCGGGCTTGGGGGGCGTGGCCGGAGGGCGGGCCCGCGTTTGCCGCAGCCGCGGGTGGGCGGGGCCCGGGCGGGGAGCGGGAGGGGCGCGGAGCGGAGCCGGGCCCGCGCCGCGCGCCCTGCCGGGCGGGCTTCGGGCTGCGCCAGCGAGCCGGACCGGTAGCGCCCGCGCCGGAGGCACCGCACCGGACTCCTAGGCTGCTAGTAAGTGAGGCGGGCCCGCCGCGGCACTCCTCCGGGTGCCCGCCCGTGGCTCTGCCCGCTGCACCGCGCTGCTTGTCTGGCGGGACCCAGAGATGGGGAGGGGGCGCGTCCCGTTGCTGGGGTCCCAGAGGGGAGGAGAGCCGACATGCAGCCGATGATGTCATGGATGCTTCGCCGGGCCTGGGGGAGGTGGCGGCCGGAGGGGGTGCGGCCCGGATTATGTCACCTCTTCCCTTCGCGCCCCGCCCCCTGGGGCTGCACACGTTGGTGGGGGTGGGGGGATAGGGTGGTGCGAGTGGGCTTTCCCCCACTACAGAAACCCTCTGGGCACTTCTGCCTGACGGCCTGCGACGGGCTTGGCGATGCGGACTGTAGGCTGCTGGTGAATGGCGATGCTTCCCCCACCCCGCGGAAGCTCGTGTGTGCGCGCGTGTGTGCGCTCTGGAGGTTGGGGGGGTGGTGGGGCGCCACAGCTGTCGGCCCCCTCAGTCCTGAAACGTGCGCTTCATCGGAGCCAGGATCTAGAGGATGGGCCTGTACCCCCTCCTGCGCCCACGCCATCAAGGGAAAATGGATTTCATCTCACACATCCCAACCAAGAAGTTCTGGAGACCTCTGCACCCTAAAGGCCCTACATTGCCCCCTACCCTCACCCCTGATCCCTTCCCTCAGCCCTTCCTCCAGGAAACGAAACGTGTCCTGATTTCCCTGCCTGGATTCAGTCCTTCCACTGCTTGACTGGTATTCTCCCATGCACCCTCCCTGCATCTGCTCCTCCACAAACCCCAGAAGCCCCAGGACTCTGCTGTGTGTGCTCTGGGCCATCCGCTGATCAGCCCCGAGAGGCCCCCAGTGAAACCTCCCTGGGGTGGCCAGAGCCAAATGCTCCATGACCCCCAGGGAACCAGGGACACTGGCCTGGAAGGGGACATTTGAGCTGGCCCTTGAAGATGGTCACAGGCAGCTTCCTAGCCGGGAGACAGATGGGGTAGTGGGAGAGGCCTGGAAGGCCCCAGTGTAAGCTCTGCTCTACTTCTGGGGACCAAGACATTTTCCCCATAATAGATTTACTTTTCAAGATTCCTGCAAGGTAGGTGTGAGAACCCTGAGGCGTAGAAAGATGAAACAACCTGCATGAGGTAAACCCCTAATCAGCCGAGCTGGGATTTACACTTGGAGCAGGTGCCTCTAGGGCTCATGTCTGCCACGCTTGGCACCCACCGCTGGTGGACGGATTTGGGCAGAGCAGGGACAAGATCGGCTTTGCCCTTTAAAAGAGTCCCCCAGCAGCTGTGTGGGGGAGGGAGTATAGGGGGAGAAAGGCCAGTGAGGAGGCCCCAGCACCTCCCAACAAGGGTGCTAGCGAGATCTTGAGGAGAGGAATGGACTGGACTTGGGCTTCAAGAGTAGGTGACATGTTCTTAGTTTGGAGAAGGACACAGGTGGGGTGGGTTGGAAGTGTAACCCCCACATAGAGCCGCTTTACTGATCACTGATACTGTGGGGAGTGCCCCAAGCACTCGGGGCTGATGGGACAGCATCCGGCAACTGGGTGGCATCTAGGATTGCTGAACCAGTTACCAGCTGCCTTTGGGGACCATATTTGGTTACCTGAGCCAGTTCAGGACTCTGGCCCACCCATACATGAAGCTCAAACCCTTCCCCTGGCCTTAGTTTCTGCTGATCCCCCTTCTTGTCCTGCCAGCGTCTTATAGGGTTAGGAGAGAGAAGGGGCAGCTGTCCAGGCTTGGGAGATGCAAGGTACAGGAAACACTTGGTTTGACCATGTCAAGCTAACATGATGCCAAGCAGCTTTAGGGAGTGAGACTCACAGGAAAGATGCAATAGGCTGGAGGTCAAGGATGCTCAAGTAGAACACTGGAACAGGAGACTACAGACAGTGGTCCTGAGACCTAGTTTCCACCCGGGACTCTGAGGGTGAGTGTCTGAGGCGACCGCTCAGCGGAAATAGTGCAAAGGATGACATGTGAATCAGACCCACCTTTCCTGAGCCTCTGAGAAAAGCGGTGCTGCGTGTTGGACTGCACCTTACAGTTTATAAAGCACCTGCCTCCGCAAACATTATCCAATGTGCCTCCCCCCCCCCCCCCCCCCCCCGAGCCTAATGATCACTTCGGAGTTTTGCTCCTGCCCACACCTACCTGCCTGGATCTTTCATCTCACCCTCACTATTGGTGCCAGCCTTTGGCGTAGCAACACACTCTGTTTTTACCATGTTTCAGTTTTTAAGTAAAGACAGTCTTTGGATCCCTAGACCTCCTTAAATTACTACCTTTTCTGGCCTCTTTTCAGAGAGTATTACCCATCTCACTTTCTATAGCATTCCACCCCCTAGTCTGTGCTATTTTCCCAGCGCCTTTCTGACGTAAACATTACTGATGTCATCATCTGTCAAATCCAAGGTACACTCTTCCACCCCGGATTTCACCGGTCGTTTCTTTTTGGTACCAGGGGTCCACCACACTCTTAGAGCCACCCCCCACTTAGCCCTCCAAACCCACCTTCTCCTGACCTTCTTCCTGCTCCCAGCACCTCCCAGATGTCGGTTTCTGTCATCCTGGCTGGATGACAGGCCTCACCCATACCACCGAGCACTGATGACACCCCCCACCTCTCTGACCAGTGGTTGAGAGGCACTTTTCTCTGGGTTTCCTGGGAGCATTCTCCACCGGACCCCCCTGCCCAGGCATTCTTTCCCTTTTAGGTTAATGAGGTCACTCTCCTCTGTCCCAGCCCAGACTCCTCTTTTGTGACACTCCCCCACCCAGCACATTTGCATTAGGACTTGCCAGTTCTTCCTCTGCTCCAGGCCTTCTCACTGGGTTGAGAGCCCCAGGTCACCCAGGGCCCTAGTTTGGGTGGAATGGTGGGGTGAAGGCAGAGCGGAGTCCAGGGGACAGCGTGTCAAGCGGCACTCAGAGTTGTGTAGCTGCTGATCCTGCACGTAAACTGCACCCTATGTGCCTCTTGCCTCACCGAGTCCTGGTCCCAGGTAGGTGGGTCTGGCCAGAGGGAGGAAGGTCACAAAGGGGCTGTTTTCCATCCCTACTGGGGCAGATGCAGAGAGAACAGAATTCTACAAAGCAGTGGACAGACTGGCAGGTGAACTCTCCAGTTCCGGAGCACTGTGATTCCCCGCAAGGTGGCCAGAGACTCCTGAGGTGTGCAGGGGATGGGGTGGGGTGGTGGGGGTGTCTGTCACGTTCCCTTGGTTTGGGCCTGAAGAAAGGGGGCACAGTCATTGGAAGAGGGCATCTCTGTAGAAGACTGCCTGAGGGCCTCAAAGGGCCATGGGCCCCTGGACCCTTCACCTGGTAGGGGAAGGGGGCTCCAGTCTAGGGGTTTGATGGGTGTCGGTGAAAAAGGCCTGGAGGGTAGTGTGCCCTTCCATCTCTGGCACAGTATTTGAGCATCTGCACCCCCGAGAGACACTGCCCACCAGTACCTCTGCCTGCACCATTCCGTGGCTCTCTGGGACAGGTGTTCCCAGGTGCACACTGGAGACAAAGGAACCAGGAAGTGGGGCCTCTAGAGCACAGGTAACCCGAGGCCCTGCTGGCCGGGGTGGGGGGGCCCCCTTGCTCCTGTGGGCCGGCCTTGGAAGGTGCCCCCACCCCCACCCCGCACGCCCACAGCAGGGCTCAGAGAACTTCATGGGGACCGTGCAGCAGGGTCAAGGTCCACCGTGAGCTGGGGGGCGGGGGCGGGGGCGGGGGCGGGGACGGGGTGGGGAATCCAAGTAGTCTTCCCGGTGGTGGCAGAGGATTCTTAGCGGGTGCAGAATTCTGCGGGCGTCGCTGGGTGCGGAGGCTCCGCCCCTCCCCCCGCCCACCTGTGGGAAACGCTGGCCGGGAGGGAAGCTCGGCCAGCCTCCGCAGCTGGTGGCACTTCTCCGTCCACCAGCCCGGGTTCCTGGCGAAAGTATCGGCCGACCTTGGGAAGGGTCCTGTGAGGCCCAGCTGGGAAGACCTCCGGAAGGGCTCCCTGGTCACCCACTGCAGCCACAGCGCCCCTCGGTCCGCGTGGGAGGGGGCGTGCCCGCGGCACGGGGACACCACGGGTTAGGGCGCCCGAGCGCACACTCCCCGCAGCCGCAGCTCCCGCCCGCTGCCCTGGCGCCAGCCCCCTGCCCTCCCGCGCCTGTGGCAGCTCCCCAAGGTAGGTCCTTCTTTCCCACCCCTAGTGAAGGAAAGCACAGCCGCCCTCCCGGGATGGCTCAGTTGGCCGGCCCAGAGTCGCGCAGCTGGTCCTGGAGGAGCCCTGACTGCGGGACTGAGGCCCATGGCTCCTGCAGAGCAGGCATCCGAGGGTCCCTGGCTTGAGGACCTGTCAGCCTTCAACCGCTTGGAAAGGCAAGGAGCCGCCCCGGGAGTGAGCTTCTGCTTCTGCCCTTGACTGCAAGACTCTAGGTTAGGTGTGGGAAGGACCCACCCACCCACAATTTTTTATTTTTTTAATGGGGTGGGCACTCTCCTTCCCATAACTACAGAGGTTCTTTGTTGGATTCAGGTATGTAGCCATGGGACCCATGAGGCTGCCTTTTGCAGGTCCCCATGCATTGTGAAGAACTTATTTGTGGGAGCTGCAGCACGAGGCAGAGGAGCCAGAATGGGGGGGGGGGTGTTGACGGAGGAGGGGGTTTCCGGAATCGAGAGATGGAATGCACTTCAGGCTGGGGAAGAGTTGAGCCAAGTTTGGAGGGTGTGAGCATGGGACCCTGTGTTGGCATTTGTCAGATGGGAACCAACAGCCTCCACTACCAAACTCCACCCTGGGCACCTGGGTGGGGCAGGAACGGGGGAGATCCTTGTACCCACTCTAGGGAAAGGAGCAGAGTGCAGATGGTCCCGGGCGGACTTGGTTGGGTGTTGTGATGGACGTGGGGGTGGCAATTTGACCTTTCTCTACCTCCCACCTGTGCCCACAGGCCCCTCCTGGCTTAGCCATGGCGAAGCTGGAGACACTGCCTGTGCGCGCTGACCCGGGGCGAGACCCCCTCCTGGCCTTTGCCCCTCGGCCCTCTGATATCGGACCCCCGGAGCCCCGCCTGGCCATGGGCAGCGGGGTGGCCCACGCCCAAGAGTTCACCATGAAGAGTGTGGGCACCCGCACGGGGGGTGGGGGAGGCCAAGGCAGTTTCCCTGGTCCCCGAAGCAGTGGTGGTGGGGCCAGCAGGGAGAGGCCTGGCCGATACCCCTCAGAGGATAAGGCTCTAGCCAACTCCCTCTACCTCAATGGCGAGCTGAGGGGCAGTGACCACACAGACGTCTGCGGCAATGTGGTGGGCAGCAGCAGTGGCAGCAGCAGCAGCGGTGGCAGTGACAAGGGCCCACCCCAATACCGGGAACCCAGCCACCCTCCCAAGCTCCTAGCCACCTCTGGCAAACTAGACCAGGTCAGCCCTCAGGACCTAAGACCCTCACAGCCCTTTTCTGGAGGGAGGGTGCAGCTCAGAAGGGTGGACAAAGAGGAGGTTGGGGCTTGGGGGCCAAGATGGAGGCTGGGAGTGGGGGGGAGCCATGTGGGCCTAATCTAGCTAGTGGGTCCAGGACAGAGACCTGTCTATGAGGTGGAGACCCACCTGCAAGGGATTCTCAGGATGGAACTCTGACAGGGGTGGGAGACTAGGATGGGAGGTGGGACAACAAGACAGAGTCCCAACCAGACTAAGGCCCTGCCCCATGCCCGTTTCCTCCTTTGCTTTTATGCAGTGTTCAGAGCCGCTAGTTCGGCCGTCAGCCTTCAAGCCTGTTGTACCCAAGAACTTCCACTCCATGCAGAACTTGTGCCCCCCACAGACCAATGGGACCCCTGAGGGACGCCAGGGCCCTGGGGGAGGCCTCAAGGGTGGACTGGACAAGTCTCGGACCATGACCCCGGCCAGCGGGAGTGGGGGCAGCCTCTCTGACTCAGGCCGGAACTCACTCACAAGCCTGCCCACCTACAGCTCCAGCTACAGCCAGCACCTCGCGCCCCTCAGTGCCTCCACCAGCCACATCAACCGCATTGGCACTGCCAGCTATGGCAGTGGCAGCGGTAGCAGTGGTGGCGGGTCGGGCTACCAGGACCTGGCAGCCTCTGACAGTGGACGGGCCTCCAGCAAGAGTGGGTCCTCCTGCTCCATGGGGCGCTCGGGACACCTGGGCTCTGGGGAGGGCGGCAGCGGCGGCGGCAGCGGGGGAGGCCTGCCGTTTGCGGCCTGCTCGCCGCCCTCGCCCAGTACACTGATCCAGGAGCTGGAGGAGCGCCTGTGGGAGAAGGAGCAGGAAGTAGCGGCTCTGCGGAGGAGCCTGGAGCAGAGCGAGGCGGCCGTGGCTCAGGTCCTGGAGGAGCGGCAGAAGGCCTGGGAGCGTGAGCTGGCCGAGCTGCGGCAGGGCTGCAGCGGGAAGCTGCAGCAGGTGGCCCGCCGTGCCCAGCGCGCCCAGCAGGGCCTCCAGCTGCAGGTGCTGCGCTTGCAGCAGGACAAGAAGCAGCTTCAGGAGGAGGCCGCCCGGCTGATGCGTCAGCGCGGGGAGCTCGAAGACAAGGTGGCCGCTTGCCAGAAGGAGCAAGCCGACTTCTTGCCTCGGATGGAGGAAACTAAGTGGGAGGTGCGGGCTGAGGGCCCAGGCCTTGTCCCTCTGTCTCCTTCCTTCTCCCCCTCTGGGAAAAGCCCCAGCAGTTTCACAGAGGGCTGAAAGGGGAAGGGGGTGGGTGATAGATTAGGTGAATCTGTGAGGACTAGTCAGGTGAAAGGTGAGGCGTTTTACTCCGGAAAGAGTTATGGTCTTGAAAACCCACAGCCTGCTCTATAGGGTCACTGAGTTGCCCGGGGACTGGAAGCTGACCCTTGGCTCTGTGAGATGACTGTATGCAATTAGGCATGTTTGACCTGAGTCAAACCCTACTGCCCTGATGGGGTAGTGGATTCCCCATTGGGCTGCTCACCACAAGGTTTGAAACCACCAGCCCGCTGCGTCAGAACCAACTCAGTGGCCTTGAGTTTGTTTTGAGAGTCCAGAGTAGAGAGAGGAGCCCCACGTGTCATTTCTGACCCTTCTGAGGGGCTGGGCCTGGCTCTGAAGCAGCTTGGTGCCCCTGGGGCTAGATGGGTGGGTGGGTGGGGGTAGGCCAAGCAGAGCCCTGCTTTTACCCTGGCCTCTCCTCTCCCTGCCCCCCTGCCCAGGTGTGCCAGAAGGCTGGTGAGATTTCCCTCCTGAAGCAGCAGCTGAAGGACTCCCAGGCGGACGTGTCGCAGAAGTTGAGTGAGATCGTGGGGCTGCGCTCGCAGCTGCGGGAGGGCCGGGCGTCGCTGCGGGAGAAGGAGGAGCAGCTGCTCAGCCTGCGGGACTCTTTCGGCAGCAAGCAGGCCAGCCTGGAGCTGGGCGAGGGTGACCCACCCGCGGCCTGCCACAAGCCCGCGCTCACCCCAGTGGACCCGGCCGAGCCCCAGGACGCGCTGGCCACGTGTGAGAGCGACGAGGCCAAGATGCGCCGTCAGGCGGGCATGGCCGCCGCCACCGCCTCCGCCTCCTTGGGGTCCTTGGACGGGGAGGTGGACGCTGGCGGCGGCGGGGATAGCGGGACGCGGGCCCTGCGGAGGGAGGTGGGGCGGCTGCAGGCCGAGTTGGCGGCCGAGCGGCGAGCCCGGGAGCGCCAGGGTGCCAGCTTCGCCGAGGAGCGCCGCGTGTGGCTGGAGGAGAAGGAGAAGGTCATCGAGTACCAGAAGCAGCTGCAGCTGAGCTACGTAGAGATGTACCAGCGCAACCAGCAGCTGGAGCGGCGGCTGCGGGAGCGCGGGGCGGCCGGGGGTGCAAGCACGCCGACTCCGACTCCCCAGCACGGGGAGGAGAAGAAAGCCTGGACTCCGTCCCGCCTGGAGCGCATCGAGTCCACGGAAATCTGATCTCCCATCTCCACCCACCTGGGCATGCTGCCTTTTGACAAATGCCCTGTCAAAAGGCCTGAGTCCCCAGCGTCCCCTCTCCTCCATCTCGCTTTCCTATGCCTCCCAAATCCCCAGACCAAAGAGGTTCTCAAAGAAGCTGTGACCAGACCAACACCCTCCCCGCATTTTGGTGACCACCAAGCCTGGCCGCTGCCTGTTTCTCTGGGCAGCCCACTTGGACACTCGCTCCAAGGAGGGCTTAAGGGGCAGGCAGAGCAAGTAGGAGGAGGGTCCCTGGCAGTAGGGAGCCCAAGCTTTCTTGGCCCCTTTTGTAGGAGAGGGGGCCATCCTGCCCCTTGGCCATCCCTTGTTCACTGTTGCTGTGCTCACGGCTTTGGCCGTACAGCCAGATAGGGCAGACAGGCCCCTGGGCTCCTGCCCTGGCCTTCCTGCAGTACTCTCTGTCCCCCCACCCCCAGATTGACAGGGCAGGTGGGAAGAGAAGGCCTGTCTGTGGTTGAGAGGGCTACCTGCCAGCCCCTCCCTCCAAGGTCTCTTGGGCTCAGGCCTCAGCCTGGTCCTGAGTGAGTGTCTGTATGTGTGTGCTGGGGAGGGCGGAGGCTTGGTGCCCAGGGAAGACTTGCCCTCCCGAAGAACCCCACACATTCTTGTCTGCTTGGCTAACCCCACACCCAGGACCACACTCCAGCTTTGACGACAGCTATCAAGTGCTGCCTGCCTCTCTCGGGCATTTCCCTGGTCCTTTCTGAGGTTGGATGAGTCTCTGTGATGTCTTCCTGTGTCTTCCCTGACTCGAGCACCCCAGCATCCTCCTCCTGTCATGCCCAGAACATCAACATCCCAGGTCTCTTCTCCTGCCAGGCCTCCCCTCTCCTACCATTAGAAAATTCTGCTTGATCTTTGGTGCGCTACCCACCCCTCCAAGTCCGAGCCTGAGGGAGGAAGGTTGATGTGATTGCCCTTAAAGAAGCAGGCTGACCTGAAGGAACCCTGAGGTGGTCCAGTGTCTGCCCAGAGTAGGCTGGGCATGGCTGCCAATTGGGGGGATGTCACTCCCTTCCTCCTCTGGGGTCCTCAGTTCAACTCCCCGAGACAGGAAGGGAAAAGCAACTTTCTAATTCACCAGCAATAAAAATTGGAGGAGGCTTGGCCCTCAGCCCTTGTATTTTTCTTCACTCTCTCTGCCCCCAACCCGCAAGACTGGGTGATGGGGAGGCAGGGTGGAGAGAGATGGCAACTACTGTGAGCAAGTACCCCAGCCCCTGACCAGCCTCCTCCCATGCCTGGTGACTGATGAGCTGTGAACCTCCCACAAAAACACGAGTGCCCTTCTGTGCGGCCTCTACCCACCCCTGCCCCTGCCCCTGCCCCTGCCCCTGCCCCTGCCCCGCTCCTTCCAGGTGTCTGAGCTGGGTGGGGAGGCTTCCTGGCCACCACTGCCCATTCCACTCATACCTGACTGCACCTGCCTCAGAACGTGGACCTGGGCCAGAGGGGCAGGGTGAAAGGCATTATAGACAAAAATAATAAGGAAAAATGACTAGACTCAGCCTTTGGGACTTCCAACAATAAAAGAAATTATATATAAATATATATAGATATATATCTCTACCATATGTGATGGGAAGACTTTTCCTTTTCCTTTCCCAAAGAAATAAAATGGAGAAAGCCTCTTGAGTGGCATTCTTTGGCATGTTTGTGTCTTTGCTGCTGTGGGAGGCAGGGCCTGAGGTGTCGCGGGCAAAGCTGACTGGAATAAACAGATTTCCCAGAGGTGGCATGAGACCCAAGGTGCTCACTAGGCCGTGCCAGGAGGTTTGGCCCAAGCCCAAGCTGCTCTGTTGCCCAGGAGAACTTGTGACTCCACATTCCTGCCCGTGGGGACTTTCTCTTAGTTCAGACCCTAGGCACCAAGCTGCTGACTGGGAAGCAGGTGACCTAGGCCACTGAGAAACAAAGGTCCCTTACAGGGTTGGCACAGGTTGAGGACCTGGAATGTGGAGAAATGAAAGCTGACAGCATGTTGGTCGTTAGTGGTGAGACCTCCAAGGCAGGAGAGACCCAATCACCCTTTGGAGCAGGGAGATGGACTCTGAGGATGAATTCTGCCCTTGGGGGTCATTGGTAGGACAGTGGTAGAATTATTGCCTTTCATGCCAGAGACCCTAAAAGCACCCCTCTGTCGGAAATGGCTTGCATATTTCTAGGATGCTGAACACATTTTAGCAGGGCTTCTGGACAGAGTAGGAATAAAGGTCTGGCCATTGTATTTTTTTTAAAGTCAATACAATGCTATAGATCACAATGATCCGATCCACAATTGACCCTGGGGATGACGTAGAACCAGGTAGTCTTTTGGTCTATTGTTCTTGGGGTGCCATGAGTTAGGGGTCAACTCTATTGAAGCTAGCAGTGACAGTTCCTTTCTGACCACTCCTGTCATCCTCACAAAGACCCCAATCAAAATTTATTCTGTTACAAACAGCAAAATAACAAAATATTTATAGGAGCTCAAGAAAGGAGTATATTTTTCCTCACCTGACAAAAATGTTGGAAGTAGGGACTCTGGGTGTTGATTCGAACACCCATACTTTTCATCTTGCCACTTTATCATCCTTAACATGTTATTCCCTCCTTGCCACAAGGTGGCCACCACAGCTCTGTGAAAGGATCGGGAGCAGTACCCTTTATCCTGAATGTAAAAGCTTTCCCATACAATGCCAGCCCAATCCCTCTTCCCTTTAAATCGTATTGGTCAGCACTGAACCACGGGCTCCTCCCACTTCAAGGGAGGCTGGGAAATTGAGTTCAACAGGATTGTCCTGGGGGTTTCCCAGCCATGACGGTTCATCTTCGGAGGCTGAACTCTCTGCTCTCTGTCAGATCTAATATAGTAGGTGGGTTTGGCAACCACCTGTGTCTTCCCTGAATGAGAGAAACCTCCTGAACAATGGCGCCAGTGGTCACACATAGCCAACAGTGTCTGACCCAGAGCTTATGAGTTAGGATGCCAGGTTTGTGCTACTCCCTGCCTTGATTTTGTTCCTCTAGATGGAGTTGTACCTCAGGTCTCCTTTACTGCCCTTCCAACCCAAACACCCATTGCCACCGACAGCGCCATGCATTCTGACTCCTAACACACAGCCATGGAATGGATGCTACCTCACAGTGACCCTATAGGTCAGGGTAGAACTGCCCCTGTGGGTTTCCAAGACTGTATCCTTCCAGGATTAGAAAGCCTCATCTTTCTCCCACAGAGCAGTTGGTGGTTTTGAACTGCTGACTCTGCGGTTAGCAGCCTAACTCATCACTCCCTTTGCCACCAGGTGTCCTTTCTGATCCATAGGTTTCAGAGATTGTAAAGCTTTATGAGAACAGAGTCTCATTTTTTTCTCTCTCATGGAACAGCTGGTGGGTTTGAACCACCAACATTGTGGTTAGCAGCACAATGCTCAACCCACCGAGCCACCACGGTTTCTTCCACAGGCCCAAAGGTTAGTGAAAGTGCTGTCATATGATCCTTATGGATGCTGCATTCTAGGAGATCTCAGTAGGCTCTTGTTGACCTTGCTGTCTATACTGACTCGGGTGTGACCTACGGAGGATCCAGGTCGGGAAGCTGCAGCTTGGGCCTAGGTGGCTCTGCCCAGGGTAGTGGAGGAACACCCTGGCTCATCCTCCATAGCTCTGGCTTCAAGCTCCAGCCCCTCACATCCAACTTTCCCAAACAGGCTTTCCTATCTGCCACTAATGCCTTTCCTGAGAGAGAATGGATCGACCTTTACAATAAATGCAATAACATTACTCTCCTGATGAGAAACTAGGTCAGAGTTTACGGTCACATAACCTTGAGTGGCGGCCCGAGGATTCGAACCTATGACTCGGGTAGCCAATAAGTTCAATAGCTTTCCAGCCACGGTGGTGTTTTGACTCTGTGCGTCTGAATCTCGCTCCCGGACACCCAATAACATCCTCAAGTAGACAACGTCCTTGGAAAACGCGGCCCGACTTATTTTGAGCCTCGGCGGCACCCGTCGCTCGCGCAGAAGACGGAAGTAGTGGGCAGCTGGCCGGAAGTGGAGCTTGCGGCCCTGTGGTGACAAGAGGAGTCGCCGTGTCGCGACTGCCTGCAGGACCTGGGGTTCGTGGAGGCGGCGCCCGCGCCCGCCTGGCTCAGGTGAGTGGCGGCGGCCAGGGAGCAGGTCGCGGCTGCCTGTCGCCGCGCTCGCGGCACGCCGGGCCCTCGGCCCGAGCTCCTGGCGGAGGCGGGACCGGCCCGCGCGGTGAACTGGCGCCGCGCTCTGGGGTCCGGCGTGCGGGAGCCTCTCAAAGGCCCGGCTCTGGGGAGAGCCTCGGAGAGTCCCGCCTCTCCCGAGTTCTGTGACCGTGGGCACGCAGTTTCCCGGAAACTTGCTTCCAGTTGTGAGAGGGAGGTGATGACAGTAGCTGGCCCACAGAGCCATTGTGAGACTCTGGAGCCGCTCCGCCGCGCCTCGCTGCCCACGTCCATGTGTACAGCCGAATGACGTGGGGTCTGAAGATTGTGATCCGGTGGCTTAGGGTTGAGGCCAAGATTCTGCGTTTCTGACCCGTTCCCCGATGAGGTTGATGCCCCCGGGCCGCAGACCACACTCTGAGTGGCCAAGACATGGTACAACGAATACAGACCCATGAAATCATCTTCGTTTTCAGTTCAAGCAAGCTTAGCGAAGGGGAGCATTGCCGCCCCTCTCCCTATTTTCTGTCCAGGGAAAGAATCATGACACACATCATGAAACAGCCCTTCCGTCCTGACTCGGGGTGCTTTGGGAACATCCCCTCCCCCGCCCCCACGCCAGCTACGTTATCAGCCCCCCTCATTATAGTATAAAGTCTATACTATACCGTGGGCACAAACATTGGAGATGGAAGAGCCAGTCCTGCCCCTCACAATTTAAAAATTATTCGAGAGTCATACATATGCTTCTACAGATGAAATTACCACTTCCAAAGAATAATATCCTTAATGTTTCCCCCCCATTTTACTTCAGAATCTCATGCACGGACTGAAAGCCACATATGGCTTGCCGACCCTGGACTAGGGCTTCATATTGCGGAGCTGGGAGCCAGGTGCTACCCAACAGGGCCCGTGTTTGGGGCTCCAGCCTTCTTTTGCTTGCTCCTGGAATGACTCCATTTACTACCCTGTGGATCCTTTGCCTTCAGACTAGACCAGAGACACTCTGGGGTAAATAGAGGATTATGATAGGCCGTTTTCCCTCTTGTAAGCAGGGAAGCTATAACAAAGTGGAGAGAGTGGAGCTGATTTTGGAGTGACTTAGTTCTGTGGGCAATCCTTATCATGTCTGAGCTCCTTCACACCAGTGCTTTCCTTGCCTGGTATCACTTCGCCAAAAAACCAAACCCACTGCCATGCAGTCGACCCCTCTTTCGTAGGCTCTGCCCCAGTGTGGAAGCAGAGAATATTCTAGCCCAGTTAGTGTTCTCTTTAATAGCTAAAAGTTCTTATTGTCTCTACGAGAGTTTTAGAGCTTGGTAGACTCTCAGCATGTGACCTCAGAACCTAGAGCAAGTTCGTTACTGAGTTTTGTTTTTCAATTCTCAAGGTTGCTCAACAAATTATTGCTGAGACAAGGGTTGGGTTTGGAGTATCCATTTAGTTGTAGCAATTTGGGTGGAGGACTGAACATTTCTAGCAAACAGAGCCGTGAGAAGTGAGATCCAGCAGTTAGTGAATGCAATATGCTGAGGATCCTGTATTTAAATCCACAGTTAGGATGGCGGCCTTCCTCTAACTTCCAGACTGCAGTATCAAAGGACGCTATTTGGCTTGTGCAGACCTACTCCTAGAAGGGGGAAAGGTAAGATTTCTTGTTCTTGTAAAATCTCAGCAGTAAGGGTTGCTTTAGGGGACATCCAGGCTTCAGGGGTCATAAGGCTCAATTTTGAGTTGTTAAGGCCCCTGAAGTGGAGATGGGGAGGCGAGTAGACCTGGGGCACTTCAAGTAGGAAAAGGGCTTTGTGCAGTGATGCCACATATCCCAGGACTTAGAGGAGGAGTCGGAAGTTGTCCACTGGGCTTCTCAAAGTATCTGTTTCTAGCTTTCCATGGAGTCCATGTAAGGAGCCCTGGTAGCCCCATGGCTAGATGTTGGGCTGCTAACAGCAAGATCAGCGGTTCAGACTCATCAGCCGTGGAAGAAAGATGAGGATGTCTGCTTCCCTCGAGATTTTCCATCCTGGAACTCCTGTGTGAGGTGGTGATGGGCTGGGATCGGCTGGAATCAACCCAATAGTGGTGGTGGTGGAACTCCCTTTAGGCGGGGTTCCGCACCCCCTCCCCCACCCCGTCCCAGGACATCTGGACCTCCTTTCTTTTGCTGGACCCTTTCTCCTCCACTGCTCTACTGTTTTGTACTTTTCTTGGTTTTCTTACTTGTCATTTTTCTCCATAGTTCTGAATTGTTCTAATTTTTGACTCATAGGTCAGCAGTTCAAACCCGTCAGCTGCCTCGATGGGAAAAAGAGGTGTCAGTTTGCTTCTGTACAGACTTATAGCCTTGGGATAGTTGCACTCAGCTACAGCGTTGCTGTGAGTTAGCACTGACTTCACAGCACTGGGTTTGGCTCTTAGTTTTAGGTGAGCTCTTAGGTGGTGCAACAGTTAAACATGACTATGAAAACCTTACAGGACAGTTCTAAAGTGTCACACAGGTCCCGATGGAGTGGAATTGACTAAATCGTACCCGACAACAGCAGGTGTAGGTATAGCCCCTTAGTTATCTATCGGCTGCTGCAGTAACAGATACCACAGGCGGAGGACTTGAACACAGAAATCTGTTCTCTCACAGTTTGCTTGTCTGTTGTTAAGTGCTACCGACTATGTAGTCCTGCCTATCCTCATAATTGTTGTGTTGGCCCTGTTGTTGCAGCTGCAAAATCCGAATTCAGGGCACTGACTCTAAGGGAAGGCTTTCTCTTGTCAACTCTGGAGAAAGGTACTTACCTACCTCCTTTTAACTTCTGAGGACCCTGTGTTGGAGATCAACTTGTCTTGGTATCAGGCTTCCACTGGGTCTGGAGGTTCTTGGTGCAGAGACCGTAGGTCCAGAAGATGTGCTTTTCCTCCAGCCCTTCTGCCTCTGCTCACTGACTTCGTTTAAAACACAGTATGATGCAGGCCACATACCAGGGGAACTCCTTACATGCATGTGGACTGTGACCTAAGTGAAGGTATTCTAATCTTACAACTGATTGGCTGATCACATCATAGAGATGATCGCATCACTACATTGCTGCCAAACCACTGAGAATCAAGCCTGAATTGAGAAGACACAGTTCAGTCTACAGCAATGTCTCTGTCATTATTCCATGAGTTGTTTGGTGAAAAAGCATCCACTGTTGCCATTTGCATTATGGCTCTACCTGCCTCTAAGCTTCCTTATTCTGCTTTCATTTCTGTGGCTGGGCAGCCATAAGGAAGTTGTATGAACAGTAGGAATTATTTGCACCAGAAATAAGTTTCCTTGATTGTTAAAAGTTATTTTCTCTATTTATTGATCATCTTTATCTCCTATTAGTACAAGCATTTTATAAATTTAATTTTTGCCCAAATTAGATATGTACAGAGTTAAAGAAAAAAGTTTAAATGTTCTATGGAGCTTGTGACAATATCAGTTCCTTCTCTTGCTTGCCTTCATTTTTGTTCACTGCCAACTTTTTATATATTTGATATTCACAAGTCTATTTCTGAAGACCATATTCATGGTGAATTGCTTGATATTACTGTTTTATGTGTAATCCTTTTACCCTATTATGGACATAGTCTAGGTCTCTGGTATAACCACTCTATCTCCTCCTATCCCTTCAACCTTCTAAAGCAGCGGTTCTCAACCTGTTGGGTGGCGACCCCTTTGGGGGGTCGAACGACCCTTTCACAGGGGTCTCCCGATTCATAACAGTAGCAAAATAACAGTGATGAAGTAGCAACGAAAATTATGGTTGGAGAGTCACCACAACATGAGGAACTGTATTAAAGGGTTGTGCCATTAGGAAGGTTTCGAACCACTGTTTTAAAGTAATTTGATTATAATTTTTGATTAGGTTTGTATTCAGTTACAGACATGCCTCCACCCTCAAACATTTGTTACCAATTCTGGAGCCAACAGTCCCTTCCAGGCACTCTCTACTTCTCTACTGGGTTCGATGGCCACATAGCGTTCTCAGATAATATTCATAATTATGAGGTTTACTAGAAAAGCAAAAAGTTACATGTGGGATCAGAAGCAACTCTAGATACAGTTCTTAGATCAGGACAGCCCCTCTCATCTATGGAGTCACACAAGTCTGTCCTTTGGTCCCTAGGTCTGGCCTCTGCCCTCCTGGGGCAAGTATTACAAAGTTCTTTTAGCTCTGCTAATTAGTGGTTATGCTTTGAGCTGCTAACTGAAAGATTAGGCAAGTTTTTGGTGCTTTTGTTTGTTTGTTAAATTAAGTTCCAAGAGACACTCCTCTCCACCAGCAAGCTTTGGCCCGAGGCACTCAGCCCTAGCTCCTTGGGTCAGTAGCCCAGCTCCCCTGGAAAGTTGCTCGGGGCATCTCTCTCACTCTGCCAGCACGCTGCCTGCCGAAGGCACTCAGGTTCTCACTGCGTGGGTGGGGAACAGCCCACAGCTTTGTCTTACACTGGTCTCTTGGTCCGTGGCTGCCACTTCTCTGCCATTTTCACCATCTCCATGATCACACATCTCTGTGTCTTGGATCAAGAGGATTGTGTGCAGAAATCTCGGGTCCAAAAAAATCAGCAATGTGGGCTTTTCTTTCTCCATGGCCATGAGAGCCCCCTTTCCGCTTCTGGCATGGCTTATGTAAGCCAAGTGGATCACGTGGTGGACCAGTCCCCACATTAGGTTTGCAAAGGGTGCTGTGTACCTTATTTACATTTGTGAGCTATCCCTCAGAGAGCCACAAGCACCTCACATTTGTGTAGCCAGTTATTTGGTGTGAGTTACAAAGACTATGCTTTGAAGGGCCATATCAAATAATTTTCTGCACTATAACCTGGCGTTCACTTTGGTCGTTTCTTTTCAGTTGGCTTAATGCCTTTTATGA
This sequence comes from Tenrec ecaudatus, assembly GCF_050624435.1. NCBI lineage: Eukaryota > Metazoa > Chordata > Mammalia > Afrosoricida > Tenrecidae > Tenrec > Tenrec ecaudatus. The sequence goes on along the minus strand of NC_134541.1, from coordinate 34,282,660 downwards.
AACAACGTGTATCTGCCCAGTTACTTGAAGATCTTCACTTGTACTTAACTTGACTAGTTCTTAACTTCATGGACTTCTGCCCTTGACCCTACCCTTCTGCAGTGGTGCAACATTTGTTAATCCCTGACCTCTCATTAGTTAGTTGTTGTTTTTTAAATTGTGTTTTATGGGCAAATTTACATAGCAAATTAGGTTCCCCTTTAAAAGTTTGTATATAGATTATTCTCTGTTTACAGTGTTTACAATGGGTTAGCATTCTCCTTTCCATTCTGTTTGTTCCATTTTCATTGATCTAGCTTCCCTTCTCCTCCTTGCCTTGTGTTGCTTTGGGGTAGATGTTGGTGATTTGGCTGTATATAATGGCCATATTTAGCTCAGGGGTTATGGGAGCATATGACTCATAGATGTCTTCTGCAGAGTCTGTAGAAATCCACATTCAAAGGGTACCTGGATCACGAGGGTTCTTCTAGTCGAATGTTCCATCTGGTAGGTTCGGCCTTTATTGGGAATTTTAGTTCTGTCATACATTTTCTTCCTTTCTATCTAAAACCTTGGATTTCATCCTTGGTCCCAACAGTGCCAGACACCATCTAGTTCTTATGGTCTCAGGTTCGAAAAGGCTGTGGTTCCTAAGGGCTATTAGTCCCATAGATTAGCCTTTTCAGTGAGCCTTTGATTTCCTTCATTCAGAGACCAGTGATTGTATCACAGATGGCTGCTCTCAAACTTCTAAGACCCCAGGCACTACTCACCAAACACTGTCTTGGTGAACTATGCTGTGTTCATTGACTGCATTGCCCACTTTTAACCTGAAAATATTCCTGAGAGCTGCTTGCCTGTGCCTCGGCAATCTCCGTAATTGCGTTCTTTATATGCTTTGTGGTATATGTAGATATATGAGGGAGCTTGAACAAGTTTGTAGAAAAAGTGGGATTAAAAGACAATGGAATTTTCCCAGAACTTCCTGAAGCCCCTCCCTCATATATGCAGCAAATATACACATGGATGTACATATGCCTATAGACACCTCAGAAATGTGCGCACATTTACTCGAACATGCCTCTCTGTACACACGCATTCCTAACTGCAACTGCACGTTTTTTGTCTGTGCTTTTACAGTTGTAAATGGTATTGTCACACCTAGACCTTGAAGATTGCAGTCTTTGAGGTCTTCTCTTTGTTCTTTGGGTAAGGTGCATAGTCATCATGGTGATAACAGAGCCCTAGACTGTTACGGGGAAAAGGACTTTGGAGCTCGCCCCGTTTTAACCTTTCAGAGGTAGTTAATTCCAAACCCCAGCTTGTTCCCAAAGCAGGTAGTCTTCACAGCACTGGTCTAGCAACTGGCCCTCCTCCTGCCTGCTGTCTCTTGTCCCACACCCTGGACTGCAGTAGGAACAACAGAGAGGGCTAGTGGTTCTTTCGAGGCATGCACACCGTCAGCGATCAAAGTGGTAAGGAAAAGATGATCTCAGCACATTGTCCTAATTAAAAAAGTTAGTCATCTGCGTTCATAGGAATCAATGAACGGATGGTCTGTCTGTGTAGCGTTCTCTGTAAAGGGCCAGATCGTAGACACTTTTCTGCCTTGCAGGCACCTCGTCTGTACTCAGTTCCTCAGCTCTGCTCTTGTGGGGGAGCAGCCACAGACGATGTGCAACGATGGCAGGACTGTGTTCCAGAAACAGTTCACGCTCAGAAACGTGGAGGGCTTGACTTGGCACTTGGACCTCGGTTTGCTGACCCCATATCTGGACCCACAGGTTGACGCTTGGTGGGTAGAGTGGTCCACAGCTACAGGGTAAGAAGCAAGCACTGTACAAATCTTAGTGTGAAAGAATTCTGTTCTGGTTCACAAAGACGCTACAGCATACACTCCTGCCACCTGCAAGCGGGGCTCCCCGAACAAAGCTGCTGGCCTGGCCTGTGCTGCCCTGCTTCTTAAGCTTCGGGCTCTGGAAGGAAGCGGCTGTCCACGGTGGCCGGCAGACTTCAGAAAGTCGTGCTTGACCCCTAGGAACTGTCACGGTGGGTTCTGCAGCCACAGGCCTGGCTGGGCCTCCGGTTGACAGCACAGTCTCCCTGGGCCTTGCTAGTCAGGGGCTGGCCCTTCTCAAGGGACAAGCACATCAGCAGGCAGTGCTGTGAATCAGTGTTCCCTGACCCCTGGGCCCCGATTTGCTCTTTGCTTCCCACATGAGAATTTACAGTGAGCAGGGCCCTAGCCTCTGTCCCCCCTGTAGACATGAGTGAGTATACTTCCAGACTGCATGACTGTGCTGCCACAGTTGCTTCACTTGGTGACCGGCCTCTTGGAGAGTAGAGCAGCCCTCTTTTAGAAAGGTACAGGCCTCACAGCATTAGAGCGACAGAATTTGGTAATTGAAAGTTTTGTCCTGTTGAGTACAGGGAGGGCCCCGGTGGGGGTCATTGATTTAATCGCAGGCAAACCGTACCTTTTCTATGGCGCTTTACAAACTTTCTTAGGCTTTGTTTTAAGTGTTCATCAGTTTCGAGGAGGCATGGAGTGAGGTAGAGATTTTTGTTCCCAGCCTTTTTTATGAACATCCGACTTCCTCCCTTCCTGTGGAGTGTTCGCAGAGCACCTCGCTCATCATGACCTCCGTGCTTGAGCAAGGGAGAGTGCCAGCCTGGAACAACTGCCTTCTGCTTCGGGGTTTCCAGCCTCTTCACGCTGGGCTGCTTACGCTCGATATATGCGGTCTTGGATTTGGTGCGGGCCTTCGCTAGCATTGAGCTGATCTGAGGGGGCAGCAGTGTAGTGTTACTCCGTTTCTGATGATGTGTGCATTTGGGTGTTGTGATAGGTGGAAGACACACACTCATTCTTCATCTACCCTTTTTTCAGTATCTGGCACCAATTCTCGCCCAGTCATTTGTGACCCATGGCTCTTGTGACATGCTGAAGACTTCCAGGCATTTTCTGTGGAGCATCTCCCTGCCCAGCTCTAATCAAGTACCAGACACACAAGAAATTGCTTGGTCGGCCCTGTGAGGACTGTGCTCTGACTGCCAGAAAGATCAGCACTGACGCCTGAATGGCAGCCATTATGAAGCTGTTGAGACCTGTAGGATGTCAGGTATTTGGCGGCCCTTTTGCCTACAATGCAGCCCAAAGTATGGCTTATTGGAACTTAGGAAGTGGCACGCGACCTGGGGGACAAGACCTGGCTAAACAAGTTGAGAGCATTTTTAGCGTGCCCTCTTCTCGGAGGCGCCTGGCAACCAGCAGAGCCCTCCTGGGTTTGGAATTCAACAAGACGAAGGTCGGCCTGTTGCCACCAGACTCCCCGAGCGCCCTGAGAGTTGGCAAGGACGTGGAAGTCTATGACTCTTTCAGAGTCCCCCGCACTTTCCTGCAGCTGAGACCGGAGTACCAGCTTCACAGCTATCGCCCATCTGAAAGTGGGCAGCCCCTCTCAGTTTCCGAAGGTGAACTGATTTTGCACGAAATCACAGTCAACCAAAATCATCTCCAGCCCCAGCTCGTGGCTGATTATTTCCGCAGGCTGAGCTCTCTGCCTGCAGAGCAGCATCCGGCTTTGCTGTCCAGTCCTAGCTTTGCTCTGCTCTGCCAGCTGAGTGTGAAGAACGTACAGCTCTTTGATACCCCGGATCTGATGAGTATTTTGGAAGCCTTTGTCGCTGTCGGAGTCCCTCCTTCCCATCCAGCGCTAGATGCGTATGAGACCCAGTTTTGCCATCGGGTGTGGAGCATGAGCCTGGACCAGCTTCTCTTGGTGGCGGACCTCTGGCGGAACTTGGGCCACAGAGTGCCTCGGTTCTTAAAAATCTTTTTCAGTTACCTTAATTTTCACTGGAACGATCTCTCCTTGCCACAACTCATTCACTTAATATACATCATAGGTGAAAATCGGCAGGGCCCCCAGGACCTCATGCAAAAACTGGAGTCCCTGATCCTCAAGTACATAGATTTGATCAATTTAGAGGAGCTTGGCGCAATCTGCTTGGGCTTCTTTAAATCAAGTAGCAGTTTCTCGGAATTTGTCATGAGGAAACTGGGAGACCTGGCCTGTGCCGACATGCAGCGCCTGAGTAGCCCCGCCTTAGTGAGCATCCTGAAAATGTTCCGCTTTACCCACGTAGATCACACCAATTTCATGAAACAGTTTGGACAGGTTGCCCCACAGCGCATCCCTTCCATGGGCATTCAGGGTGTCATGCACCTGACGCTGGCCTGCTCGGCCTTGCGGATCCTGGATGAAGGGGTAATGAACGCCGTGGCAGCCACGTTGCCGCCTAAGGTAGCACACTGTCGAAGTAAGGATGTGGCGAAGATCTTGTGGTCGTTTGGAACTCTGAATTACAAACCCCCCAACACAGCTGAATTTTATTCCTGCCTGATAAGTGAAATTCATAGAAAGCGGTCTGAGTTTCACCAGTACCCAGAACACCTGTTCACCTGCTTGCTGGGCCTGGTGTTTTCCGAGTACTTTCCAGTGGAGCTCATCGATTTTGCTCTGAGCCCGGGGTTTGTCAGGTTAGCTCAGGAGAGAAGTAAGTTTGAACTCACGAAGGAGCTCTGCACTCTGGATGGCACAGTGGGCATTGAGTGTCCAGACTACAGAGGCAACCGTCTTGATGCTCACCTTCGCCAAGAGGGGTCTGAAATGCTGTGGAATTTAGCAAGGAAGGACATGTGCGCTAAGCCAGAGTTCCTAGAAGCTCTCTTTGTACTTGAGACCCTGCTGGGCGGGCCCCAGTACATTAAGCACCATATGATTTTGCCTCATACGCGATCTTCAGACCTGGAGGTCCAGCTTGATGTAAACATGAAGCCTTTGCCATTCAACAGCGAAGCTACATCATCAACTCACGATGTAGCCAATTTACAGCTTAAGCATGTGGGAGTCACCCTTACAGACAATCTGATGGAGCAGTTACTAAAAGGGAAATCAAGGAAGCATACCCAGGGGGAAATTGAGTCCAAGCCTGGGCAGCAGCACATAGAGTTCGAGAAGAGGGCCACCAGACCTTTGGAGGGCTCTCTCTGCAATGCGACAGACAGGTTGGGGACCACAGAGATGGCAGACTTGTGCCCCCAAACCCACCTGCAGGCCATGGGAGTGAAGCTGGCTATTCAGTTGACAAATAAGAACCAGTATTGCTATGGCTCCAGGCGTCTGCTTGGATTGCACAACATGAAGAGGCGGCAGCTGGCTCGACTCGGATATCGTGTGGTGGAGCTAGCCCACTGGGAATGGCTCCCGCTATTGAAACGAACTCGCTCCGAAAAGCTGGCATTCCTCCACGAGAAAGTGTTCACCTCTGCGCTCTGAAGGGCCCTCAGAGGCGTGCTTGCTTGCACTTACACTGTACCAAGTGGGCGAAGCAAGTGAAAAAGCCAAACTGTGGACTTGGGGAGTCAGTGATCTGTTGGAGGGACTGACTTGAGCCCCTGGCTATGTCAGATTGGAAGGAAGCTATGCAACTGAAAGTTATAACCTGCACTCATGGCACAAGTTGCTAAGTTGTGCTCTTCACTCTTAGGTAAATAATAAAGATCATATGATCAAGTAAGTCTTACTGCATTTTTCTGTTTAGAGTTATTGCTACCCCCCTCCTCCCCCTTTTTAGATTGGGCAGATTTTAATTGTGAGGGCCTCACCATTTTTGTAGAAAAATCCTGCTATCTTTTCATTTAATTTCCCATTAATTTGTTTGCAGCCCGTCAGATAACAAAACATCTGCCCTCTCGATATCTGTTCCATGTGCAGTTCAGTGGCATTCATGATGTTTCATCGGGTCTTGGAACCATGGTAGATCTCAAACTTGAGTAGGTTTGGTTGTTGTTTCACTTTAGTTTGTTGGTTCTCCCTACGTTAAAGAAGCATGTCAGAACTAGAGAGTCCACCACACCAGACTGTCCGCCCCATCTTGTCAGAGTTAGCAAGTTAACTCTCTTCACCTTTACTCCCTCTCCATTTCTACTCCAGCATAAACTGTTTTTCCCCCTTTAGAATATTTTCCCCACCCCTCCCCAAAATGAAGAAATTGACGATTTTTAAACCAACTTCTGCACTTTGATATCGATCAACTATGCAATCGAATGCACTGATAATTACTGGGGGGGTGGGATGTGAAAGAAATAAGGATTGGTAGCTGGAAAATATGGTCTTGGTGCTAGAAATAACATAGGAAAGCACACGATAACATCACATAAGACCAATGACTTACACATTGCAAACAGCGTTTCTTAGCAGCATAAACGGCAACTATATACCTCACCAGATAGAATGTACTGGAATGCATGGGATTCACTATGAAACGAGATGAGAAGATAAATATCCGTCAGAACAAGGCCACAGGCTGGCTGTGAAACAGAATATCAGTTGCTTATATGTAAGTTCAGGTTGAAGCCGAATAAAAATCTCAAGAATTGATCTGATGCATCAAACACTAATGACCAAAGACCAAAATGAGTTGAGGGAATGACATCATACATGAAGAAAGCAAAAGTTCATTAAAAAGGTAGAAAAGAAAAGACTAAAATGGATGTCAGGAGAGACTCTGAAACTTCCTCTAGAACAGCAGTTCTCAACCTGTGGGTCTCGATCCCTTTGGGGGTCGAACGACCCTTTCACAGGGGTCACTTAAGACCATCGGCAAATATTTCCGGTGGTCTTAGGAACCAAGACACAGCTCCCCATCCATCTCTAGGCAAGTCTGTCCCCATGCAGATTCTCCCACATATGAGTACCCCGTGTGATGACATCATCATGCCAATCCCATCACATACACCCCATACAAATACAGGTGTGTGTGACGGGGCTGGCACCATAATGTACTTACGCAGACCCGTCAAACATGTTGAGAGCAGTCGTATTGGAGGTAAAATCACACTTCATGAATTATAATTACATATTGTTTTGTGATTAATCACTATGCTTTAATTATGTTCATTTTGTAACAATGAAACTACATCTTGCATATCAGATATTTACAATTCATAACATAGCAAAATTACAGTGATGAAGCAGCAATGAAAATAACGCTATGGTTGGGGGTCACCACCACATGAGGAACTGCATTAAAGGGCCACCGCATTGGGAGGGTTGAGCACCCCTGGGCTAGTGGCTGAATATTGTGCTCAAACAGACCCTTTAGTGAGGTTCACGCAGGACCAGGCACCTTTCATTGTTTGAGTTGGTACCTAACAACAGAAACCTTAATTTTGTTCACAGCCACTTGACTGAATTTTTCTATTAGTTTGACAGTTAATTCTCTCGGGCTTTTCAAGTATGTAATCTTCATTTGAAAATAATTTTACTGTCTCTAATTTGTATATTTCTAATGTTATCTAAATGTGTTGTTTAGCACTTTAACATTGAATGTTTAATTTCTAATGTTTTTGTGGCATTTGTGAGGTGAGTATATTTTTACTTTGTAGCTATAATATTTGAAGAATATCCTAGGAGCCTTTTTAAAACTGAAACACCTTCACATCTTTGGGTTAAATCTGACTTGGTCACGGTTTTTTAAAAAGATTGTCAAATCCCACTCCTGAAAATTAGGTAGTGGTGGACTCTGTATTGCAAAGAGAATCCAAACACTTCTCAGGTGATTTTGGTAATCAGCCGGTTTAGGACTACAGTTAGCTTTGTCCTGGGCTGTGTGATACAAATCTGCTTCTTTCCCACCATCCCTTGGTCAGCTACCCTGCCTCTGATAAGCCGTTTCTTACACCTCTTTGATTTCCAACAGCCTTCTCCAGATAGAGCCGGCTAGCCTGTGTTGCCCCTCCAACGCTCCCAAGATCTCGTGTGCAGTTCCACCCCTGTTTCTATCAGGTGCCTTCAAATGGTCCCATCTTTGGCTGGTGGGAGCCCTTCAGGTTGACTCCGCAGTCCTGTAGACGTGATTTCCTATTATGTTAGTGGTCTTTCTTAGCTTCCTCCCCGGGGTGATAAGATGTTCCAAGGTTTATTTTGTACAGTTTCTACTCCCGACTTGGAGTTGGCTGTTTCTCCAAGACACTAATTCCTTGTTGTACTAACCCATCGAACTTTATTTCTTCTCTGTCCTCACCTTACACTCCGTCTCGTTTACCCACTCTCTCCTGCGTAGACTCCCTCCACTGCCAACTTTTGGACTTGTCCTTTGTTAAGCAAAGCCTACATAGAATGCTTGTCCTTTTGTGTTTTCAGAAAAATTCTTTCTCTCCTACTTTCCATCTTATACAGACAGAACTAATTATTCAAGTAAATTATTGTGAGAAAAAAAGATTGCTTTTTCTGAGGTAAGACCACACCTCAGACCCTAAACTCTTCCATTTAAACTGATAGCAGTCACATAGGACAGAGTGCAACTACTTCAGTATTTACCAGAGCGCACAGCCTCATCTTTCTCCTAAGGAGCAGCTGTGGGGTTTGAACTCCCAGCCTCGAGGCTAGGAGCCCAGCACTTCACCCATTATGCCACAAGGGCCCCTTAATACCTACATGTGGTTTAAAGAGGGATGGAATCATCCTGGGAGACAGTGGGTTTGAGAACCATCCCCGTGCCTACAGATCAGGTACTTGAGCAAGATTTTGAAGAAAAGTTTGATGTTAAGAGAATACGAGCCTTGGTGGAGCTATGGGTTGGGTGTTGGACTACTAACTGCAAGGTCAAACACACCAAATACTCCTCAGGAGAAAGATGAGGCTGTCTGCGCCTGTAAATAGTCACAGTCTCAGAAAACCTGTACAGTGTTGTATGAGTTGGAATTAACGTGATAGTGGGATTTTTTTTTTTTTTAGGGACAGTCTAGGCAGATGATGTAGTGTCTTCTGTACCTAAAACAAAGTTAAGGTGAGCTGGCCAAGCTTTGTGCTGGGCCACTGTTGCCCTTGACCTTTCTACTGGCTCCTGCCCTATACTCAAGCTTCAGGACCGCTCAGCCTGGAGCAGCCTTCCCTTGGAGTGCTGAGCAGTTCCTTCCATCATTATTCAGCTTTCCCCTTCAAGATCACTTTGGAGAAGACTTGTTCATCTACGCTGACCAAAACAGCATCCTTCCACTCCCAGGCTTCATCTCTTTCCCAGCTGGGGAGGGATGAGGTGCTATTTTTCTGTATTCTACCTGACAACTCTAATTAGGAATTATCTCTATATTTACAAATTATCATGAATGTTTTTGCATATGTTTAAAATGATCCAAATAACATACTCTAACTAAATACAGGATATTTTTAGAGACTGCTTTCTAGAGGGTTATTGGGGGAAGTTAATAGGTTACCACAAGTCAGGACATAGCTATTGGTTTCCTCAACCAGCCCCCAACCATCTCTGAATTTAAGTCTCAGTCTGTGGTCCTTTGACCTTTGCCTCCATGGGCCAGGAAGCCAACCTGCTTGACACTCTGTCCCACAGTTCCCACTGTGGAGCCAGACAAGAAGGCACCCACCCTATAGTTCCGGACCAATAAAGTTTAGGTGAGTATACCTGGGAATTTAGAGCGGCTGGCAAAAGCGAAGCTGTTTAGGTGGCCCAGGAGTTAGTGTTCAGTGGAAAAGTTGGGGTGTCCTCTCCACCAGCTGTTCTGTGAAAGATGCGGCATTCAGCTTCATGGAAGATTCACAGCCTAAGAAACGGTTTGGGGCAGTTCTCTGCTGTCTCCTAGAGTGGTTAGGAGTTGGAAGGGGCTTGATGGCTGTTCTGCCAGACACAATACTTTCTTCTTTTCTGCTAGGGTCTGTAGTATTTCATTCCATGGGCCACACAAAACTCACATTGCTCATGGTTATAAGGTTTATTGTGAAAGTTAACAGGTTACAACTCAGATGGAAATGCCAAAGATACGACCTGTTCAGTCGGCACATGTCACAGAGTCTTCTGTAGCTAAGAAATGCCTAAAGGGCATCCCCACCCCACTGTAACCCTCAACCCAAAGGCACTCAGCTCCCTGAACTGAGTGGCTCAGAGGCATTCCCACTTTACAACATTCAACTTGACTTGCTCTGTGGACTGGGGAGTCGACCACTGTCTCATGCTGGCTCCTGGTTCTGCTGCTGTTGCTCCCTCCGATATCACACCTGTCTTCTGATCAAGGGTGTTTGTTACACAGGGATCTAGGGGTTCAGAGGATGTGCTCACACTCTTGGCCTTTGCGGTAGTGAGGCTTCATTTTATACCCAGCAGGATGGCACACTCCAATGAATCCTATTAATAGTTACTCACAGGTGAATCCCATCAGTGTCATCCCCCCAACCTCCTTATGCAGACCCATGTAAGAAAAGGTCATTTGGGGGGAGTTAGACTGGCTAGAGAAGCTACTTTTTGGCAGTGGATTTGGGTTTTTGTTTTTTGCTTTTTGCATTGCTGGAGAGTCAAGGGTGGGAGGCAGGCAGGCAGTGGTGCTGGATTTGGAAAGTGTTCGGGGTCACAAAGACCTAATGGCACTGGGTGCCCCAGAGAGGTTTAAGTCAGGAATAATTGGTCCGGTTCATGCTATTTGCAAGTTCAGGAAAGGAACAGGATAGAAGTAGATTGAGAGAGACTGTGGGGTAAGACTGGGAGACTGTCTCACAGGTGCTTGCAAGAGCCCAGGTGAGAGATAATGAGGGCCAGAAATCTGAGCTGGTGGGGGCTGAGAGTGGGACAACTTTCAATTCCAGAGATGTTTGGGCCGGGAACTTGACAAGATCTGCTAATTGTTGGAAGGTGATGGTTGTGGGACCTAAAATCGGGGCCAAAACAAGGCAGGTGTGAGTCGGGGCCTGCTGCTGAGTCCACCCTGCTCATGCCAGAAGTCAGACATCTTACCTGGAGAGGTTCAGGTTCAGAGAGGGGACTAGGATGTTTTGATAGAATAGAGCTGCCCCTTTGGGCTTCTGAGACTATAACTCTTTACAGGAGGAGACTGCCTCATCTTTGTTATACAGAGCCACTGGTGGCTTTGAACTTTGTGGTTAGCATCAGGGTCCCTGTCAATGCAACAAGTGTGTGAAATTGCTCGAGGCAAATGGGAGGGAGTTTTGCCAGCCAGGACGGGAAATGACCAAGAGTAGAACACCAACATTGATGGGGAGGGTAAAGGAACAAGGCTCCGGTGATAAAGACCGAAACGAAACAGTCCAATAAACAGACTTGGGAAATAATGGTGGTGTTGATACAGGAAGGAAAGGAGAAATTTCAGAAAAGATTGGCCAGGTGCTGGAGAGAGAAAGCTTCCTACGGCCATGACTGAGAAGGCGCCAGTGAATTTGGCACCTTGGAAATCACTGAAGACCTTAGCGTTAGCAGTTTGAATGAAATCGTCAGGCCATAAATCAGATTGCAGACCTGCTCAATGAGTGGGAGTCAAGGAGTGGATGATCAATATTAAACTCGGAGGGGGGCTAGGATTGACAGATCATACAAGACACCCAGTGAAATCGAATTTGATTAGCAGTGAATAATTAATAGGCAATCAAGGAAAAATGGGAAGCCCTTCAATGAGATGGACAGACACAGTGCTACAAGTGTGGTCCCAAACGTGACAATTGTGAGCATGGTGCAGGGCCAGGTGTGTTTTGTTCTGTTGTGCAGATGGTCGCTGTGACATGACATGTCAAGTTAACACACCAAATGTCCCCAAAGAGGTATCCTTTTATTTGCTATAAATGTGTTAACCATAGAGGGACCCCGCATTATGGCAGGATTTTGGGGGTGGGGCAGGGAGAAAAGACTTGAATATGTTGACATGTGGAGAAAAGGGTCCGTTTGTCAGAGAGAAGCTGAAGATGCAAGCGAGAGGCTGGATAAGGCCCTGGAGGAGAAGGGCTGGTTAAGATCAGGCTTATACAGGAGAGCCCAGCCACCTACCTGACTTCCTATAGAACTTGCCTGACAATATTATTAAGATGCTGAGTAAGTCGCTTAAGAGTAAACACTGTGCCATGTGCCTAGCAGAGTGCCTCGCACTTAATAAGCACTTGAAGAGTGACTTGGTTCCACGTGGGATAAAATTGTTATCTGCTCTGGGGCCCACCCCTGTGTTCTGGTCTTCCTGTGCACTTCTCATGGAAGGGTGACTGAGTGGGGTCGGCTGGGACAGCTGCCTTTCATTTTAACCAGCTCAAGGAGAAATGCACACAAGTCATTTATTTTTCATGGATGGACAAGTAACTCAATTTAGAAATTATAAGAAGTATTGTGCTTCTTTAAAAGCTGAAGTGCCCAATTTATAAAATTGCTTAGTGCATTGGTATGCCACCCACTCTGTGAAGTTTAATGCTTTTCTCTTATTTGACAGGTAATCTTTTCTCTCCACCCCCCTTCCTTTGAGCCTAGTCTTTAAAAAATATCTTTTTTAAAATGCCAGAATTACTTTCCATTACATTTTTGTGAGTCCCAAAATCATAGCCTATAATTGAGCAGTGACAGGTCTTTGTAGGCCAAAGGAAGATGGTGCCTTGGTGTTCTGAAAGTGTCGTGGCCACCTTACTCCCATCCCAATTCTCCCTCCCTCCCCTTGCTCCCCACCCCCAGGCTTTGAGTTCTCCCGGAGAAAAGGTTTGCCTGGTTTCTTTGAGCTTCAAGGAAACACAGACAGTTTCCAAATACAGTGACCAGCTCATTTGAGTTTGCCCAGGACGGGCCCAGTTTTAGCCATGAAAGTTCCATGCTCTAAGAAACGAGTCGGTGTTAGGTAGACTAGGACAGTGGTTCCCCTACCTCCACATCTCTTCTTGGTCTTGCCCGTTTCTCCCACTAGACCTCTGAGCAGGGAAGTCGAGGGAGACTTGTCTCCATCGGGACATCCCGACCTTTAGGGGCAGTTGCTGCCCAGAAATACCCAGAGCTGTATATCTAGACCTCCATCCTCACTGACACTAACTTTAAACAGATAAATCAAACACCTGCACATTAACCCACCACTGTAATCACACTGTTTCTTTACGTTTCTGAGTGACTCAGAGGTTGTTCGTGTGTACATACATATTCATCTGCCTGCACTTCTGCATGTCTATCTTGACAAATGTGTGACATAATACTACCATAATTTAGTGGGTTTTTCTTTGTATACAAGTAGCCGGAAGGTCAAGGGTAAAGATGTCACCCAAGTTTGTTTCTAACAGTGTGGGGGGTCTACTTAACTGGAGTCTTCGCTTGAGATATTAGAGCTAGGTTAAGAACTTCCACACTTCCGTTACCATTCCGCATGTGGATTATAAAATAAAACTTCAAGAGTTGTGCAAGAGACCATTAAGGGGATGGAACTGTTCTGTATCATGACATAGTGGTGATTACACACATAGTGCTTATGAGTTGGGCTGCGATCTGCATGGTTGGGAGTTCAAAACCACCAGCAGCTCCTCGGGAGAGAGGGGGTGCTTTCTACTCCCATAAACAGTGTTGGTGGTTCTCGGAAACCCACAGTGGGGTCGCTAAGAATCAGCATTGACCCAATGGCATGAGTTTGGTTTGGTTTTTTTTGGACCTGGGTCATAAAATGGGGTAGAGACTATCACACAAAGGAGTGTATGTAAAACTTGGAAACTCTGGGATGAGTGGGCACTGGTGGTGATACTGTGCTGACCCTTTGGTTGACGTCGTCCCCGGGGGACATGGGGCAGGAGCCATGGGATCGATCGGCAGTTTCTTAAAAGTGCATGTGAGCCTACCATTGAAAAGTTTAGTAGGAAAATGGAAACAAGTCTTAGAAGGCAGTTCTGCAATCCTGGATGCTCAGCACTGTGCTAAACACGGCCCATTCCCGTGTCCTCCTCCCAAAGAATGCCCCTCCCTCTCAAGAGGAAAACGGAGACCCCCTTTCCTTTCCGCTTGTCCTCCTCCCAAAGAATGCCCCTCCCTCTGAGGAGGGAAATGGAGACCCCTTTCATTTCCGCTTGTGTTTAAGTAGTACCGCTCGTCTTTGATGTCTCCAAGAAGCCGTTTGCAAAGATGGAGGACTGCATCAGCCTGGGGAGAGGAAGCCCCTGGAGGGGCAGATTGCCACTAAGTGGTTCAAAATTGCTGTTGTCCTCTAGGTTAATGGCAGGCTTTTTCTTCCTGTCACTTCTCTCCTTGTGACTTTCCTCAGACCAGTGACTTTGAAGCTTTGAAAGCTTCTTTTCTTTTTTTTTTTAATAAGAAAGACCCACCCAAACCCAGAATAAGCATACATATATGTAATAGAAGCAAAAATTTTACAGAGCAGTCTTTGCCTTTATGTATAGTGCACTCTGGCATTTTCTTTCTGTTCTATTTAATTTTTAAAAAGTGTTAGCTATGGCTAGTGACTTCTCATTCTTGACCTCCAGGTTGGAGATACACTGCTCAATTACTAGGTGAACAACCCTTTGGCATGGCTTTCAAGGCCTTCCCAGCCCTGCTCCCTACTCCCCGATCCAGCTAAGTGGAATATTCAGTATGTCCTGAACCCACCTCACAGCATCCCACTCCTGTGCCTTGACTCTTGCTGGAAACTTCCTCACTGCCATCAAGTCAGTGCTGACTCATAGCGACCCCTGTGGATTTCTGAGACTGTAACTGTTTATGGGAGTAAAAAGCCCAGTCATCCTCCCGTGGTGCTGTGGGTGGACAGTTGTGAACTGTCTACCAGGCAGATCACAGCCCCACACAACCGTGCTACCGTCAGGGCTCCCTTGGCTTCTACTGAGGAGCACTTGTGGTCCATTGTACTATTAGTGGGTACAATTACTCATGAGCTCAGGTGTATGTCCTAGTAGTCCCCAGTTCAAATGCTGTTCCTGGGAATTCTACCCCATCATCTGAGTATGTAGTGGCTATGTGTCGGGCTGCGGTTTTTGAAACTACCAGCAGCTCCACAGGAGAAAGAGTGGGCTGTCTACTTCCATAAAGTTACAGTCTCGGGAACTCACAGGGGGTTGCTGTGAGCCAGCAATGACCTGAGGGTAGTGAGTTAGGTTTTAGCTTTATCTGAGTGTACTTTTGGTCAATGGGGGGGGGCATCCCTTTAATTCATAATTTGACCTTGGAAAGTGTAAATCAGAAAATATCAATTTACGTCATCCTCTACTCTGATACCTGCAGAAAGCTCAGCTACAAACCTGTGTGTTCCAAAGTCATTATTACTGGATGGAAATCACTTCAGAGGACCATACTATTTCATCTTTTAAAAAATAACTTATTTTTGTTGTTGTTGTGGAGGGTGTACACAGTAGAACATGCACCAGTTCAGCGGCATTGGTAACATCTGAGATGTACACGCATTCCTTTCCCTCCTTTTTTGATTTGTTTCTCTTAAGACCATTTCAGTTTTCTCCCCTGACCCTCACCCTAGCACCAAAACCCAAACTAGGCTCCCTCCCATTGAGTCGACCCTGGCTCATAGCAACCCTGAGGACAGAGGAGAACTGCCCCTGTGGGTTTCTAGAGCTGTAAGCCTTTGCGGGAGTTGAAAGTCTTTCTCGCACAGAGCAGCTGGTGGTTTCAAGCTGCTGACCTTGTGGTTAGCAGCTCAGTGCATAACCCACGACACCACCAGGGCGTCCTATCCTTAGCACAGAGCTTGCAATCTAAAATTCAATATAAACAGCAAATTTTGAAACTCATTTAAAGAACAATTTGCTACAACCACACAGATATCCTTGGATTAAGACGCAGTTATCCTTGAATTAAGAGGATGATTAAAAATTAGAAAAATGTGTTACTCGATCTCATTAGTATACCAGTTAAGAAAACCAATATAACCCCAATATGTTTGGGGAAAATAGAATTCAAAACGTAGTCCTGAATTTTGAAGAAAAATGATAAAAATTAGTATTTTATTGACATAAATAATACTTCAATCTAACTAATGTTCAAAGATGAAGCATTAAAAATGCTAACAAAACAAGGATGCATACTCCAATCATTTTACGTACAATTAATTGTCCCTATGTTTGAGCCCATTGTTGCAGCCACTGTGTTAATGTATCTCTTTGAAGACTGTGTTAGGCTGGATTCTCTAGAGAAACAAAACCAGTGACATATATGTGAGGAAATAATTTTATGTCTAGAAAGTGTCTCACAGTTGCAGAAGCAGTTAGATTCAGTCTGTTTCAAGTTCATGGGTCAGATGTGAGCTGGAGGCTTTTTCTGATTCACATAGCTGCTGGAGCTGACAAACCAAGAAACGGGAAGATGAACTAGGATGCAGAAATACCACCTGCTGAGGAGACAAGGGTGTATGAATTCCAGGTCAAGCCAGGCTGGTGGCTGCCTCATTTAATGAATCCGAGGTCAGCAGACTTCTAATAGCACCCAAAACCAGCAGGTTGATAAGCCTGCTGCAAGGCCCAGTACGAAGGGGAGAAGTCTTCCCACAGTCTGCTTAAATAGGAGTGACCACCCACCCCCCAAAGAAATGTCCTTTTCCTTGTATCAGGCTGATTAAGGGGATAGCACTCCACTCTGATATTCCTGTACCCCGGCTTTGATGCTTGATCCTGTCACGGAGTTGATCACATTATGTGGCATCACATTACAGAGGAGGCCTTAGCTGCCAAACCACTGAGACTGCCGACCCAGCCGAGCTAACACCAAACCTAACCAGCACAAAATGAAACCTTTGCCACTAATGCTCTACTGTACTAAGCATGATGCCCTTCTCCACCGACTGCGCTCTCCTGACACATGTCCAAAAAATGTGATAGAAATTTTCTCCATCCTATCTTCTAAGGAGTAGTCTGGCTGAACTTCTTCCAAGACAGATTTTTTTCCTTTCTTATGCCAGTCTGTGATTATTCAGTAATCTTCCCAACACTGTAATCTAAAGCCATCATTTTTTCCGTCTTATTCATTGTCCAGTGTTGGTATGTATATGAGGTCACTGGGTCAAGCACCTTAGTCCTCAGAGTGACAGCCTTGCTCTTCAACATTTTTAAGAGGTCTTTTGCAGCAGATTTGCCTAAAAAATGTAGCACATAGTAAAATCATGTTAAAAAATACTTAGTGTTCCCCTTCCCCGGGGGGATGAACAGCAGAAATATGGGTGAAAGGAAATAGCCGTCGGTATAAGACATGAAAATAATTGATAATTTATCAAGGGTTCACGAGGGTGGGGAGGGGAGAAGCTGATACCAAGGGCTCAAATAGAAAGTAAATGTTTACAAAGTGATGATGGAAACATATGTACAAATATGCTTGACACGATTAATGTATGGAATGTTACAAGAGCTGTAAGAGCTCCCAGTAAAGTGATTTAAAAAAAACACCAAAACTTTGTGTTTCTGTGTAAAACTCTTAGGGGCTAGACTGAAATAATCGTAAACATTAAAAAAAATGAGACAGATCTTCACTGTACAGCACTGTCCACACAGATGTGGCAGGATGAGCAACATACATGACCTTGGTATGTGTCACACACTGGTCATGACAACAAAAAGACTGCAGAGACTGGGCCTATCTTTGGGCTGACAAGAGAGAGGTAGGCCTGCCAGATGGAAAAGCAATCTACTGACTGGCTTCATCCAGTCCCGCTCCATTGGAGAGGCCCACCTACCTGGGGTGGTTCTATTTTCTATGCAGTGCCTATTTTAGTGAGATCATGTAACATTTGTCTTTATATTTTTAAGTAACTCACCTTACCCCAAGTTCCTCATAGGGTATCAACAGAGTCAATAGACCAAGAAAGTGAGTGTGTATGTGTGTGCATTCCTTTGTTGTTATCCTGTGTACTTTTCTTAGTCTTCAAGTCCTAAAAGTTTAGAATTAAGTTTGGCTAATACCCGGTTTTATTTTTATATTTAAGGCTATTTCTGATGCTTGGAACCTGTTCTTTCAGCCACAAAGATGGTAATAAATCTTTGCCTTCCACAGTTCAGACCAAGAATTCACTGCAACAAGGTAAACTAAATTGACTCAGACATTTGATGAATAAATAATATGCATTTTATATATCTTCCCCATGTCCTGTCTAGTGGGTGTGGCTGGACTTAATTCAGGCTGCTGTCTAAGCGTGGCACAGGATTGTGTGCAGAGTCACGCAGCACTCACGAGCTGCGCTGCCACTCACAGGGTAGAGGGTCATCCTCGCTGTGCTTTTACCTTTTGATGACAAAGTATAATCCCACCCAAAACCAGAACAAAGGTAGAAATATTCTCTCCTCCTTCCATTGTTCCTGCTAAACCTGTGTGCTAGAAATTATGCTTTGGATTTGTTATTTGGGTTCCTGGTTCCTTACTGTTGGAATTAAGCTACTTCCCTCCCCATTTGTGCAAAGGAGGAGATGGTTCCATAGCTCCCCGGCAGGGAGGGGGGAAGCACCGGAGGAAGAATTGAGTCCTGCCCTACTGGGCATTTCTGTGCATGACATACTGCTGTGGGTTCCCAGGCCATTAGGCTGACAAGATAGCTTTACCATTTCCACTGCCTATGAGAACAGGTTGATACAATTACCATTCATTTAGATGGTGAGATTTTTGAGCCTTCCCAGGCCAAAAAATAGCCTACCACGTCATTACCAAACAGCACACAAAACCTAAAGTATCCCTAGCATGTGGTGCTCACAGACCCAGTTCAAAGCTGGGGTGGCCTGATGCTGGATGCTGAGTGCAGTCCCTGGGGAGGGGGTTGAGTAACAGCCCTCCTTGTGCGTGTTGCCTCTCTTACTGCGCACTTTTAAATGCTTATTTATTCTTATTGTGAAAGCAAAACCCTCT
Source organism: Tenrec ecaudatus (assembly GCF_050624435.1). Taxonomy (NCBI): domain Eukaryota; kingdom Metazoa; phylum Chordata; class Mammalia; order Afrosoricida; family Tenrecidae; genus Tenrec; species Tenrec ecaudatus. The sequence goes on along the minus strand of NC_134541.1, from coordinate 34,264,024 downwards.
TTAGATTTCTTTCCGTTATCAATGATGTACTGATGTAGGTTTCCTAAAAGCGAGTGGCATCTCGCCACGGGGCACTGCCCGCTCCTGTCTTGTACTCTGGTCCTTGTCTCGAGCACACATTTTTTCAGCCCTCATAGACTGACAGGAAGCTTGTGTGCTGCTAATAAGCCTGCCTAAGGAAAGTTATCATTGGTGGGGGGGCAGTGAGAAAACTGAGAAATAGAACAAACACCCTTTTTGCCTCTCTGAATCTACATTTTTAAAATCCTTTGAAGTAAAATGATCACTACTAGTTTAATTTCCTCTTCACAGACATGTTGTTTCGAAGGACTGATAGTAATCGAATGGTTGCGTTTGTGTTAAGTTGAAGGCACGTCCTATTTGATGGGCTAGCGCGTTATTGCTCATACATTTTAAGGTGGATAGTCCTTAGGGACACACCCCAACCTGTGACCTGCTCTTGAGAACTCATAAACAAAGACAGCAACAACAGCAAAACCCTAAAAACCTAAGAGGACTAGTTTTATCGAAGAAAATGTAAATGTTGGACTGAAGCTTGCCTAGAAATGGCAAGTTCTTGAAAAGTGCACCATCTTCCTTGGACCTCATTAACTCAACGTGTCTCCATTTGTCATTAAATCTAGATATCAGCTGATGGTTATGAAGTTGAAAATCTCATCTCTGAAGACCTCACCAAGCGAAGTCGTGGTTTTAGGACAGAATACTTCATTAAGCCGCCGGTCTATGTTACAGTGTCCTTTCCCTTTAACGTGGAAATCTGTCGGATTAACATAGACCTCACATCCTGGGGCAGCTCTCCTGTCACTGGCATGGAAATATACACGTCCGCCTTACTCAGCGGCGCCTCCTGGTGTTCCCCCGAGTGCCAGGCCCCAGGCCCCGCCACGCCATCCATTCCAGACAAGGAGGCATTCACCTTGGTAGGCAAACTCTTGTTGAAAAGCCAGAACCAAGTGGTATTTAGCCACAGGGGCTTCAAGGCCAGACCACCCTTTGGCCTGATAGAAGCCACACTGCCCTCCCCTGCTGTCGTGGCCCAGGAGCTCTGGAACAAAGGGCCTCTTTCCTTGAGCCATGTGACCCATGTGAAGATCTGTATCACTCATGTGACAGGCAGCGGTGTGCCTTGCATCAAGCGGTTGGAAGTGTGGGGGCAGCCAGCCAAAACCTGCTCCCAGGAAGTGATAGACAGTGTCCTGCTGGTTGCCTCCGAGAGCTTCCCTCCAGGCGTGACTCTGCAGGCCCCCGCCTTGCCCATGGAGAGTGACTGTGACCCTGGGGGCCAGTCTGAGGGCCAGCAGGCCCCCTCCGACCTGCAGAAGCTGGCAGAGGTCATCCAGGATGTGCCTGAGGAGTTCCTGGATCCCATCACCCTGGAGATCATGCCTTGCCCCATGCTGCTGCCATCAGGCAAGGTCATTGACCAGAGCACGTTGGAGAAGTGCAACCGCAGTGAAGCTTCTTGGGGCCGGGTGCCCAGTGATCCTTTCACTGGGGTAGCCTTTACCCCACATTCTCAGCCCCTGCCTCACCCGTCTCTGAAGGCCCGGATTGACCATTTCCTGTTACAGCACTCTGTCCCTGGCTGCCACCTGCTTGGGCGGGCACAGACTGCAATGGCAGTGACGCCTTCCTCCATTGTCATGCCTTCTCAGAAAAGGAAGCTAGAGCAGGCGGCAGAGGCCCCAGACAGCAGCCTGCGTGTACAGACGGCCTATTTTTCTCCCACAAGCCCTCTGGTCTCAGCCACTACCTCAGAGCACACAGCTAAGAAAATGAAAGCTGCCAGCGAGCTGGGCCTGACGCATATGGACTGCTCCTCAGGTAACCTCTGCTCTGTCCACTGTCTCCTCAGGCCACAGTGCTCCCACGTCACGTGGTTTGCTTTGGGGCTTCATGCTCGGCTAGCATAAGCTCCTCAGCTAGTGCCAGGCCGCCCCCTCATTGCTCAGTGGGGCCTCTTACTTGTTCTTCGTCAAGTCAACACTTTGCCCTGGTCAGAACTGCTGGAAGGAGAGGCACCAGTTCTTCAGAGCAGGCCAGGCCACCCTCCTGGGATCCTCCTTCAAGTTCCTCGGGCGTCAGTGGGCTCCTCCAGGGCAGCTGGCTCTAACAGAGGTGCAGTGTTGTCCGTGCACGGAGACCCTCCCTCCCTCAAGTATGGGGTGTGAGACTCTCTTCCGGGAGGCAGGCCTAGGAAGGGACAGGCGCTGCGCTGCACGAGGTGCTCAGTGTGTCAGCCAGCTGAAACCGGGACTTCACCTTGCTTCTTGCTGTTCCCACCCCGTCTACGATGTCACAGGATCCCCAGGTGATTCTTCCTTGTTCTTGTCTGGGGATCCTGTGACATCGTAGATGCTGACTGACTATGTCCCAGGTGGAAAGGCAGATTCTCAGCAGGGCTTTGAGCCATTTGGAAACCCTGGTTGAGACACTTGTGAGCCTGGGATTTAAGCATGCTGGCTCCTGGGTTACACACTGGCCTGTTAACTGCAAGGTCGGTAATTCGAACCCACCAGCTGTTCCTTGACAGAAAGGTAAGACTTTCTACTCCTACAAAGATTTATAGTTTCAGAAATCCTCAGGGGCAGTTCTGTTCTGTCCTATAGGGTCACTATGAATTGGAATCAACTCGATGGAAGTGAGTTTGTTTGGGGGTTTTTTTTGCAGTTAAATTCCCTTTTTTTGTTTTTTAATCATTTTATTGGGGGTTCATACAATGCTTATCACAACCTATACATACATCAATTGTATAAGGCACATTTGTACAGGTATTGCCCTCATCATTCTCAAAACATTTGCTCTCCACGTAAGCCCTTGGCATCAGCTCATGTTTTCCCCTCCCTCCCCCCTCCCTCATGAACCCTTGATAATTTATAAATTATTATTTTTTCATATCTTACACTGTCCAACTTCTCCCTTCACCCACTTTTTTGTTGTCCGTCCCTCAGGGAGGAGGTTATATGTAGATCCCTGTAATCGGTTCCCCCTCTCTATCTCACCCTCCCTCCGCCCTCCCAGTATTGCCACTCTCACCACTGGTCCTGAAGGAATCATTTGTCCCGGATTCCTTGTGTTTCCAATTCCTATTTGTACCAGTGTACATCCCCCAGTCCAGTCAGATTTGTAAGGTAGAATTGGGGTCATGATAGTGGAGGCGGGGAGGAAGTATTAAAGAACTAGAGGAAAGTTGTATGTTTCATCATTGCTGTACTGCACCCTGACTGGCTCGTCTCCTCCCCACGACCCTTCCGTAAGGGGATGTCCAGTTGCCTACAGATGGGCTTTGGGTTCCCACTCTGCAGTCCCCCTCATTCACAGAAGTGCGTTTTTTAGAGGCATCTTGTCTGGGGTGTTGCCAGTGGCTTCTTGGGACTGGGAGTCCCTGCCATGTCCTGAGGACCTTGGTTCCCTAGGGGCCTCTTTCTGCAGCTCAATGTGGTGTCAGTCCTGGTTGCTTGGCTTGAGCTTGGGTTTCTGACCACAGTAGTTCCCTCTCCCAACCCCCAACCATTTCTCATGTTCCCTGCTTCATTGAGCTTAGATTTGGGGGCTTTTGTTTTCTGAACCAAACATTCATGTTCACTCCTGAGAGCCTGCATGCAGGACCATTGTGGTTTTCCTGTGTTCCAAACAGATGGACAGTACATTTCATTCTAGAAACCAAAACCAAGCCCCACTCGCTGCCAATGAGTTGATTCCAACCCAGAGCAACTCTAGAGGACAACTGTACATACACCTTTACTGGAGCAGAAAGCCGTTAACGCGCTCTCAAGGAACAACTTGTGGGTTTGAACGACTAGCCTTATGGTTAGCTGCCTAACTCTTAAGCCACTGCACCGCCAGGGTACCTTATTCTGGTAAAACGCAGGAGAAAGTAACCCATCCCACGCTTCTTTTGATTGGCATGCGGTCTGTTTTCAGTCCTCTGCTATGACAGCACACTGCAGTGAATGAAGTCGGGCGTGTGTGATTGGGGACTTAGGCAGGCCTATCTGTAGGGCGAGGCCACGTTGCAGAGACTCCTCCCCGCCTCCCTAACAAAGTGAGTCCACGCTCTCATTCCAAGAGCTTCAAGTAGTCAGGGTGAGCTGGGTATCTTAATGCTTGCTTCATTTTGTTAGTGAGATCAAGTGCCTTCTCATATAATTAAAAACATTGGTTACCTTTTTTGTTTACTGTCCATCTCCTTTGCTTTTTTACTAGTTACGGGTCTTCTTTTTCTTCGTAATTTTAGGAAGTCTTTATAGATTGGCCCTTTGACTTTATGAGCTGAACTGTATTTTCCCGTGGCTTTTTCTTTTGGGGAGGACGTTGGGGCAGTACAGGATGTACTGTGTTTTTTGGACACTTAGGTATTTGGTTCGGTTTTATAGTGTAGTCGAGTCTAAGTCGTTTTCTTTCTTATAACTTCTGGTTTTGGGGTCATTTAGAAAGATGTTCTCCATCCAGGGAGTTCTCCTTTATGTTGTTTTAGTATCTTTATGATTGAATACTTTTACATTGAAATCTCTAATCCATTTGGAATGGTATTAAGAGATGGCTAACTTAAAAAGAAAAGATACGGCCATCTCTTCTTTTTACCCATTTATTAACTATCCTGTCTTTCCCAGTGATTTGAAATGCCACTGAAGTCAAATACACACATTCGTAAATATGCCTGACTGTTGCTAGACTGCCTATCATTTTATTGGTCTCCTTACTTATTCACTTGTCTGTAACATAGTATTTTTAATTGTTGGTTTCTAGTAGTGTTTTAACAGCTGTGAGAGTAAGTTCCCTTTGTTTGTTTTTTATTTTCAAGTTTTTCTTGATTATTTTTATTTTTCTCTCTTAGGAATTTTAGAATCACCTTGTTTAGCTCTCCCCTCCCCCCAAAGCACAATGTTAAGAAAACTGGGATCGCGTGAAGTCTGTACATCAGCTTGGAGTTGATGGCTTTCTGCTGGCTTTTCTTGGCCTGGCAGCGAGCTCCCTGGAGACCTTCTTTCCCATCTTTCCAGTGTGTTCACGTTTCTTTATTGGAATTTACCTTCTAAGTTGAATCTTGATACTGTTCTAAATAGAGCCTGTCCTTCCTTTATGCTTTCTCACTGACTTTTATTTAAATGTTTGAAAGTTATGTCTGTATATTAGTTTTGTATTCCAATACTTTTATTGATTTGCCTGCCTCTCCTGTACAGTCTTATAATAGAAAGTTGTCATTTTCTTTTTCTAAGCTTTTGTAGCCTCTCATTTCTTTCTCTTGTCTGCTACCCCCGGCAGAGTGATAAATAGCATAGCTGGTCTCGGGCCTCCTTGTCATGTCCTAACGCCAGGATCAATGCCTCCGTACAAGTATAAACTCAGCTTTGAGCTTGGCGCTGAGATGGGAACTTCTTTAGTTAATGAAAAACCCATTTGTATTGGTTGTCTCGTGGTGCATAGCAAATTACATCCGCAACTTTCTGTCTGGAAGCCACAGACATTGATTATCTCCTATTTCTGTGGTCAGGTATCAAAGTAGGACTGGCCTAGGTCTTTGATTTCAAGATCATTTGCAGGCTCTACTCCAGTGCTGCTCTACCTTCCTCATGCCGCCAGCCTTTAATACAGGTCCTCAGGTGGTGGTGACTCCCAACCATAACATTATTTTCGTTGCTACTTCATCGCTGTCATTTTGCTGCTGTTATGAATCAGGTGACCCCTGTGAAAGAGTCGTTTAACTCCCAGAGGGGTCACCACTGGTCTAGTCAAAAGGTTGAGGTGACTCTCAGTTCTCTGCCACCAGAGCTTCTCTTTGGGCAACTCACAATGTGGTGGCCGGTGTCACCAGAGCGAGAGAAGGAGTGTGCAAGCTGGAGGGGGGTCATCGTAGTCTCTAAGGACCTGGCCTCGGGGAGCCCACCACTTTGACTGCACGTTCAGAGGCCAGCCCATCCAGGGGATGAGATGCCCAAAGGCTGTCTTTCATACCATTGGCTTCTTCATTTTGAAACCTGATGCTCTTCTCCCCGCACCCCCACCCCCACCCCTAAAAAGCCTAAACTCACTGCCAGGTCCAAGCTGATTCCCACTCATAGTAACCATATAGGGCAGAGTGAAACTTCCCCTTTGGGTTTCTGAGGCTGTGCATCTTGACCACAGCAGGAAGCTTCCCTCATCCTTCTCCCTCAGTTTCCAACTGCTAACCTTGTAACCACTGTGCCGTCAGGACCCCTTACACAGGTTCAGAGGTTCCGTTTCATCTGGTGCCTTCTTAAGTATCAAGGAAGTTGATATGTAGTGCATTAAAGTACATTTACAGGTTCTCAACTCAATTTGATCTTGATTCTTTCATCGTTTGCTAATGTTATTATGTTGGTTTTGCACTCACTAGTGAGATTGTGCTATAGTTTCTTGGGCGTGTTTGATCAAATTTTGGTATGCTGGCTTTCTGCTGTGTTGTGGAACAATCCCAACAGCAGTGCCGCCCCTGAAGGGCCCTGACTGCGCTGTGGGCTAGGCTTAGGGCTGCTTGCGGTCAGAGTGGCCAGTCAAGCCCCCCAGCCCCTCTGTGGGAGGAAGACTTCTGCTCTCCTGTTGATTGATTGACAGTCTCGTCACCCCTAGAGGAGGGTCCTTGTTGGCTGGAATCCACTTGATGATGGTGGGCTTGGTTGAGGGCTGGGCTCCTCCTGGGATTGTCAGTGCCAGTGCTTTCCGGAAGTTAGCTCCTTGACAACTTTTTCTTCATGAAAATTAGTCTGTTTGCATTTTGTGTTGCTTCTCATTTGCTCTCTGGCTCTCGAAAGCTGATCCAAAACAGATACCTAGCAATGACATCTGCGCCTTCTCTGATTTTGAGGAAAATTCCAGGAGCTCCTGGAGTCCTTGGAAGTACCGGGGGTGGGGTGGGGGTGGGGCAGGAGGTAGAGAGAGGTCCATAGACTCCTCGTCTGTGTGTGGCTCTGGCCTGGGCTGACTCAGTAGTGACACGGGACCACACTGGCTGGTTCTCCAAGCTTCCAAGTTAATAATGTCCTATGCCCTGCAAACTAGACGAAACTTCCACGCCCCACTTTGGGACAGTCTTGTGAACGCTTCGACCAGGCAGGTCCCTTTATCCTCTCTCTTTTCTCCCCCTATCACTCAATCCCTAGTTCGGCTTCCTGTGACTGCACACAGAAGTGCCCGAGATTGGGGGCAGGCCGACTGATGTCTTGGCTATCCCAATCTCCTTCCTTACCGACTGCTTTTAGTTAACAGGAGAGGGGGTTCGGATGCTCTGAGAGCACAGGCAAGCGGCTACGCAGGGTCATGGGGCCCGGCAGAGCAAGAGGTGGAGAAAGAGAAGACTCGGGCTGGTGGGAGGGCAGGGAGAAAGACTAAGATGGGCATTTGCTTGTTCCCACTCTTGTCCTTGGCCTGCGGAGCAGCTTTTAGAAAGTAGGGTGCAGTTCTGCAGTTGCACCACCAGGTGGCCCAGCCAGCACCAAGTCCAGGAGGAGAGGCGCTAGAGACCAGCTCAGGTACCCACAGCCGGTGTGGGAAGGGTAGGCACAGCCAGGTTGCCATTAGTTCCCAGTGTTCGGGTACCACAACCCACCAGTAGCAGAAGTTTCTTTACAAGTCACGTCACTTCAAGTCGCAAGTGCCAGTCACTATTTTTTTTTAACGTTTTGTGAATTAGGTGAGGCTTTATAGAGATGTCTCACATTCAGCAGTTCATGCACATTTGTGTCTCCATTCTTCATCACAACCTCAGCGTGCCTTTGCTACCCAGCTTCCTCCCCTTATCTCCTGTCTCCTAACCTGCTGAGCTCTGTCCTGGGCCAAGCGCTGCCCTTTTGATCGCAAATGGTTGATTATTCTGACATGGGGGGTGAGTTTAGTTCACCCCCTGGAGGGTGACTCAGGGCCAGCGTCTTGGGGGCCCCACCAGTTTCCGGCTGACCAGTAGGAAGTGTACCTTTTGTCGTCTTCGTAGCCCTTGGCGAGTAGTTGGTTCTCTTTTGCCGAGCCTCTCTAGATGCTGTGGCCGGTGCGTCTCTTGGCAGGTCCAGTGTCTCACGAGCAGAAGCTGTCACAAAGCTTGGAACTCGCCTTGACATCGACCCTCGGCTCCAGGCCCTCTTTCACGGCTCGCATGACCAAGGGACAGCCCCAGCACCTTGCCACAAGAGGGAGCCACTCTTCCTGGAGGCCAGGTGCCAGCTCCGGTAACATGGGCCCCATCCATATCCTGAGAGTCCTCCATCTGGTGGTCTGCCCTCTGCGCAGGGTGGGGGGCGTGCCTCCCTCAGCGCTAGCACCCAGGCTGAGGGAGGAGAGCGTGGGCTTTCCTTTGCCAGCAGGAGCTGAGGGCAGCCTGTAAAAATTAACTCAGCTGGGAAAGGCTTTCTTTAGACAAGCCCTAGTCATTCTGTGGATTTCGGCTGTGGCCATCCATCCTGCCTCTGGTTTGGGGTAAGTTCTGATGTCCTTTATTCTGTCCTGAGGCCTTTTGTTGGTTTCTCCTTTTCTGTGTGTATTTGCCAACGTAGTCTGCCTCCCATCTGACTTCTGGGGACTATTCTGTGATGTGGAGGCAGACTCAGGGTTGAACCTGTCTTCCCCCACCTCCTATTGAGCATCCATGTTGTTGGACAGACAGTTCCTGAACTTGGGAGCTGTATGATAGACTTACTTAGATTCGAAGCAAGTGCTGGCTAGGGTCGGGGTTGGTTTTATTCCAGACCTCTTTCCTGTTCTGCCTCCCATTCTCTCATCGCTCTCCTGCCCACTCTGATGAAGTTTCTGTTTTGACCATTACGAAGAGGCTGTGAGCTTGTGAGAGCCACTCAGGAAACCGGAGCCGGTGTACCCGCCTGCCTTCTTTTTTCCCTATCCTTTAACGACGCCTCACCAGGGCCTGGTAGCAGGGGTCACCTTTCTTCCAGGGCACTGACAGCGCAGGAGCAGGCCTATCAGAGGTGTCTCCCTGGAAGAGGGGGGTGTGGGGGGTGGGTCTGATCTAAGCCTCAAAGGGCAAGGGCAGTCAAGGCAGAGGGTGGTGGAGGCCCTGGCTCCTCACCAAAAGGTTGAACGTTCAGGGATACCCAGAGGCAGCCAGAGGAAAGAACTGGCACACTGCCTTTGAACAATCAGAGATTGCAAACTCCAACAGTCACAGGGTGCCGTGAGTCAGAATCAGCCCCATGGCAACTGGGGAGGCAAAGGGACAGCAAGTCCCAAGTCAGGCCCCAGCCGAGTGTGAACAGGGAGAGCAATCCGAGACTCCAGGGTACAGACAGACGGGGCTGCAGGTGGGACTGGACGGAACCAGGCAGTCCTGGCTGCCCCAGAGGTGGTAGGGAACGGAAACCTGAGGGAGGTCTGCTTGTGCTTGGGCGGCACTGAGGGCAGCTTAGAAATGGATTTAGAGGAAAGTCAGCCAGTGAGGATGCCAATAAGAGGCTAGACGGGATTGTTGTCATGGAAAAAGGATGGGGAGGTGGGGTGAGAAGCATTTAGTTTGGGGTGTTTTTGGCAACTGAAGAAGAGCAGGTTCCTCAGGCCGGGCCCACAGAGAAGAGGCCAGTGTAGTTCGGTGGGTCTAGCAGGACCTGGCCACCGGGCCCTCTGTCCAGAAGGCCCTGCAGGAAGCAAGGAAGGAGAACAGCACAGGAAGGGGCCTGAGGGGGCCTGCAGGTAGGTACCTGGCTCAGCAGGCAGGCCTGGTGACTTCCTCCCACCTTGAGCTGTCCCAGTCCTAGGATACTGGGCCCTCTCCTGCTTTTCTCATTTTCTTGTCCTGGCTCACTTTTCTTTCTTTGATCTTTTGCTTGTCAGGGTAAGCCTGTGCCCAGCCTTGGCCCTGGCATCTCCTCCTGGGGAAAGTGTGTCTGGCTGGAAGGCTCCGAGAAAGGGCTGAGGCCTCTCCGCTGCTGCCCTCCGAAGTCCTTTCTTGAGACCTTCCACACAGCCCTGCTCCCTGCTAGCTCGCCTCCCAGAGTTGGGGGAGGGGGAGGTGGCCCCAGGCCTGCTGCAGCAATGCTGCCCACCCCCAGCACGCCTGGCTCTAGGAGACATGCCTGGCCCAGGCAGCAGCCCTCTAACCTTGGCCCACTTTCCTCCCTGACTCACTAGAGCAGCCTGGGAGCAGCCAGGGCCCCGAGTGCGCCACCTGCAAAAGAGCGTTCTCGCCCTACTTCAGAAAGGAGCCCGTGTATCAGCTGCCCTGCGGCCACCTCCTGTGCCGGCCCTGCCTGGGTGAGAAGCAGCGCTCCCTGCCCATGGTGTGCTCAGCCTGCCAACAGATGGTCGCCAGCCAGGACGTGCTACGGGTCCACTTCTGAGTGGCTGTCCTCAACTGGGGAAGACCTGTCCGGGAGGAGTCACGGTGCCCAAAATCCAGCCAGGTCCCAGGCTCTGGGTGGGTGCGGGCAGGTCCCTGAGGCTGCCCTTCCTTGCCTGGTGGGCTTTTCTTGTATCACCTCACAGTGTAGCCCAGAGGGGTGGGGGACCAGGATCCTCCTGTTCCCATGGCAGCAGGATAACAAAGCCATAGGTTGTGTTGGGAGAGGGAAGGGGCGTCCCTGCCCTCCTGGACCTCTCACTACCCCTTCCCTGCCGAGGGCGCCCACTTGTCCACACCCCTGCAGGCTCGTATGCACACCCTGGTCAGCGAGGCAGTTGTCAGAGGAGCACCCTTGCCTCGCAATGGCCCTATAGGAGCGGCCCACCCCCAGCTTCAGAGTGGCCCCTCCCCCACCGAAGTGAACCATGCAGGGGTCTGTGGGGTGAGTGACTCAGCTTCTCCCACTGGGAGACCATTCGAGCCTTAATAAAGTGATCGTTGATGTGTGCGGGGTAGCCTTCTCCTTCTTCCTGTCTGCCATCATCCACCCGTTCCCTGCCACGCCCACACACCCAGGACAGACAGTCACAGCAGCCCCACCCTTCTAACGCCTGTCTGTCTGAAGGGCAGAAACATGGTCTGGGTATGCGTGAGGCCTCGACATCAGCCATGGAGCCTTCACTGCTGCATGGGGACCATTCCTGGGGAGCGCCCTTTTCCCATCCAAAATCTAGGGGAAACGCACGTTTCTACGGGCGTGCTGAATAGCGTCCAGGCTCTGAAGGTCATTGAGAACACCCACCGTGCCACTCCCTGCTCTCTCGTCTTCCCCAGCTAGAGTCAGCCAGCCGGGTGCAGGCAACGGGGCCGACAGTCCTTTGGGGGGTGGCCCAGGCACGAAGCCACAGCTCTCCCATCTGGCGCAGGGAGCATGGGGCTTCCGGGCTGCGCGCGTAGAGCAGATAGAATAACTGTTAGGGGACGTTTGTTCCGTGTTTGGACTCTTGGGCCATAGTCCAAACCCAAAGATTTAAAGTACCTGGGGTGGGAGTTAGGGAGTCTGGTTAGTGGTCTAGCTGATTCCTACCAGAGGCTTCCTGCTCCTGCTTCCTCGATGCAGCCCGCTTGCCTTGCCTTGCTGGCGAGACTCCAGCACCACTGCCCGAATCCATCCACCCCGAGCTATGATTGTAGGGAGCACTTCCCCAGAAGTGGGGCTCCTGTCCTGCTGTGGCCTAGGGGTCAAGACCCGAGTCTCAGGAGCAGGTTGACAGCTTGGGTGTTCTCTGAGTGCTGAGCCCTTCTTTAGGGGCGGGAGATCGGGGTGGGGTGGGAGGGTGGTCCTATTAGCCCACTCCCAAACCTCCTGGAAGCCACCACATCCCATAAAGGTAAAGCCCAGGGTGCCCAGACAGGGCCAGGCTGAGGGCCCCGTTGGCCAAGTTCTCCAGACTCTCGATAGGAGGACTTGGGGGAGCTGATCTGATGGGAAACCAGACCTGGGAGCCACTGAGTGGGCAGTACCTTCCCTGTACCGCCAAGGCCACATCCACACCCTTCCTTCAAGGATCCATTCTTCAAAACACCAACCAAACCCACCGCAGTGGACTCATTTCCAACCTCTATATCCCAGAGTCGAACCACCCTCGGGGGGCTCCAGGGCTGGAAATCTTTAAGGAAGCAGACTGCCGCATCTTTCTTGTGCACAGTGCCTGGTGGATTCAAGCACCTGAGCCTGGGTACCACCGGACTCCTAAAGATAGTCATGTCTCACTCCTCCCACCGAAAAGGCATCGGCCACTTCTGGGCTGTTACTTTACCCTGGAATAAAAGCTCTCTTGCTGCCTAGGTGGCTCACTGGACAGTTTATTTCTCACCAGAGCCCAGGGGCAGGGACAGTGCAGTTTCCCGTGGACATGGTGGCTGAGCGGAGCACCCCAAGCAGAGCAGGGGAGGTCTTGAGCCTTGACGTGGTGGTCCACTGCCCAGGGGCCCCATCTTCCTGCCCTGCCTGTAGGAGCTTGCCGACTGTCCTTCACGTGGAGGGAAGAAGCGCACTGGGGGTGTGTGGCACAGGACCCCGCAGCGTAGCCTTCGCCTGGGAAAGGGTGGGGAGCCCCCACAGTCACTCCAGTCGCTGTCCATCTCCATGGGTTCTCAGTGAGGTCTGGGTTTTCGGAGTCCTAGCTGGTCTCTAGCCCGGAGCCCCTCTGCCTTCACACCCAGGGGCTGGGCCGTGCCTCTAGGCAGGCTGGAGGGGAGCCTCTCAGAGGTAATTCTGCAGGAAGAAGAAGTAGAAGAACCAAACCGTAAGAAAGAAGAGGAGCAGCTGCTCGCTGCTCACAGAATGTTCTGTCTGCTGCTGGGTCTTGTGGCGTCGTGAGCCTGGGCCGGAACCATTCCCTGCAGCCCCTCCACACTGGCCCTGCCCCCTTCTGCGGGTCTCCAGCCTGAGGCCTGCTGGGTGCTTTTCCATCCCCCGGGAAACGGGGTCCACTGGCGCCTAGTTGCTGTAAGTAGGTCTGCAGACAAAGAGAAGTGGCCCTGTGGGAAACTGCCCCGCCGGGCTGCAGGACTGCTGCTGCTCAGCCTCCTGCCTGCGGCATTGTGACACCGGTGCTGGTGCCATTGTGATGGCCACCGGGTGGGGATGGGACTGCTTCAGGCTGGACCTCCTCCTGCAGGGCACCCTCTTCCCCTGGGCCCAGCTTTGGAACTCTGCCACCATTGGGGCAGCTCGCATGTGCTTGGAGCTGCTGAGCTGTGCAGTAAACAGCCACCGGCCACACGTGGCGGCCAGTTGCTATGTAGCCGGTCCAGCCCACGGTGACCTTACAACACAGCGAAACAAGCCAGTTCCTGATCATTGCTAGGCGTGATTCCAACATCTGACTGATTAAATCAGTACACATGCGTAAAATTGAGCTCCTCAATTGTCCTGTGGCCAGCAGCCGCCTTGTACGATAGAACCGACAGACCATTGCTTTGACCATAAAATGTTCTCTTTGAATATGTTGGGCCAAAATAGGAGCTTGGTGAGAGTCTGGCCCTGGGTGTTCCCCACACCGCTTAACGCCCTGTCTCCTGGGAGAGGTGGGAGACACCCAGACGGCGGGGGCTGAGACGAGCGAGGGTTTGGGGAGCTTCCAGAGAGCCAGAGAATCGGGTGCATTTGGCCTTCCTCTGGGCCAGGCTGTGGCCAGCCCGGCAGTAAGGCGCTCTTTCCCGGCCACGAGGGGCCTGAGATGACGTTGTCTGCTGCTGTTGGGCCCCGAGTGTGACAAGATGTCAGCAACACTTGGGTGAGGTGGAGACCACGAGGAGGCAGCCTGGTGGTAGTGGCAACGTTTCTGCAGCGAGGTTCGCGCCCATAACAAAATCACGCCACCGACCCGTAACCGTACGGCCCCGTCTACCCCACCACCCTGTGGGAGCTGTTTCTCCGGGCTTTCTGGGGGAAACATTGCATGTGTCCAAGGGCGCTTCCAAAAGCTGGTGGGGAAATCCCTATTTCATTTCCCAGGCGCTTGGGGAAGCCCCAGCTATCTAGTGCGCTCCTCCCTCTTTAGCTTGGTTTCTGCATGGACTTGGGCCTTGTCACGAGACACTCTTCCTAGGCGGTCATTTGGGAGAGGGGCAGACCTCGCCAGGAGAGCCTGAGAGAGACGCACGCTTGGATGGAGAAAGCCACCCCATGAAGCCACAGAGAAGGGCTCAGAAGCAGGGCCCAACTGCCATGAGAACTGCGCTCTGCAGGCAGTGGTGTCCCCACGCCCTGGGGAGCGATGGCCTGTCAGCAGCATATTTGCCCCTTGGATCCTGGGTCTTCACAGCCCAGAAGAGAGCTCCTCCTACAGATCCATGGACACGCAAATGAGCTTCAAACGCGCTCCAGGAGGCTCGCAGGCACCCAACCCAGTCGCCTGCCATCCAGTCTGCCAGCTCGCAGCCACTGAGGCGGTGTTTCTGAGATGTCTCTGTCTTTCTCCTGCAGAGCAGCCAGTGGGTGCAACCCTGTGGTTAACTACCCAGAGCCCGGCCCGTAGCTTCCCCACGCATCCTTCACCAGTCATAAGATGACTGCAAAGAAAAACGTCCCTGAAATCTCATTTCCTGCTTAGCAGGTTGGCAGAAATCTGCCGACGGAAGAGGCTGTGCAGAAGCACAAGGTATTGCCCGGGGGTGAGGGTGGGGGAGCCAGCAGTTACAGGGCACTTGCCCTTCCACCTGGCCACCAGCTTCCGGGATTTGGTTCTTAAGTCACCCTGGCAAAAACAGAGGAGTGATTCTTGCCCTACCATTGTGGCTGTCCCTTGTGGGGCAGGGGAACAAGAATCACGCCATGGTAAAGGGACCACCTATGCCCAGTGTCCGGGCTCAGGAACCAGAGATTTATACACCCACAAGTTTGCACAGACTGCATGGTCATTGGAGACCTTGAAACTCATGCATGTTAAAAGTTTGTGCATTCAGAGGTTAAAAAAACGTTCCTATGCATTCAGTATGGTGTCCTGGGCATTGCGCTCAGCGCTTTCTCTGCATCATCTCGTTTAATCCTCACAGCTTTCGTGTGTGGTTTTCTTTCTCCCTTTTCCCCAGCGCTTTTAGAGGTGGGAAGAAACTGCTGAGTTACACCACTAGCTAATCTGACTGACTCCAGCCCGTCAACCCCAAACTGCCCAGGTGCTGTGTGGGTGACGGGGGGGGGGGGGGCAGCAGACAGCAGCCTCAAGCCCCTGGCAGGGTGGTTCGGTCTCTACAGGGCCTCTAACGTTCCTCCCTCTGAGCAGAGTATGTGGACACACCGGGACTGTGCTGGTGGGAGCCCACCCCTCCCGGGCCGGCCTGCGGGAACCGCTCCACTTGGGCTCAAATCAGCTCTGGGATCCAGTTAGGACCCCCGGGAGCTCCCATCGTGGACTCATACTCTCACGGTCAGGCGACAGCATGGCTTTTGGATAGTCAATGATCCCATAGCTCCAGACACAAATCCATGAGGCATCTCCAGTAAGGGTTCTGTGGAGTCAAGGCCACGTAAGCAGACCAGTCTCCTGGTTGAAATGCGAATGGAAAGTACCTCTAAGAGGAAGGTGTGGGGAGGAGCAAGTGGCAGAGGCAGGGAGGTTCTAGAATGGCCTTTGGCAGGCTGTGGTTGAGGGCTGTGGGTGCTAGGGTCCTGCTGAGCTGTGGGTGCCACGCTCCTGGTGTGGACCCCGGTTCTGTGACTGTGGGGAGCTGAGAGAGAAACTGGGAGACTTGGAAATGATGTGTGAACTGGTGACCCAATGAGCTCTGGGTGGTCCTGATGCCGTGGGCCTCATGCAGGCCAGACAGACAGATGGGACAGTTCCAGAGGGTGACAGGAAACAGCCTGGAGTAGGGAGGTGAGTGGGTTGGTACCTTCCAAAGTGGTGGGGCAGAGTGGGTTTGGCAACCAAGGGAGCAGGGGCACTGGCCACCCCCACCCCTCCCACAAGTCCCTGGCTCCCCCCATCCCCATGGCCCCTGGGCCTAGGCATCGGCTATGATTCAGCTGATGAAATGCAACCCCATGGCTCACTAATAAGGAAGGCTGTAATTAGCCTGTCTCAGAAACCAGGAGCCTCCAGAGAGAACCCCTCTAACCTGCCTTCCCTTCCTGCCTGCCCTAAGGATGAGCTGGAGGGGAGGGATCTGCCCTTGGGAATGGCCAAGTGTGTGCATGCCGGGGGGAAGATGAGATGCTGGAGCACGCTCCTGTGCCCGAGGGACCTTGGGAAAGTGACCATTTAGAATGAGAAGGCGGAAGTGATGGTGGTGGGTGGCTCAGACCTAGAAGTTCCTCCGTCTGAGATCATTGGGGCTGGCTTGGGTGCAGCTCCAAGGGCTTGTTCACAGAGTACAGATACCCTTGATTCAGTCTGAGCATGACAGAGCAAAAGAAACATGCAGCTACCAAAATGCCACTTCAAATTGTGACGTTACCCAAGTAACCCTTTCTAAAATTCCCTTCATCTTTCCAGCTAGCTCCCTCCGACCTGTCCTGCAGCTCTCTCCTCTACTGCCACAGGGTGGGTGTCTCCTCAGAGTGACCCTCTAGGACAGGGTAGAACTGCCCCTGTGGGTTTCTGAGCCCGTAACTCTCTACTGGTGTGGAAAGCCCCGTCGTTCTTCTGTCCTGCAGCTAGCTGTTTCCAAACCTTGATTTTCAGTGTCCCCTGGAACAAGCTATCCCAAACATTATTAGTCTCTCTCTTCTTTTCCTCCAGATTGTGCACCATTAAGGCAGTTTTTAAAATACACCTGCTTATCAACAAAGCAAAGGTAATCCTCAGATGGGGGGAGGGATCTGATAAGAGTCAAATATCCAAAATGCATACAAAATACAAAAGGACAAGCACCCCAATTAAATCAACATTTCTATGATATAGGGAATCTGGTTTCTTTTAAAAAATCATTTTATTGGGAGCTCATACAACTCTTATCACAATCTATACATACATCAATTGTGTAAAGCACATTGGTACATTCATTGCCCTCAATATTCTCAAAACATTTGCTCTCCACGGAAGCCCTTGGCATCAGCTCTTCATTTTTTCTCCCTCTCTCCCTGCTTCCCCTCTCTCATGAACCCTTGATAATTTATAAATTATTATTTTGTCATATCTTATACTGTCCAACATCTCCCTTCACCCGCTTTTCTGTTGTCCATCCCCCAGGGAGGAGGTTATATGTAGATCTTTATAATCGGTTCCCCCTCTCTACCCCACCCTCCCTCCGCCCTCCTGGTATCACCACTCTCACCACTGGTCCTGAAGGGATCATCTTTCCGGATTCCCTGTGTTTCCAGTTCCTATCTGTACCAGTGGTAATCTGTTTTCACAGTCAGATTTTTCAACTCTTAAAAAAAAGTTGAAAAAAAGTTATTTTGTTTATATGAATCCACCTATCTAGTCTATGATATGTAGATTTATGTCATCCACATTTCTAGTCTATGATTCTATAGTCTATTCTATTCAATGTTAATAATAAATGAAAACACCTGTGTGTGAGTCTGGGTAAACTAGGGAAACAAATCCACAGAAACTCATATGTGTATAAGAGAGTTTTATATAAAGGGTAAGTGTACATTCAGAAAGCATCCCAATCCCATCCAGTCCAAGCCCATAAATCCAACTTAGCCCATATGTCCGACACCGATCTACAAAGTCCTCCTCAAACACACACAATGATGCCAAATACAGGAGGATCACAGGCCAGTGGGTAGAAAGTCTTTGAATCCAGTGGCGGTGTAAGCATCTCAGCGCTGGCAGGGGTCTCCATACAGCTTCTCCAGCACCAGGGCTGCATGGGGGTAGGTAAGCCTTAGGGATGTCTCGCACTAAGTGAGCCTTGCTAGTTGTAGCAGGGAACAGGCTAAGGCAGCTGCACCCTGGTCCAACCATCAGGAAGCAAGAGACCTGAAAACAAGAAAAGCGAGGTTCACAGAGCCATTTATCTCTCTGCCCTTCAATTAATCCCCCCATGTGCTTATCGGCCAGGTTGGCACAATAAACCTTAACTATCTCAACCCATAATAAAATTATTTTATAATCTACAAAAATGGAATTTCACCAGAGAGGACATCCAAAGGGTCCACAAGCACGTGGAAAGATGCTCCACACCCTTAGCCATTTCTTTAGACAAGCCCACTGCTGCGGAGTGGATTTCCTTGCAAAGCAAGCCCATACAGAGTTCTCAAAGCAGTCAATCTGTTATCTATTTATTTTTAATAAACCACTTTATTGGGGGCTCTTACAGCCCCTATAACAATCGGTACATCAGTTGTTACAATTGATACAAATTGTATCAATCATATTTGTGCATATGATTCCCTCATCATTTTCAAAACATTTTCTACTTGAGGCCTTGGTATCAGCTTCTCTTCCCCCCACCCCCAACCCTCATGAACCCTTGATAAATTATAAATTGTTATATTCATATGTTACACTGCTGTCTCCTTTAATCCACGTTTCCATTGTTCGTGCCCCTGGAGGGGGTTATATGTCGATCACTGTGATCAGTTCCCCCTTTCTCCCCCAACTTCCCCCTACCCTCATGGAATCGCTATTCCCATTACTGTTCCTGAGAGATTTATCTGTCCTGGATTCCGTGTGTCGAGAGCTCTTATCTTTACCAGTGTACATGCTCCTGTCTACCCAGATTCATAAGGTAGAACTGGGGTCACGATAGTGGAGGTAGGGGGAGGGAGGAAGCATTAGAGCAATGTTGTGTTTCATTGGTGCTATACTACATCCTGGCTGACTCATCCTTCCCTTGTGACCCTTCTGAGAGGGGATGTTCAATTGTCTACAGGTGGGCTTTATGTCTCCACTCTAACCCCCTTGTTTGTACCAATATCATTGTTTTGGGTCCTCTGATGCCTGATACCTGCCCCTGTCAACACCTCATGATTACATGGACTGGTGTGGTTCTTCCATGTGGGCTTTGTTGCTCCTCTGCCAGATGGCCAATTGTTTTTAACTTCAATCCTTTAAGAGCCCAGATGCTATATCTTTTAATAGCTGGGCACCATCTGCTTTCTTCACCACATTTGCTTATGCGCCCATTTTGTCTTCAGCTTGTTGGGAAGGTGAGCATCACAGAATGCCAGGTTATTAAAACAAAGTGTTCTTATGTTGAATGAGTACTTGAGTAGAGACCCAATGTCTGTCTGCTACCTTAATACTTAACATATGTATGTAGACCTATATCCCCATTTTTATATAAAATAGATTTACATATGTACCTATATTTATACCTCCATAAATGTCTTTTGCCTCTGAGTTCTTTCCTTTATTTCCGTTTACTTTCCTCTTGTCCCACCATCATGTTTGCCCTTCACTGGGCTCTAAATAGTTCCTGTCAGCTACACTGAAGGTGACCAAACCCCACTGGGCATTCTACACCCTCCTCACCATTGATTTTAGATCACTTGTTGTGCCCTTGTCCCTGGGTTTGTTGGTTCTCCCTACCTTTCCCCCATCTCTCCCTCTCCCATGTCCCATTGTTTTCTCCTCGGGATTGTTTATCCTGCCTATCTTATATAGATAGACATGGAAAAAGGAAAGGAAAGGCCTATAAATAGTTCCAGGTCTGTCTGCTGACCCTTATGAATGTTTCCCGATGAGGTGCCAAGCCCTGCCTCCCAATTCCAAAGTCTACTTTTGAGATTCCTCATGGACTTCATTGCTTTGCTCCCCTTGCTGCTCTGTTGCGCTCCCTTCCTGTTTCCCCTGTTCCTGTGGGGGCGTCAGACCAGGCTCAGTGCCCACACTGTGTCTCCAGTGCTGTCCCCTATAGTGCTGTGGGTCGGTGAGGGGACATTGTGTCTCCTGGAGGCTCCTCTCTGTGCCTTGGCTGCTCCGGGCAGGAATGTCCTCCTCGGGTCTCAGTAAGCCAGGATGCGGGTCTCTCTCTTTCTCTCTCTTAGTTTGCTCCCGAGTGGCCTGGGCAGACCTGCCCCTCTCCTTGAGCTGTATCTTCAGTGAGCTGTCAATCTTTATGGAAGCAGACAGCCCTGTCTTTCTCCCAAGGAGCAGCTGGTGGGTTTGAACAGTTCGCCAGTGCTTACCCAACAGCATCCCCAGGGGCCCTGAGAGATCAAACCTGCAATGAGATACAGCCCCCCCCAGCCTTAGAAGGGCAAAGACAGCACATTGTTGCAACAAATTGACAGTCACATTGGAGAGGGTCTGGAGCAATAGGAACGCTCATTTAATGCTGGTGGGAATACAAAATGGAGTGGTTTGGTGGTTCTTCAAAAGGATGGACATGGAATTATCACATGAGCCAACAATCCTAGGTCTAGACGCAGAAGAGGCGAAGGTAGAAACGGCCCCGGGCACCTGACCACCAATCTTAATCGGAGCACTTTCCACAATAGCCCAAAAAGGGAAGCAACGGAAATGGCCATCAGCAGATCAGCGGACAAGCAGGCCGTGGTACAGACCCCCGGTTGAATAATACTTGGCACTTGAGCGAAAGGAGGTCCTGACCCTCGCCATTACGTGGGTGAATCTTGGAGACGTGCTGCTGAGCCAAGCCAGTCTGTTACAAAGGAGAAATGGTCTGACCTCACTTAGAGAAAACATGCTAATATGTAGAAAAGATTATTTGTACTTACCAAGAGTGCAAGGGAATAGGGCAGGGAGGTTGCCTGGGAGGCGTGGGCACTGAGTTTCTTGTTAGCGGCGGTGGACTAGTGAGGAAATAGATGGGGATAGAAGATGGCCAGGCCAGAGCTGACACCAAGTGTGTGACACAAGCCAAGCGGCTGGAATTAAGAGACTGAGCAGTTCCTCGTCCAGTCGTTATGTTCCTGCCTGCCCATAGGGTGCTCATGCATAAAGTGACCTTGGGGGTACTCCTCCACACCCCCTTGATGGACTCTTCTTCTGCACAAGCAGAGCTCCATTTCGTCAGGGGCCTTTGAACACAACCACTTGATGTGAACCCCAGCTGGCCTACTTGATCAGGAGGCGCACAGCCAGGTTCCTGCTCGGCCCTGAAGGGCAGGGGAGGGGGGTATTCCAAACGAGAAGAGTGAGGCTCAGAGGGAGCACCCATTTTTTTCTCCCCCCAAGAGGAGAGACACTAGACAGCCGGAGGGTGCCGAGGGAGATGGGAAGTCCCTGGGGGAGTCCCCTGAACCCGAGCCAGACCGTAGGCCATCAGGCCCCGGTCTTGAATTGTGCTACATCACAAACGGTGTGGACCTTTTAGCCCCCAGGAGCTGATTTTGAGCTCTGAAGCTGAAGCAAGCATCTGACTCCCAGCTCTGTGGGCATTGTAGGCTACCTGTTGGCCCTGTTTATTGCATGGGATAAGCATTAAAAAGGTGTCCTCCATGCATAAGATTAAAAAAGTGTATTGTGAATTGTTTTGAAGGTTTACAGGTAGATCATGGTTTTACAGTCCCCTCCCCATTCCTCCATAGAGTTATGCAGAGTAGGAGGGGATACATTTTATATCAAGGGCTTAGTACAGTGCCTACGAAATCTTCCCTGTTGCCTGCCCTTGACCATGGCCAACAGCCCTGTGTTCTGTGGGACGTCCTTGAACACCCCAGCAGGAGCGCGCTCTCTCACACACACACTTTCCGAGTGTGACTTCACCAGATGGCCAGACTCTTCCGTCTGAAAACCCACCAAACCAAGCCCGTGGTTCCTGAGTTCATTGCAAGTCATGGCGACCTCGGGCACTGGCATCACTGGAATAGCTGAAGAGGCCATCACCCCCCACCCCGTTCCCTCACCCCCAAGAGCGTCTCCTACCAGATCATGCAGATTTCTTAATAACGTTTATTATTAATTTTAGTCATAGAATGGTGGGGGACCAGTCTCCACAACCGAATGAGTTAAGGGGCAGTTGTGTAATTGAGGGGTAAATTAAAGAGACATCAGATAAGATTGAGCAAGCAAGGGCTCACCTCCTCAGTCATGACTTCAGGAGCCAGGTCCGAGCAGAGAGCTAGGAATGTAATCTCACGAGTTTACATAATCTGGGGTACGCAGGCCATGGTAAGTACATGCGTCCTAACAGGAAGGGGTTGTGCGATAGACATGCGCGTAACAGGAAGGGACCAGCTCGAGGTGTCCCAGCACTAGAGGCACACATGTGACAGGAAGGCACATCCTTCACAAGAGGGGTGGACTTCAGAATCAAGTTGGCAGTCTGAGCTGGCTTGACCTTAGGTGTCTTTGCGCTCTCCTCAGGGGACCATCCATTCCCCTTATCAGAAGGGAGTGCGCTCTCCTTAGGGTGGGAGAGACGATGGGGTCTGATTGCCTTCAATCAATGACTGACAACCTTCAGGCAGATTACCTTCAAGCACTTGACTTCCCAAGTCAGCGACCATGTATTTGCAAACAGCACCTTAAATTTGACATTGGGGGGGGAGGCATCATGGGGAATAACTTGTACTTAGGAGGATGTGAGTGGGATGTGTCTCCAACCCACAGCTGTGAAAGTCCCCTCCACGGGAGCCTTGGCCTCCCAGACTCCTTAACGTCTGAGTGTTGAGACCTTACTCACATAGAGTCTCCTCCCTGTTCTGTTTCCCACATTGAATACTAGATAATACAAGTGTAAATTGCTTAAATGTAATATTTCTTAAATTCTGTGAACATAACACTTGTGTAAACTCTCTAACTGAAAGCTTTCAATTGTTTCCTCCTTTT
Organism: Tenrec ecaudatus; assembly: GCF_050624435.1. Classification (NCBI taxonomy): domain Eukaryota; kingdom Metazoa; phylum Chordata; class Mammalia; order Afrosoricida; family Tenrecidae; genus Tenrec; species Tenrec ecaudatus. Next base: position 34,241,503 of record NC_134541.1, on the reverse strand, counting down.
CCATTAATGATGATCCTTCTCAAAAATGTTGTTAATACCGGTTCACAAATGCTACTTACTCTAGTTAACACACAGAACCGCGATAAGGCTAGCAACCGAAATCCCAGCAACAAGCAAACAGTAGTCGACGCTTCTCTTGGCTGCAGCTCGACCCGTCCAGGCTCAGGCACAGTTGTAATGGAGTCATAAGAGCATACGCAGACCAGAGCATGTTAGAAAGATCACAAAGTAAGTCAGCTGAGAGCTGTCGCCTCGTGAGTATAGTAGGCATGGAAACTGGGCTGGGGAAATATGTACTAGTGGTCAGACCTCACAACAAAAAACTCTAAAACCAAACCCACTGCCATCGAGTCAATGCCAACTCAAAGAGAACCTGTAGGTCAGGGTACAGCTGCTCCCAGAGTCTCTTCTAGAACTCTGCGGGAGAAGAAAGCCCCAAAGCCAGAGGAACCTGTGCCCTGGCCTGCCTGCCACCCAGCATCTCCCGCCACCTATCCTCCCGCCCCGCCCCGCCCCCTCCTCCTTTCCCACTCCAGTAACTAGGCCAGACTTTAAGGGGGCTGGCTGGTACCACTGCTGGGTATGGTGTCCCGCGCGCTCCTGGGCAGCTCTCAGAATTCCAGGCCCAGTGCTGGGGTCCGGGGGTGGGGAGTGGGGGGTGGGGGAAGGGATGGAGCAGAACTTAATATTGTTAAAGCAGGACACCATTGATAAAACTCATATCCTGGCAAAATAGCCACATGGCAGCCGAAAACCATATACCTTAGCTTGTCGTGCATTCTTTCCCAAAATCGGGACTTTATAAAAACACTGCTGAATGTGGGAAAATTTGTTTAAAAATCGGGACTTCTGGTCACCTTTCCCTCCTGAACAGCTAGTCCGCTCCGAGGGGCGTGCTGCTCCCCCAATTTGTGCTTGACCCTGGCCCCCCTCCACTCCACCCACCCCACACCCACAGGTCCCCAAGGTCACCAAGCTCCCCATCTGTCTTCCCCTTAGCTACCCCCCAGCACACAATTACTGCCACTCCCTTCATCTGCTCCTTGGGGAGGGGCAGGGAGGAGGCTGACTCTTCCCCAGCCCTACTAAAGGATGAGGACCACTGGTCACCCCTGTGGGGGGGGGCGGGGAGTGGGGAGCTGTCTTTGTATCCAGTAGGTGGGACAGGTCTGCATTATTGGGGGCCTGGAACTTGGGGACAAGACGTGAATTCACCAGCTTTTAAAAAACCTGCACAAGCTTTGGAAATGAGAAGACACAGCAGAACGCACCAACGCACCTGTTTCTACCTGTACCATGTAGTGACGCAGATAACCCTCTCCCCCTCCTTCTGCGAGCTCCCTGCCCTCGCTGGGCCCAGCTTTGATCTCATCTCTGGCCTGCTGTTTGCTGTTGATCTGCATCTTCAAAGAGCACAAGCAGTGCTCAGGGCAGACATACTTCACAAAGATACAAGATTGCTTGGTCTTAAGAACCACCACTTCAGGGAGTCCACCAAACCTCCAGGGCTCCAGAAAGTCTGGGTGGAGTCCGTGAGAGTTTCAAGTTCTTTGTGCATTTTCCACCTATTGAGCAGGATTCTGCGCCTGAGTCGGGAATCAAAAGGTTCCTAGCGGCAGCCGGTCACCATGCAGTTCTGGTCTCCCGGCAAGGAGCCTGGGCGTGCAGGGATCAGCCACAGATCCCATGCCTTCTTCCTACTCTGGGCTGTCTTCCCCTGCTGCTGCCGGTGCACAGACACCGACTGTGCCCTGGATGGCAGCTTGCAAGCCCAGGCTCTAAGCAATGAGCTGCAGGCAGAGCGGGAGCCCTGATCTCCTTACAAGGCTAGTTAACTGAGATGTCCCCGGAAATCAAGACCCTAACCGTCCAGGCAATGAGCCAATCCCAGGCGGTGTTTGGCTGTACATAAGCAGCCTCGGAAGCTACTCTTTTGTCAATTCAACCTTCTGTAGTGTGGTAGTTATACAATCCTTTTTAAATTTGAGAGGATTAAGAGTGAAGGGGTGGAGTCTAGCCTGTCAATCAGGTCATAGCCAATGGGGCCTCTGTGTGGGCATGGTCTTCTCCTGAAGATTCTGGGAACTCCTGTCTTCCTCCTTGGAGGCAGGAGACACTCTCTCTTGACTCACTCCCTGCAAGACATTGCAGCTGACAGGACACATGGAACTAGGCTAGTGCCCTGAGCTGGAGGAGCCATGTCTGGAGACCCTGCCAGTGCTGAGAGCTTACAACACCACTGGATCCACAATACTTCCCACCCACTGGATCCACAATACTTCCCACCCACTGGCCTGTGATCTTCCTGCATTCAGAATCATTGCATGTGTTTCCTGAGTCTGAAAGGACTTTATAGACTAGTATCAGACATATGGGCTAATATCCGACTTATGGACTTGATTTGGACTGGGCTGGGGTGTTTTCTCAGTATTCGATTGCTTTTGCTTTATATGAAGCTCTTTCATGCACACATATGCCTGTCTATGAATGTGTCTCTCTAGTCCACCCAGACTGACACATATAGACATCCAACTTATTGGCAACACTTAGAATAGTCAGCTGGGCAGCCTTGCATTTAATCAACGTGACGCTTCCCAGACCATGAGCCAAGCTTTGGTTGTCTACAAACAGCGGACCCTGCCTGTCCCCCTCCCTCCTACCACGGGTGACCCTGAATAAACTTTAGGCCCTATACAGTTGTCTTTTGTCATTTTTTTGTAAACAAGACCACCCAATATCTATCCTTTTATGATCGACTTTTTGGATCTGCATAATGTCTTCAAGCTCCACCCATAAGGTAGCACGTATGAAGACTTCGTTCTTACTGGCTGAGTAGTATTCCATTATAGGCACAAGCAGATGAACCACATTTTATTTAGCCATTTACTGCAGATCCACTGGTTCCACCCTTTTGGCAACTGTGTTGTGACTGGGGCTGCACTGAGCACTGCTGTACAGGTCTCTGCGTCTCCACTCCAGGACCTTTGGGCACATACCCAGGATGGAATTGCCGGGTCCTGTGGTAATTCTCAGTGGAGGTATTTGAGGAACTTCCATAAGCTTTTCCAAAATGATTGTCCCAGTGTGCCTCCCCACCAGCACTGGGCAAGGTTTCCGAAGCCCCACATCCTCACGAAGGTCTCTGCTTTTGAAAGCTGAGCCATCCTCGTGGAAAAGAATGGAATCTCAGCGTGGTTTGACTTGCATCTCTGGTAGTGTTTCACAAGCTTTTGATCTGGAGAGGAATTTTTGTCACAAATATTGTCCTGGTTATATTGTGTTTTGTACTCAAGCTTAGCACCACACATTCACAAAGCCTAGGAACTGTACAAACAAGAAATTGTGTGAAGTGTTTTCATTTATAATTTCATTTAAAAATCATTTTATTGAGGGCTCTTACAGCCCTTATCATAATCCATACATACATTAATTGTGTCAAGCACATTTGTACATATGTTGCCATCATCGTTTTCAAAACATTTTCTTTCTAGTTGAACCCTTGGTATCAACTGATCCCCTACTACCCATCGTGCCTCCTTCATAAAATACTGATAATTTATCAATTATTTTTTTATTTTCATGTTTTACACTGACTCCTGTCTCCCTTCACCCACTTTTCTGTGTCTGTCCCCTTGGGGGAGGGGTTATAGATCATTGTGATCGATTCCCCTTTTCTCCCGCCACCTTACCCTTACCCTTACCCTCCTGGTATCCCTACTCTTTTCATAATTTCTTTAAAGTAATGTAACCTTCTCTAGAGATTTCATTTTAAACCGAGAGCCCCCTATTGGACTTCATTCCAGTCAGCTCTTCATTCATCTGAAAGGAACTTAGGCATTCGATGTGGATCTGCACTAGGGCTCCATTGAGATACGGGTTTGGGATAATTTGTTCATTTATTCCTGTTGTACATGCCCTTCCCCTTCCTACCCATCTCTGCGGGGCCGTGGTGGTTGACTCCTGGTCAGAATACTTTCTTTGGCTGAATTCGGTCGACTTTTCTTGGCTTGCCACACCTTTTGCTGGCTCTTGCTCCCTCTTCAGAGTGCACGGAGTGTGTGTGTGCACTGCGCAGTGACCTCGGCTGAGGGAGGTGAGAAGGAGCAAGTTTCTGTGTGACAGGAAGCCAGCCAGCTTCGTGACAAGAGCAGAGGTTTTACCCAGCAGGCACTGGGGTGATCCTGAGAACAGGAAGAGAAAATCCAAAGTGTCTATGTGTGTGTGCTTGCATGCATGCCTGCGTGCGTGTGTGTGCCTGCGTGCGTGTGCACGCATGCGTGTGTGCGTGTTTGCGTGCGTGTGTGCATGTGCGTGTGTGTGCACGTGTGGATATGTGAGCTCCGGGGAGGATGGAGGAAGAGATGATCTGCTAAGATTAGCGAACTGTTATCTGTTCTCAGAAAAGAAAGAGGGAAAGAAAGATGAAAAAGGTCTGCGAGTAAAGAACATTCTGTAATTTGGATTCTCATCTGGAGGCATGCAGTCTCTTGTTATTTAAAGATTGTGGAATTTTCATCTGACTGCTTTAGGACTCATTGATATGCGGTGGATTGGTGACAGTCTTGAGAGATTTGTCCCAGATCACACAGCAACTCGGTGCAGATCTGAGGCTGGAACCCAGGATTAGCTCCCTCCCTTCTTGGTAGCCCCAGAAGTCAGACTCAGACCCAGGTCACTGGACTCTCGTGGCCCTCAAGAAGCACTGCTCAGCACTGCCTCTCAGATGGCCCTCACAGTCCCTGAGGGCACAGCCCTGAGAGGCCTGGTGTCAGGTCCTGAGGGGCAGGGTAGGGGGGTCTAAGGGCGCCCTCCTGGCACTGGGCCCCTCAGTTCACAGTCAGGGAGGAGCAGCCTTCTTCATCTCCGGAGCTTCCCTGCACAGCGTGGCTCCTTCAGAGACAGACAGCAGCCCCCAGGGGCGGGTGGGTGTCCACCCCGAGAGGCTTGCAGTGGCTCTCCTGGGTCCAAGGCTCAGAGAGACACATGGTGGCCCCAGGGGAGGGAGCAGAGGCTCCTTCAGAACTGCCAGCTGGGATGGCCCTGGGTGTTGAGTCTTGAATCAAAAACTGCTACTGAGGCTGCATCCCCCAACCCTGGCTCCAGGCCAGGCCCAAGAGGTCCCAGGCCCTGATGTCCACAAACTGGGGTGCAGGGCGGTAGAAAACTCCCCTCTACTCTGAACCACCCTGGGCCTGGGTTTCCCTTCCCCTCCCTGTCCCTGACTGGGAGAGATGGAGGGAATGTCCCAGGGAGCTGTCTTAAGGTTCCCAGTGTCGGGACCCAAGTCCTTGGACTCTGTTATGGGGTGTGTGTCTGTCCTGGGAGAGACGCAGCAGCCCCAGGGCTGGGTGAGGGCCTAGACCAAGAGGTTGGAGCTGCTTCCTGCCTGTCCTTCCCACACCTGAGGGCCCGAGTGGGAAATAAGCCTGGGTCTGCCTGTCCCTGGCTCTGGTAGACTGGAGGAGCAACTCCCCTGCCTGGGGCTCTGTCTCGGCCGCCCTGAGTGGTGCTGCCCGTGGGAGCTGGGATGGGGGTGGGGGGCAGGGATCGTATTTATTGATTGCTGCCGTTTCTGGGCAGCCAGAAAACTTGCACACTCTTTTAGGGGTCTCTAGATTGCTCCTCTCCCCAAGACTGAAAAGCCACAGCCACAGCTCAGGAGCTCCTGTGACACCACTGACTGTGACAGCCTGGGAGGCCTGCACCCCCTCCCCATGCCTCGCCCTGGGCCTGGCACAGACGGGCCACTTCAGTCCTCAGACGCCTGAATCACCACCGATGCCTTGGAAGCTGGTAATCTAGCGATGCTGGGGAGGCAGGGAGGCGGGGCCGGTGGCCGTCCAGGCCAGGTGGCCCCTGAGGGACACCTGTGCACATAAATAGGCAGGAAGCCAAGGCAGCGCAGCAGAGCAGCTGAGCAGCACCGAATCAGCATGTCCACAGTCACACTGCCCGCCTGCTTCCTCGGCCTGCTGGCCCTCACCTCCGCTTGCTTTCAAGGGAACTGTGACAAAGCCAAGGACCTGACTCAGGTGCAGTCCACGAGGCCCTTCTGAAGCTGCCCCAGTGTGTGGTGCCCAGGGCAGGTGCCACCAGGGCATCCTGGGACCAGGCAGGCTTCATGGAAAGTGCTGGGCAGGAGCGGGGAGGCTTGGCATGACCGGGCAGAGAAACCAATAGGGTGGGTCAGGGGACCGGCCTGTTGGGGGGCTGGGAGGAGCTAAGGGGCTCCACGTCCTGTACCATCCAGCGAGGGAATGCAGGAAGCTGAAAGACACTTTTCAGGTAAGAGGGCTTGGGCCCCGGTCAGGGAGAACTGAGTGGCCAGGCTCTTCTGTGCCATGGGGGACCCTCAGGGAGGCTCGCTGGAGTCCTCTTGGCTCAGTCCTGACCCCCAATTCAGGCTGCCCCTGAGCTGTAGCTTCTGCTGGCCACAGGAGCACCAGCCCCCACAGGAGAGACACTCTAAATGCTCCGGAGTGGCGGGCCACTGGGGCTTGCTGGCAGGAAGTTCTGCCAGACACCAGCCCACTTCTCTCCTGCTGCACCTCCAACCCCTGCTGCTGAAGTTCACCTTTGCCTGAGCCACAGGCAATTGCAGCCTGTTCAGCACCCGGACGTGGGCAGGTGGGCAGCCCCATAGGCCACCCTCTCCTCTGCTTGACTCTCTTGAAAGCTCAGACCCTGCCTAGGCTCAGGTCTGCCACCCTCTCTGTTACCCCACAGGAGGGTGAGCAGGGACAGGTAAGGGCCAATCAAGAGAAGAGACCCAAGCTGGGAGAAGACAGGGTGTGTTCAGGAGGGTGAGCTGTGCAGACAGGGTAGGGACCTACCTGCAGAGAAAGGGCAGTGGGAGGAGCGTCTGGTAAGAGGATAGTGGGCTGAGAGGGGTCCTACTATTGATGGGTCAGAGCTCCAGAGGGAAGTTTCCCCCTGGAGTGGCCCCTGGTAGACCCCCCTCCCCTGCCACCGATTGAGAATGAGCCTGGGGAGGTCTGTCACAGAGCTGCCCTCAGGCACCTGCTTCTGGAGCAGTAGGGGACATTCACTTCCATTCTAAGGCATAATTTGAGACTGAAAGCAAGCCTGGGGGACCTAGAACCTCCGCCCCGCCCAATGTCTGTGCATTTGCTCAGCCCCATTTCAAAGCGACTCAGGGATCACCCCCCCCACCACGACCACTCATGTTTCCTGCTCTCCCCGGTCCCTGCAGTGTCTCCCCTGTGGCCCCAGAGGCCTGGGCCGCTGCTTCGGGCCATACATCTGCTGTGGGGACCAGCTGGGCTGCTTCATGGGTACTAGAGAGGCGTTGGCCTGCCAGAGGGAGAAGTACCTGGAGGCGCCCTGCCAGGTGGGCCAGAAGCCCTGTGGGTATGGGGGTCGCTGCGCCTCCAAAGGCCTCTGCTGCAGCACAGGTGAGCTGGTACCAAGGGGTGAACGGCTGGGAAGATGGGGGCTCCTGGGTCCAGGCAGGGCCATTGGGGATGCTGGCTGGATAGACTGGGCCGCGTGGCGCCTACTGGGCAGCGCTGGTCCCAGCCGCTCAACATCTCACCCCCTCCCTGCAGAGAGCTGCGAGGCCGCCCCCGAGTGCCTGGGGGGCCCGGGCAGTGTGCGCCAGGCCCGCGCCAGCAACGAGAGTGAGGAGACTGAGCTGGAGGACATGGACAAGAAGCAGGAATATATGCCGCCATTCGTACAACTGCTGATGAAGTTGGGCAAGGGGCTGCTGGGCCTGTTCAGGGAGCTGTAGCCGTCCTCCAATAAAGTAGTGAAAACCCGGCTTCTGAGAGGGCACAGTGAGTCGCTCATGAGAGGGGGGATGGGTGGGGTGCAGATCCCCCTGCCTGGAGCTGAGTCCTGAGCTGGTAAAGAGCTCTTTGCTGAAGACCCTGCAAGCCTGGTGGGGGCGGGGAGGGGAGGGTCAGAGGTGAAGGGGTGGGTTGGGGGACTCTGGCAGAGGAGTGGAAGCAAAGGCAGGGAGGGGCCTGGCTTCTAGTCATAAGACAGCAAGTGAGGAGCAGAGATGGCAGGGCCACTGGGGGTGGAGGGGGACAGAGAGAGGGCAAGAGACCAAAAGCCACCGGAGCTGGGCACCCCAGAGGGAAGCAGGGGGAGGCAGCTGTTGGGCCCACACTGGGTCAGGGCTTCCTCTCTCTCCCAGCCCCCCCCCTGGCACCTGGCTCCATGGGCAGAGAGGGAGAGGCAGGGCTTAGAGATCACAGCAGGACAGAAGGAGAGACACATTGGACTCTTAGGTGGAAGGACAGAGAGAAGGAAGTTCCAGAGGAGGAGGGAAGGAGGGAAGGAAGGAGGACAAGAACCTGGAATGGCCTGGAGAAGCAGATGGTGACAGTTGTCCTTGACCAATGAGCCAGGGGGACCAGGAATTCCTGCCCGTGTACATCCAGGAGACTCAGACACAGGAAGCTTCTGGGCCACCACCAGGTCTCCAGATCCCCAGCCCACTGTCTGTTTACCACAAGGCTGTGCTGGGGGTATGGGGAGGGGTCAGTCCATTCCCAGTGACCCCTGAGCACAGGCAGGATACAGACCCTCAGAACATGGACATAGATCATGGGTGCGCGCGCGCGCACACACACACACACACACACACGTGCCCAAAGGGAACTTTCTGCCCTCTGACACACACAACATCACAGCAAAGATGACTGCCAGAACTTGGCTCTTGGTCCCCTCTGTGCCTATGTGTCCTCTCTTTCCCTTTGTATCCTTCTTTTGCCCCCTCATCCCACTACCTGTAACCCCCCTTTGCCCCCACTGCCCTCTCTTTCTCTTGCCCCTCCCAGTTTCTGGCTTCTCCCCTTGTCCCTCTATGTCCCTCCCATGCCCTTCATGCTCCCCTCCCCTCTGTTACCCCCCAACCTTCTCCCTCTCTGCCCCTCTCTTCTCTGCATCCTCCCCTTGGCATTTCCTGGGGTCATGAGAAGCTGTCGCTCCTCCAGGGTCCTCAGAAGCTGCAGAGACTTTGAGGAGCCGAAGCTGCAGCCCTGACCCCCACACTGGCCCTGTCCTCAGGCAGAGACTTGAGACTAGAACAGCTGAGTCTCAGTCAGTCCTGGCTGTCCTCCAGGACAAGCTGATGTCCGGCTCTGTGGGGCTGCCCTTTGCTCCTCCCCAGCCCGTGGCAGTGCTCTTGGGTGGCCCCTCGGGTCACTGTGTGCTGGAACAGACCAGCCCTGAGAGAAGGGCATTGGAAAGAGACAGATGGTTGCTTGTATTGGACCCCATGCCCAGTGCTGGTGTTGGGACTCAGGCTCAGTCACAGCGTCAGCATGTGATACTGGCCCCTCCCTTCCAGAGCACACTTAAGAAACCCCATGCCTCCCAGTGAGCCTTCCTCTTTCTCCCTTCCTGAGAGTCCCCGCTCCCTGCCAGACCTTGGACTGGGAATCTGGAGAACTCTTGGGGCCCCAAAGTTTTCTATGCCTTAGTCTCTTGGGACGTAAATGGGGACGGGGTTGTTTATCATTTTTGTGATTATACGTAGATCTACTAGAAGAATTCTCATGCAGCTTTTTTACATTTTATTAGGGGCTCATACAACTCTTATCACAATCCACACATATACATGCATCAATTGTATAAAGCACATCCATACATTCCCTGCCCTAATCACTCTCAAAGCATTTGCTCTCCACTTAAGCCCTCTGCATCAGGTCCTCTTTTTTTTCCCCTCCCTCCCTGCTCCCCCCTCCCTCATGAGCCCTTGATAATCCACAGATTGTTATTTTGTCATATCTTCCCCTATCTGGAGTCTCCCTTCCCCCCCTTCTCTGCTGTCCATCTCCCAGGGAGGAGGTCACATGTGGATCCTTGTAATCAGTTCCCCCTTTCCAACCCACTCGCCCTCCACTCTCCCAGCATTGCCCCTCACATCCCTGATCCTGAAGGTATCATCTACCCTGGATTCTCTGTGCCTCCAGCTCCCATATGCACCAGTGTACAACCTCTGCCCTATCCAGTCCTGCAAGGTAGAATTCGGATCATGGTAGTTGGGGGGAGGAAGCATCCAGGATCTGGGGGAAAGCTGTGTTCTTCATCGGTACTACATCGCACCCTGACTGACCCATCGGATCTCCAGTGGTCGACATTTGGGCCTCGGGTCTCCACTCTGCACTTCTCCCATCTTTTTATATGAACATTAGGTATAAATTATACTCTGATAAAATATCTATTAATGTGATTGCTGGGTTAAATGGCGTACTAGTTACATAATCTCATGTCAACTTGAAAATATATACAAATTTCTGTTTCTGTTGGTGTTGCTGGTGCCCACGGGTCCACCCTTCCTCACTGTGACCGCCTGAATAACACAGAGAAATCCAGCATGCTTCTGTGCAGCCTCCTCTCTGCCGTGCTTGCTCTGTGGTTGCAGCCAGTGTCAGTCATCCCATTGAGAAGCTGCCTCTTTTTCACCGACTCCCACCTTGACTCAGCATCCTCCTCCAGGGACTCCTTCCTCCGGATGACGTGTCCAATGTCCATGAGCTGAAGGGTTACCGTCATAAGGAGCATTCTAACTAGACTTCTTCCAAAAATTTTGTCAGCATGTGGTACAGGCCCCTCCCTTCCCAGAGTACACTTAAGAAACCTCATCACCCCCAGTGCCTTCTGCACAGTCAGACTACCATGTTCCCCCTCCCATTCTCAAGCTAGAATGGTTATGCCTGTCCACCACCCTGCTTTCCCCTCTGTGAGCCTTTCTCTCTTCCTTCCTTTCTGTGAGTTCCCACCCCCATCTCTGGTCAAAGAAAGTTCTGGAATCTACTCAGCCTTTCCAGGGTTCAGCAAGCAGGTGACAAGAGTGCCTGCAGAAATGGACTTTGGGCCTCCACTCAAGCACCCCCTCAATGAAAGAATACTTTGTTCTATTAAACTGGCATTCCATGCTGCTCACTTTCCTGATACAATCGCTGAAGGCAAAGTGGGTACATAAGCAACTGTGATGAAGAAAGCTGATGGTGCCCAGCTATCAAAAGAGATAGCGTTCAGAGTCTTAAAGGCTTGAAGATAAATAAGCAGCCATCTAGCTCAGAAGCAACAATGCCCATATGGAAGAAGCACACTAGCCTGTATGATCATGAGGTGCTGAAGGGATCAGTTATCAAGCATCAAAGAACAAAAAATAATATCATTGTGTGCTCACTTCCCCGATACGATCGCTGAAGACAAATGGGTGCATAAGCAAGTGTAGTGAAGAAAGCTGATGGTGCCCAGTTATCAAAAGATAAAGCACCTGGCGTCTTAAAGGCTTGAAGGTAAACAAGCGGCCATCTAGCTCAAAAGCAACAATGCCCACATGGAATAAGCACACCAGCCTGTGTCATCACAAGGTGTCGAAGGGATCAGATGTCAGGCATAAAAGAACAAAAAATCAAATCATTGTGAATGAGGGGAGGGCAGATTGGGGATGCAAGACCCGCCTGTAGGCAACTGGACATCCCCTTACAGAAGGACCGTGGGGAGGAGACGAGCCAGTCAGGGTTCAGTGTAGTAACTATGAAACATACAACTTTCCTCTAGTTCCTAAATATTTCTCTCCAACCCCTCCACCTACTATCATGATCCCAATTCTAAATTACAAATCTGGATAGACCAGAGGATGTACACTGGTACAGATAGGAACTGGAAACACAGGGAATCCAGGGCAGATGATCCCTTCAGGACCTAGTGTTGATTGCTTCTCGGCCTTTTGGCTAAGATCAAGTGCAGAACCTAGTGTTGAGAGTGATGATACAGGAAGGGTGGGGTGGAAAGGGGGAACCAATTGCAAGTATCTACACATAACCTCCTTCCTGGGGGATGGACAACAGAAAAGTGGGTGAAGGGAGACATTGGACAGGGCAAGATATGACAAAATAATAATTTAAAAATTATTAAGGATTCATTAGGGAGGGGGAAATGGGTAGGGAGGGAACAATGGGGAGCTGATACCAAGGGCTCAAGCAGAAAGCAAATGTTTTGAGAATGATGATGGCAACAAATGTACAAATGTGCTTGCCACAAGGGATGCATGTACGGACTGTGATAAGAGTTGTACGAGCCCCAGTGAAATGATTTTTAAAAATAAATCAATAAAATGAGATGTGCAGTCCCAATCTATTTTAGTGTTCCTTTCCCCTCTCGCCATCATGAATTACCCCTGAAATCACCTTTGGCCTCTCTATCGCCCATCCCTCCCCCCTAATTTCCCTATAACCCTTTGTATCAGTTACTTATCATTATGCATCCATATTCCTTCTGCACCTCACAACTGGGAAACCCCACAGAAAACAAGGATAGGATCCTCTTGGTATCAAGACAAAAATACAAATAATGTGTCATCGACATTCAAAAAGCCAGGGAGGAGATTTCTGCCATGGAATAACTATTATAAGAGACTCTTATCCAGTACAACTTCTGGTCGGGTTTCCAGGGAGGGCAACTGGCCAGCATCATCAAGATCACCATGGTCTCTGCCTGTTCGGCTTTCAGGACTCGCCCTTGGCTAGAGTGGATCTGCCAGCAGCTCCATCTGGCTGGATGCTCTGCAGATGGGTTGGGCTTCCATGTCCTCCGTAGCCTTCTACATATGGTGTTCATAATTTTCACTCTGAGGCTTCTCTCTTCGCCATATTTGAATTTTTGTAATTGTCATCTCTGGATCACACAGTGTCTTGTGCTTTTTCTGTATGGATTTAGTTGAGTCCTTGCTTCGATGGCTGCTTGTTTGAATACAAACCTTTAAGACTCCAGACCCTATTTTGATTGATAGTTGGGCACCATCTACTTTCTTCACCACACTTTGCTGTGTTGCACCCTTATCTTTGGTGATCATTTCATGAAGGTGGGTATTGAATAAGGCCATTGTAATAACTAATTGTTCTTAAGTTGGAGGGAGCTAGGATTAGGTAAGAGCCCAGAACTTATCCCTGGCTCTATGCTTCCCCTACCCCCTGCAATTTGCTGTAATTTGGGAATTAATACATATGTCATATCGTTCCATAATTCAATCATATTAAACATTATTGTACAATTGACTATAATCAGTCTCCAAACAGACATTTCATTCCTAATGTCATTCCCTGCTTCCCTCCTCCCACCCTTCTGTATCCCCACTCCCCACAACTTCCTGTTTCTCTCCCTGTAGGCTTGACATACCTGGGTTGTATTTACCGAAAAACAGCGAAATAGATAACACCCATTCACGCGGGTGACCGCCAATGGCGTTGCACCTCTGAGATACACCTTAATCTACACAAGCATAGGCAAATACCACACAGTGGCCGTCAGAGTGTTGCTGGAACAGTGCGTCTCTTAATAGGGCACACAGGGTTTTGATGTGGCAAGATGTTGTTTGCCCACCAACCAACAGTGCCCCACGCATGGCACAGCAGCTGTCTTCTGCTTCCTTGGACACCACATGCTTTCTGGCGGATGTCCCTAGGCTGCAGTGTGCCTGAGCGGGAGTCCAGTTCACCCAGTGGGGTCCCATTTGGGGTCTCACCAGCGCAGCTCCTGGCGCACACGTGTGTGCCCTGACGATAAGGGTGAGATTGAACTTGAGTTCGTTTTAAGATGTGACTTGTACATCTCTCCTCCCAGCTCTACCTCATCTTTTCACTCCATTCAAAGTGTCTTTTGACAAAATAATAATTTAAAAATTATCAAAGGTTCATGAGGGAGGGGAAGCGTGGAGGGAGGGGAAAATGAGGAGCTGATATCAAGGGTTCAAGTAGAAAGCAAATGTTTTGAGAATGATGATGGCAACAAATGTATAAATGTGCTTGACACATGGATGGATGGATGGATGGATGGATGGATGGATGGATGGATGGATGGATTGTGATAAGAGTTGTATGAGCCCCCAATAAAAAGATTTTTAAAATAAAATGTTTTTAAAATGAAATAAAAGTGTCTTTTGAAGAGGAGAATATCTTAATTTTGATGAATTTCAATTTTATCTTTTTTTATTGGCTGTTGCTTTACCCGACAGAACTAGGAAATTTTTACACAGCTCAGGGATAGAAACATTTTTTTCTAATTTTAGATCTATGATCCAGTTTCTATGAGTGCATTGTCACATACAGTTCTTTTTATTAAAGACTGTTTCATTGGTCACGTAAGACTTGGGCTCTCCCGGTTCTTAAATTGGAGTTAGGATTTAGTGAGAGCCCAGAGGAGGGGGTGAGGAGGGGGCTCCAGGGTGGTGGGCAGAACCCCAAACGGGTCAGGTCTCCCTCTGGCAAGGCAACAGGAAGCTGGGGGAGCCCGGGATGTGGGCGGCTCCCCGCCCCTCCCTCGTCCCCCTTTCCCACTCCAGGACCTGCCCCGCGGGAGGGGCGGCGCCGCGTCGCCCTGCGCTGGCTGATGCCCATAAGTGATTCCGTGCGTCGCGCTCCCGGGCAGCCACGACCCCTGCGCCCCGGGGGGCCTGGCTCACGGCGCTCTCCGCGGTCCGCTCCCAGCGCGCGCCGCCGCCCAGCCGCCCGCCTCGTTAGCAGGCGGCCGCGCCTCCGCCCTGCCGGTCCCCAGAGCGCACCAGGCTTCCTGTCTGCCTCCCCAGTGCCCACTCAGCCGCTCCCCCGCCTGCCTGCCCGCGATCTTCCCAATGCCTTTGTCACCTTCCCAGCGGGAAGGAGCCTGACTGCCATCGTTCACCCTCAGGGGCCCTTGTCTCTACCTGGCAGGACAAGCCCGCGACTGTCCAGTGCGGCCTGGAGTGAGGGCCATCCGTGTGAATTCACTAGCTTGTAAAGAAAGTACCCACATTTGAATATGAGAAACACAGCTTTTGGAAACAGAAGGATTTCTCCCAAGTTGTGTCCCCCATTTATATGCCAAACTTAACTGCTTGCGAATGACTGAACACTTGGAGGTCCTCAGGAGTAGATCAGGGGTCCATTCTAAGGGTTATCAGCCATCTAGAGCAAGCAGTCACCACTGTTTATCCACAAATAGGGCTACTCCCTTCTGATAAGGATAGTCCTTGTCTGTTTCCTTGTAGGAGACCCCAGAGAGGTCAAACCAGTCCAAGGATGACCAAGGTTAGGCTGCCATCCTAAATCTAGGATCTGCCCATCTTGTCACATATGTACCCCCAATCCCTCGTCTTCCTATTGGGTGTATTGCCCTAGACCACCCCCTCTCATTACTGTATTACCTATAGCACAACCCCTTCCTGTGACTTAAGCCCTCACCTGTAATTAGGGGGCTTGCATATCCCCAGAGAAGATAAAAGCCTGGGTCAGCATTAAAGGTTCTCTCTCTCCCCCACCCAGCGGGGCTGAGGTGAGCATACTGCTATGAATTGTGTCTGCCTCCTGCCCTCCCTGGGCCCCAGCTTCTAGCTCATCTCTCGGCCTGCTGTTTCATCCCATATAAAAAATGTATTTAACCCTGGCTGGGTTGATGTCATTGCTGACTCCTGCTCACCCCCTGGAGAAACCCTATAGGGTTCTGAGGGGATAGAAGCCCAGTCTTTCTCGTGCGGCACATGGGCAGCTATTGTGCGTCAGGGCTGGCTTCTCTCCCCATACGTGTTCTTCACGCTGTGTGCTGAACGGATCATCAGAGGCTGGCATCAAGACTGGAAGACGGCTTACTAACAGCTTCTGATAAGCAGACGACTCAGCCGTGCATGCTGACAGTGAGGAGGCCGTGAAGCACTTGCTGAGGAAGATCAAGGAGTGCGGCCTCCAGGAGAGATTCAGCAGACACTGGTTTATGACCTTGATCCCCAGAGCTTCAGTGAACTGCGTGGTACAGAATGGAGAGTATGGGCGGGGCTGGGCTGGGCTGGGGTGGGGGTGGAGTTGAAGAGTAAGGCTGACTTCTGCATAGAAAGGGTAGATGAAGCACAAACTAACAAACCCAAACCTAAGTCAATCACAAACCCCAGGAAACACGTAAAGGTGTCCAGAGAAAGGCCAATGCAATGCACTAAATGACTGTGTCCTGAAGAGCAGGCCTGCAGCCAAACTTGTACAAGGAATTGAGCCAGGTTGGCTTCATTGTATCAAGAAAAGGTGCTTATAGAGGGGCACGCATGAGGGAAGGGTGGATAAATACAGGTGAAAGAGCGAAAAACCACCCCCCCCCCAACCCGTAAAATGACAAACTAGTGGAGCTCTGGAGCTGAGCATGGGAGAGGAGAAGAAAATTTCCAAATGGAGGTGAACAAAAGTGGTCATGGAGAGGGAAGAGAAGTCGTCTGAGAGAAGTGTCGACTGTGTGTGAGATGTCGCCCGTGAGAGAAAGCCCCAGTCAGTGCAGGGTCCCAGAAGGTGCTGGGATAAGAAGGGCCTGTATTATATGCATGGAGATGAGGTTTGGGGTCTTCAACAGGGCCCCTGTATGGGAAGCAGGTCTTCCGGCGATGATCCTGGTAGGCATCACAGGTGGGACATGGGTGTACTAGCCTGTCCTAGAACCTGAGCCTTCCTATGACCTCTCCCCATCAATGTGGGGTGGTAAGTCACATCTGACTTGCATGCAGTGTGAGGTATCAGACCAAGGTCACACCGCTGAACCAGGCTAGACCTCTTAGCCCTCTAGCTTCTACAACTCAGAATCTCAATAGGGTAATAGCTTCCAGGCTCAGTTTGCCTTCCAGGCCAGTAGTAAAATAAAAAGATTCCTCCCGATTAAGAACCCAAGAAGCTACTCTCTGAAGACATCACTTCAGAGATTAACAATAATCATTTCCCCAAAACAAACCCATAGCCATCGAGTCGCTTTTGATGCAAGGTATGCTCGACTAGAGTTTCTGAGGCCGTAAATCTGGATGGAAGAGGACAATTTCATCTTTCTTCTGAGCAGTGGCTGGTGGGTTTGAACCAGCAACTTTGGAGCTAGCAGCCCAATGCCTAACGCATGGCACCACCAAGACTCCTTAACTAATAAGAGCATTTGGTCACAAGGCACTAGCCTTTAGCTATCTTCAAGCTGATTCTTTTTTTTCTTTTTTTACATTTTATTAGGGCTCATAAAACTCTTATCGCAATCCATACATATACATACATCAATTGTATAAAGCACATCTGCACATTTCCTGCCCCAATCATTCTCAAAGCAATTGCTCTCCACTTAAGCCCTTTGCATCAGGTCCTCTTTTTTTTCCCCTCCCTCCCCGCTGCCCCCTCCCTCATGTGCCCTTGGTAATTTATACATTGTTATTTTGTCATATCTTGCCCTATGCGGAGTCTCCCTTCCCCACCCTTCTCTGCTGTCCATCTCCCAGGGAGGAGGTCACATGTGGATCCTTGTAATCAGTTCCCCCTTTCCAACCATCAAGTTGATTCTAACTCATGGCACCCCAGGTATGTCAAAGGAGAACTCCACGTAAGACGTTCAGTGCCTGAGACCTTTTAAAAGTAGATTGCCAGGACTTTCTTCCAAGGTGCCGCTGAGTGGATTTGAACTGACCACATTTCTGTTAGTTTCTGGGCATTTAACTTTTTGTAAAACCCAGGGAGTTTTAAAACCCTTATAGTCCCAGTAATCTACCGCCACCAAGTCCATTCTGACTGCCAGGCAGCCTGCAGAACTGAGTAGAAGAACCCTCTGGTCTCTGAGAGTGTCCATCTCCATGGGAGCGGGCAGCTCCATCTTTCCTCACTGGAGCAACCGGTGTGGGCTCCTAAGGGCAACGGTGCACATGCCAGCCCAGCTCCGCACCACCTACATCTCAGGGATGTGCTACTATTAAATCAATTTGCAGCGAGAGAGATGCTTTCCTAAGATGTCAATACATTACCGTATTCCTCACAACAGCCCTGTGAGGGGCTTACCACTATTTCTCTACTTCGGAGGGAATCGAGGCACAGAGAGTTTGAGTGACGTGCCAGGCATGACATTTCAAGCACCGGAAGTCAAGTTCACACCAGGCCACCACTCTGGTCTCCCCACAATAACCACTGTTGGCACTGCCTCTCAGATGGCCCTCACAGTCCCTGAGGGCACAGTCCTGAGAGGCCTGGTGTCAGGTCCTGAGGGGCAGGCTAGGGAGGGTCTAAGGGCGCCCTCCTGGCACTGGGCCCCTCAGTGCATGGTCGGGGAGGAGCAGGCTTCTTCATCTCCGGAGCTTCCCTGCACAGCATGGCTCCTTCAGAGACAGACAGCAGCCCCCCAGGGGCAGGTGGGTGTCCACCCCGACAGGCTTGCGGTGGCTCACCAGGGTTCAAGGCTCAGGGAGACACATGGTGGCCCCACGCCAGGGGAGGGAGCAGAGGCTCCTTCAGAGCTGCCAGCTGGGGTGGCCCTGGGTGCTAAGTCCTGAACCATAGACTCTCCTGAGCTGGGAGCTGGGGTGGGGTGATGGGATGCGTGCTTCAGCCTTAGCTGGGCATTCAGAAACCTTGCAGGGCATTTTAGGAGTGTCCTGACTGTCCCTCTCCCGAGTCTGAAAAGCCACAGGCACACCTCAGCAGTTCCGGTGACTCCACTGAGAGTGACAGCCTGGAGGCCCGCACACCGCCTCCCCTCAGCCTGGCACAGACAGGCCCACGTGCATCCCCAGACGCCTGAATCACCGCTGATGGCTTGGGATTTGGAGGTCGGTCTGGGCTCCTGGGGAGCTGTGAGGGGGGGCTGGCTGCCTCTGAGGGGCCACCTGTGGATATAAATAGGCAGCTAGCCAAGGCAGCGCCGCAGAGCCCTGAGCAGCACCACGCCAGGATGTCCAGCTGCGTGCTGTCCGCCTGCTTCCTTGGCCTGCTGGCCCTCACCTCTGCCTGCTATTTCACGAACTGCCCAAGGGGCGGCAAGAGAGCCATCGTGGACATGGAGCTGAGACAGGTACGGTGTCCCCGGCCCTTCCCGAGGCTGCCCCAGTGTGTGGTGCCCAGGGCAGGTGGCACCCGGGCATCCTAGTAGCAGGCAGGCTGAGGGTAAGGGCTGGACAGGAGCAGGGAGGCTTGGCATGGCCGGACAGAGAAACCAATAAGGTGGGTCAGGGCCGAGCCTGCTGGGGGGCTGGGAGGAGGTAGGAGTTCCAGGTCCTATGACATCCAGCGAGGCGATGCAGGAAGCTGAGAGACACTTTTCTGTGTCCGGGAGAACCGAGCAGTCAGGCTCCTGGGACTGTGCCATGGGGGCCCTTCAGCAATGCTTGCTGGACTCATCCAGGCTCAGTCCTGAGCCCCAAATCAGGCTGCCCCTGAGCCACAGCTTTCTTGGCCAAAAGCCCCAGGTCCCACATGAGAGATGCTCTGGACCATCCTGAGTGGAGGTCCACTGGGCGTACTGACAGGAAGTTCTGCCAGACACCAGCCCACATCTCTCCTGCTGAACCTCCAGCCCCTGCTCCTGAAGTTCACCTTTGCCTGGGTCACAGGCGGCCCAATTGCAGCCTGTTCAGCACCCTGACATGGGCAGGTGGGCAGCCCCAACAGGTCACCCTCTCCTCTCTTGGCTCTCTTCAAAGCCCAGACCCTGCCTAGGGCTCAGGTCTGCCACCTTCTCTGTTAGCCCACAGGAGGGTGAGCAGGGACAGGCAAGGGCCAATCAAGAGAAGAGACGGGAACTGGGAGAAGGCAGGGTGTGTTCAGGAGGGTGAGCTGTGCAGACAGGGTAGGGACCTACCTGCAGTGAAAGGGCAGGGGGAGGAGCGTCTGGTAAGAGGGAGGGTGGTGGGCAGGTGAGAGAGGGGTCTGGCCACTGAGATATCAGGGTTGCAGAGGAAATGTCCCCCTGGAGTATCCCCATTGAGAGTGAGCTCAGGGAGGGCTGTCACGGAGCTGCCCCTCAGGCACCTGCTTGCGGAGCAGTGGGCGACATTCCCTGTGCGATTTTGAGGTTCCAGTGCCGCCCTGGGAACCCAGAAGCTTGGCCCCATAACTGCCCATGCCCTCCCCCCAGTACAGAGGGACAGTGGGAGACTGGAGACTCTCTGCCCTGCTCACCCACTGTCCCCACAGTGCCTCCCCTGCGGCCCAGGTGGCAAGGGCCGCTGCTTCGGGCCCAGCATCTGCTGCGGGGATGAGCTGGGCTGCTTCATGGGCACGGTCGAGGCGCTGCGCTGCCAGGAGGAGAACTACCTGCTGTCGCCCTGCCAGTCTGGCCAGAAGCCCTGCGGGAATGGGGGTCGCTGTGCTGCCGCTGGCCTCTGCTGCAGCCCAGGTGAGTCCTCCAGGGCCCAGTCTGGGCCCCAGGGGCCCCTGGGCGGGGGAGCAGTTCTGGGTCTGAGTCTAAGCAGGGCAGATCAGGGCGGGCTTCGGAGCCAGGCTTGGGCTGCGTCCCCCCCCCTCCCCCCCCTCCCCCGTGCCCGGAGGCCCGGCGGGGCCCTGTCTCAGGTAGTGCTCCCTGCAGAGGGCTGTGTGGCTGAGCCTGAGTGCCTGGAGGCAGCGGGCAGTCGCCTTCAAGTCCGCGCCAGCGACCTGAGCAACGCGACTCAGCTGGACTCACTGCTGAGGCTGGTGCAGCTGGCAGCAAGACGCGAACCTGAGGAGCCCAAACCAGGGGTCTACTGAATGCTGAACGCCACCCTGCCTGCCTGCTACCATGCCCCACTAATAAACCGCTGTACATGCCCCGTGTCTGCTGGAGTCTGTTGGGGGTGTGGGGTGTGGTTGGGGAGGTAGGAGGTATGAGGGTGTGTGGCACACTAGTGGGGGGCTAACTACTACAGCCTAAGGAAAAGGCGTGTCCTGAGGAGATCAGGATCCAGTAAAGGGCTCTCACCCTTGGGAGACCCTGCAACCCTGGTGGGGGCGGGGAGGGGAGGGTCAGAGGTGAAGGGGTGGGTTGGGGGACTCTGGCAGAGGAGTGGAAGCAAAGGCAGGGAGGGGCCCGGCTTCCTGTCATAAGACAGCAAGTGAGGAGCAGAGATGGCAGTGCCATTGGCGGTGGAGTGGGACAGAGAGAGGGCAAGAGACCAAAAGCCACGGGAGCTGGGCGCCCCAGAGGGAAGCAGGGGGAGGCAGCTGTTGGGTCCACACTGGGTCCGGACTTCCTCCCTCTCCCAGCACTCCCCTGGCACCTGGCTCCATGGGCAGAGAGGGAGAGGCAGGGCTTAGAGATCACAGCAGGACAGAAGGAGGGATACCTTGGACTCTTAGGAGGAAGGACAGAGAGGAGGAAGGACAAGGCGAAGAGGGAAGGAGGGAAGGAAGGAGGACAAGAACCTGGAATGGCCTGGAGAAGCAGATGGTGACAGTTGTCCTTGACCAATGAGCCAGGGGGACCAGGAATTCCTGCCCCGTGTACATCCAGGAGACTCAGACACGGGAAGTTTCTGGGCCACCACCAGGTCTCCAGATTCCCAGCCCATTGTCTTTTTCCCACAAGGCTGTGCTGGGGAGTGTGAGGAGGGGGCAGAGAGATTGGGATCCCCCAGGAAGCACCGATGTCTGTCTGGGAGAAAGGAAAGTACCCACATGGGGCCCCTCAGCCAGGGTGGGAGGCAGAGCCCACTGTGGACACTTAGATGCAGATCTATCCACACACAACCACACCCACTCAGCCCGGACAGAGACAACACTGACAACATCCTCAGCAGGGACATTCCCAGTGACTCCTGAGCACAGGCAGGATACAGACCCCCAGAACACGGACCTAGCTCACACACACACACACACACACACACACACGTGCCCAAAGGGAACTTTCTGTCCTCTGACACACACAGCATCACAGCAAAGACAACCACTAGTTCTTGGTCTTCTCTGTGCCTATGTGTCCTCTCGGCCTTTGTATGCTTCTTTGGGAGGGAAATGGAGGATGTGAATTAACAGAACCAGAGGGGAGAGACAGAGCGCAGCTACAGACACAACCTTACCAGTTCAGCTGCCTGCGGAAGTGAATCACTACGGGTGCTTTTGTGAATTGGAGCCGTCCACGTCATAGGACGGCTCTGATTGGTTAGATGTGAGTAAATAAACATTCTAAGCCCTGCAGTGTCAGCAGGGCTTTGAATGAACAGCTGAGGAATGGCAGTCACCTGCGAGATGTTACACCTCGCTGGAGTACCACTGACCTGTGTATAAGCCGAACCTCGGCTTATACACGAGTATATACGGTAGTTCTTCATAAACATACGAGTTTTGGTTTTATTTGTTAATTTATCACCATTGTAGATTCATTTCCTACCCATCTCTGTGGGGTCGTGGTGGTTGACTCCTGGTCAGAATACTTTCTTTGACTGAATTCGGTCGACATTTCTTGGCTTGCCACACCTTTTGCTGGCTCTTGCTCCCTCTTCAGAGTGCACGGAGTGTGTGTGTGCACTGCGCAGTGACCTCGGCTGAGGGAGGTGAGAAGGAGCAAGTTTCTGTGTGACAGGAAGCCAGCCAGCTTCATGACAAGAGCAGAGGTTTTACCCAGCAGGCACTGGGGTGATCCTGAGAACAGGAAGAGAAAATCCAAAGTGTCTATGTGTGTGTGCTTGCATGCATGCCTGCGTGCGTGTGCGTGCTTGCGTGCGTGTGCTCGCGTGTGTGTATGTGAACTCCGGGGAGGATGGAGTAGGAGCTGCCCTGCTAAGATTAGCGAACTGTTATCTGTTCTCAGAAAAGAAAGAGGGAAAGAAAGATGAAAAAGGTCTGCGAGTAAAGAACATTCTGTAATTTGGATTCTCATCTGGAGGCATGCAATCTCTTGTTATTTAAAGATTGTGGAAATTTCATCTGACTGCTTTAGGACTCAGTGAGATGCGGTGGATTGGTGACAGTCCTGAGAACGAGTCTGATTTGCCCCAAATCACACAGCAACTCGGTGCAGATCTGAGGCTGGAACCCAGGATTAGCTCCCTCCCTTCTTGATAGCCCCAGAAGTCAAGTCAGATACACACCCAGGTCGCCAGACTCTGGTGGCTTTCAAAAACCACTGCTCAGCACTGCCTCTCAGATGGCCCTCACAGTCCCTGAGGGCACAGTCCTGAGAGGCCTGGTGTCAGGTCCTGAGGGGCAGGGTAGGGAGGGTCTAAGGGCGCCTTCCTGGCACTGGGCCGCTCAGTGCACAGTCGGGGAGGAGCAGCCTTCTTCATCTCCGGAGCTTCCATGCACAGCGTGGCTCCTTCAGAGACAGACAGCAGCCCCAAGGGCGGGTTGGAGTCCACCCAGAGAGGCTTGTGGTGGATCTCTTGGTTCCAAGGATCAAAGAGACACATGGTGGCCCCACGCCAGGGGAGGGAGCAGAGGCTCCTTCAGAGCTGCCAGCTGGGGTGGCCCTGGGGGCTGAGTCCTGAACCAAAGACTTTCCGGAGTGGGGAGCTGGGGTGGGGTGATGGGATGCGTGCTTCAGCCTTAGCTGGGCATTCAGAAACCTTGCAGGGCATTTTAGGGGTGTCCTGACTGTCCCTCTCCCGAGTCTGAAAAGCCACAGGCACACCTCAGCAGTTCCGGTGACTCCACTGAGAGTGACAGCCTGGAGGCCCGCACACCGCCTCCCCTCAGCCTGGCACAAACTGGCCCACGTGTGTCCCCAGACTCCTGCATCACCGCTGATGGCTTGGGACTTGGTCAGTCGTGGGTTCCTGGGGAGCTGTGAGGGGCGGGGCTGGCTGCCTCTGAGGGGCCACCTGTGGATATAAACAGGCAGCTAGATAAGGCAGCTCCTCAGAGCCCTGAGCAGCACCACGCCAGGATGTCCAACTGCGTGCTGTCTGCCTGCTTCCTCGGCCTGCTGGCCCTCACCTCTGCCTGCTATTTCACGAACTGCCCAAAGGGCGGCAAGAGATCCATCATGGACATGGAGCTGAGACAGGTACAGACCCACTGGCTCTTCCTGAGGCTGCCCCAGTGTGAGGTGCCCAGGGCAGGTGGGAGCAGGCAGGCTTCAGGGGAAGTGTTGGACAGGAGCAGGGAGGCTTGGCATGACCAGACAGAGAAACCAATAAGGTGGGTCAGGGGACCAGCCAGGTGGCAGGCTGGGAAGAGCGAAGCAGTTGCAGGTCTTGTGCCATCCAGAGAGGGGATGTAGGAACCTGAGAGACACTTTCAAGCTAAGAGGGCTTGGGCCTGGTCAGGGAAACCTGAATATTTTGGTTCCTCTGT
The DNA here is from genome assembly GCF_050624435.1 of Tenrec ecaudatus. Lineage (NCBI taxonomy): Eukaryota > Metazoa > Chordata > Mammalia > Afrosoricida > Tenrecidae > Tenrec > Tenrec ecaudatus. The sequence goes on along the minus strand of NC_134541.1, from coordinate 34,217,507 downwards.
GCCATGGGGGCCCCTCAGGGAGTTCGCTGGAGTCCTCCAGGCTCCGTCCTGACCCCAATTCAGGCTGCCCAGGAGCGCCAGCCTCTGCTAGCCACAGGCCCCCATTGCCCCAAAGGAGCGACACTCTGGACCATCCTGAGTGGAGGGCCACTGGGCATACTGGCAGGAACTTCTGCCAGACATCAGCCCACTTCTTTCATGCTGCACCTCCAGCCCCTGCTCCTGAAGTTCACTTTTGCCTGGGCCACAGGCGGCCCAATTGCAGCCCAGACATGGGCAGGTGGGCAGCCCCAATAGGTCACACTCTCCTCTGCTTGGCTCTCTTGAAAGCCCAGACCCTGCCTAGGGCTCAGGTCTGCCACCCTCTCTGTTAGCCCACAGGAGGGTGAGCAGGGACAGGTAAGGGCCAATCAAGAGAAGAGACGGGAGCTGGGAGAAGGCAGGGTGTGTTCAGGAGGGTGAGCTGTGCAGACAGGGTAGGGACCTACCTGCAGTGAAAGGGCAGGGGGAGGAGCGTCTGGTAAGAGGGAGGGTGGTGGGCAGGTGAGAGAGGGGTCTGACCACTGATGGATCAAAGCTGCAGAAGAAATGTTCCCCTGAGGTATCTCTGAGGAACCCCTCTCCCCGTTAGAGTGAGCTCAGGGAGGGCTGTCACGGAGCTGCCCCTCAGGCACCTGCTTGCGGGCGACATTCCCTGTGCGATTTTGAGGTTCCAATGCCGCCCTTGGGACCCAGAAGCTTCGCCCCATAACTGCCCACGCCCTCCCCCCAGTACAGAGGGGCAGTGGGAGACTCTCTGCCCTGCTCACCCACTGTCCCCGCAGTGCCTCCCCTGCGGGCCAGGCGGCAAGGGGCGCTGTTTCGGACCCAACATCTGCTGCGGGGATGAGCTGGGCTGCTTCGTGGGCACGGCCGAGGCGCTGCGCTGCCAGGAGGAGAACTACCTGCTGTCGCCCTGCCAGTCTGGCCAGAAGCCCTGCGGGAACGGGGGTCGCTGCGCCGCTGCTGGCTTCTGCTGCAGCCCAGGTGAGCCCTCGCGGGGCCGATCCTGGGCTCCAGGGGACACTGGGCGGGGCATTCCTGAGTGTGAGTCCCAGCGGGACAAATCAGGACTGGGACGGGCGGGGAAGCCAGACTGGGGCCCGCGAGCGCGAGGTCTCAGGCGGTGCTCCCTGCAGAGGGCTGCGTGGCCCAGCCTGAGTGCTCCAAGGCTGGCGACCAGAGCAAAGCGACTCAGCTGGACACGCCCACCGGTGCTTGAACTGGGGCTGGTGCAGCTGGCGGCGGGACGCGAACCTGAAGAGCCCAAACCAGGGGTCTATAGAACGCTGAGCGCCACCCTGCCCGCCCACCCCTATGACCCACTAATAAACCGTTGTACACGCCCCCTGTCTGCTGGAGTATTTGGGGGGTACGGGGGTCGGGAGGGAGGAGTAGGAGGGTGTGTGGCACACTAGTGGGGCGCTGACTGCACAGCAGCCTAAGGAAAAGGCGTGTCCTGATGAGATCAGGATCCAGTAAAGGGCTCTCACCCTTCAGAGACCCTGCAAGCCTGGTGGGGGCGGGGAGGGGAGGGTGAGAGGTGAAGGGGTGGGTTGGGGGACTCTGGCAGAGGAGTGGAAGCAAAGGCAGGGAGGGGCCCGGCTTCCTGTCATAAGACAGCAAGTGAGGAGCAGAGATGGCAGGGCCACTGGGGGTGGAGGGGGACAGAGAGAGGGCAAGAGACCAAAAGCCACCTGAGCCACCAAAAGCCACCTGAGTTGGGTCCACACTGGGTCCGGGCTTCCTCCCTCTCCCAGCCCTCCCCTGGCACCTGGCTCCATGGGCAGAAAGGGAGAGGCAGGGCTTAGAGATCACAGCAGGACAGAAGAGAGACACCTTGGACTCTTAGGAGGAAGGACAGAAATAAGGAAGGACAAGGCGAAGAGGGAAGGAGGGAAGGAAGGAGGACAAGAACCTGGAATGGCCTGGAGAAGCAGATGGTGACAGTTGTCCTTGACCAATGAGCCAGGGGGACCAGGAATTCCTGCCCGTGTACATCCAGGAGACTCAGACACGGGAAGTTTCTGGGCCACCACCAGGTCTCCAGATTCCCAGCCCATTGTCTTTTTCCCACAAGGCTGTGCTGGGGAGTGTGAGGAGGGGGCAGAGAGATTGGGATCCCCCAGGAAGCACCGATGTCTGTCTGGGAGAAAGGAAAGTACCCACATGGGGCCCCTCAGCCAGGGTGGGAGGCAGAGCCCACTGTGGACACTTAGATGCAGATCTATCCACACACAACCACACCCACTCAGCCCGGACAGAGACAACACTGACAACATCCTCAGCAGGGACATTCCCAGTGACCCCTGAGCACAGGCAGGATACAGACCCCCAGAACACGGACCTAGCTCACACACACACACACACACACACACACACACACACGCCCAAAGGGAACTTTCTGTCCTCTGACACACACAGCATCACAGCAAAGATAACCACTAACACTTGGCTCTTGGTCCCCTCTGGGTCTCTGTGTCCTCTCTCTCCCTTTGTATCCTTCTTTGTCCCCTCATCCCACTACTTGTAACCCCCCTTTGCCCCCACTGCCCTCTCTTTCTCCTGCCCCTCCCAGTTTCTGGCTTCTCCCCTTGTCCCTCTATGTCCCTCCCGTGCCCTTCCTGCTCCCCTCCCCTCTGTTATCCCCCAACCTTCTCCCTCTCTGCCCCTCTCTTCTCTGCATCCTCCCCTTGGCATTTCCTGGGGCCACAAGAAGCTGTCGCTCCTCCAGGGTCCTCAGAAGCTGCAGAGACTTTGAGGAGCTGAAGCTGCACCCCTTACCCCCACACTGGCCCTGTCCTCAGGCAGAGACTTGAGACTAGAACAGCTGAGTCTCAGTCAGTCCTGGCTGTCCTCCAGGACAAGCTGATGTCCGGCTCTGTGGGGCTACCCTTTGCTCCTCTCCAGCCCATGGCAGTGCTCTTGGGTGGCCCTTAGGGTCACCATAGGCTGGAACAAGACCAGCCCTGAGAGAAGGGCACTGAAAAGAGACAGATGGTTGCTTCTATTGGACCCCATGCCCAGTGCTGGTGTCTGGACTCAGGCTCAGTCACAGCGTCTGCATGTGTTACTGGCCCCTCCCTTCCAGAGCACACTTAAGAAACCCCATGCCTCCCAGTGCCTTCTGCACAGTCAGGTTACCATGGTCCCCTCCCATCCTCAGGCCAGGGTGGTTATGCCTGTCCACCACCCTGCTTTCCCCTCTGTAAGCCTTTCTCTATTACTCCCGTCCTGTGAGTCCCCACCCCATCTTCAGTCAAAGAACGTTCTGGAATCTACTCAGCCTCTCCAGGGCTCCACCTAGCAGGTGACAGGATGCCTGCAGGTGCCTGCCCTTCCTCTTCTTTTAATTCAAAAAATCCAAACATCGGTGGTGTTGTCTCTTTATATTCTTTTCAGTCCTGTCAAAGATTTCCTTAATATTTTTAAAGTTATTTTTGTTTTATCGGTTTGCACTATTCCTTTCTTTTTGTGGTGTTTTCTACTTGACGTTGACTTTCCTCACCATGTTCTCCTTCATGTATTCTTTCAAGGTCACCTCTCCTCTATGCCCAACACCTCCCCCCCAACCTCCCCGCTCCATAACAATCACAGAGCTGACTCCTATTCCTGGTGCTTGCTTTGGCAAGAGTGCCACGGGGATAGCATCCCAGGGCACGGAGCTTTGGCTGCTTTCGCTTGGAGCAGTGCCTCTGAGAGGCTCGTGTGCCCCTGCTCGCAGCAGCAGTTCACTCCCTGTCCCTGAGAGGAGCGCTGGATGCAGGAATGTGCCTGCACAGGTGTGGTTGTTACATAATCATTTTTTTCTCTTTGAGAGGATGAACATTGAAGGAGTAGCAACTAGCCTGCCAATTAGGTCATAGCCAGTGAAACCTCTGTGTGGGCATGACCTTCTCCTGGGAATTCTGAAGTCCTGTATTCCTCCTTGGAGGCGGGAGACACTTTCTCTCTGCTTACTCCTTGGGAGACATTGCAGCTGAGAAGACATGATGCTAGTGCCCTGAGCTGGAGGGGGCACGTGGAGACCCCTGTCAGCGCTGAGATACTTCCACCACCACTGGATCCACAAGACTTTCCACCCACTCGCCTGTGATCTTCCTGCATTTGGGTCATTGCATGTGTTTTGTGACTCTGAAGAGGACTTTATAGATTTATATTGAACATATGGCTAATATCAGACCTATGTACTTGATCTGGACTGAACTGTTTTCTTAATGTTCAATTGCTCTTTATATGATATGAAGCTCTTTCTTATATGCATTTGAGTGTCTTTGTGAGTTTGTTTCTCTAGTCTACCCAGACTCACACAGCAGGTGTACCCATTTTCCAGGTGAGGGCCACTTGGGTTGTTTATAATGTTTGTGATTATGCGTAGAGCCTCTGGAAACATTGTCATGCAGCTTCTCATATGAACATTAGGTATCAATTTTATTCAGATAAAATATCTATTCATGTGATTGCTGGGTCCAATGGTGTCGGAGTTACATTATTTCATGCCAACTTGCAGAGACATAAAAGTGTGTGGGTGGAGTCTAGCCTGATGGTGACCCCTTGTTGGCATAGCCTTCTCATAAGGAGAGTCCTGGGATACCTCTCCTCTGCCTTCACCTTCCTGCTGGTGGGCCCTGGTGGTGGCTGCCAGAGTCCTGAAGATGTGTCCACCGCCACTGGGTCCAGGCGACTGCGACATTCCTGCATTTTTGTCTCACTGCTGGTGGTTTCATGAGCCTGAAAATGGACTTAAGGATCAGTGTCAGACTGACACACTTGATCTGGACTGAGCTGAGATGTTTTCCTGACTTATAAGCACTTCTTTTTTTGGGGGGAGGGGTTAAAAGTACCTTGCTTTATTTATTTTTGTTCTATATAGATCTTTCTTACACATATCCACCACCACTGGATCCACAAGACTGGCCTGTGATCTTTCTGCACCCTGCATCATTGCATGTGCTGCCTACGTCTGACGAGGGATTTCTGAACTAGTATCAGACATATGGGGTAATATCGGACTTATGGACTTGATCTGGACTGGCTGGGATATTTTCTTGATATACAATTACTTCTTAATATAAAGCTCGTTCTTACACATATTTGAGTGTCTCTAAATTTGTTTCTCTAGGCAACCCGGACTTCAGGACCTTCCTGTCCTATCGCCTTAGCACTACTGAGAAACAACACAGTAGGGGGGCTGCTGGCACCCAACTGATGGCATGCATGCTGCAAATGCAAACTCAGGTGACAGGGCCACAGCCATCCCAGACCAGAATCCACAGTGAAAGGATCAGCAGGGCCCAGCAGGAGCAGAAGGAGGGTGGCTGGTGATGACATGCAGACCTGCCTCATAGAAAGAATGAAAGACATTCAAATTAAGCCTGTGAATTGTTCACAATCAGCTGAAGGTGTCTGGAGCGAGATGAGAATCCCTGCCGTTTTCAGCAATTGCCTCCTAGTCACAGTTCAGAGATGTCCCCTACAGATCCAGCAACACTAGATGGGAGCGTTTTCCTAAATACCCATCTTATTGATCACTTGGCTGATGACCTTGGACCTTCGCAGGAAACTGCGACTAAAGCTGTGGGACCCCAGACGGGATTTGGTGCACAACCACCTCAGTGAACCACACTGCGATGCGGAGGAGGACAAGAGGGACCACTCACAAGTGAGCGCCGCGGTTGTGGCTAGCGTCAGCTCCGGGCCTCCAGTGTGTGGACTCTGCCCATACTCCAGGGCCCTGCCCCCGCGGTCTGTCTGGGCCGTGGGAAGCCTGCTATGTCAAACGTGACTTTCATAGACGAGGTCCCCTGAGACACCGAGCTCTGGGGTGCCCCAAGCAAGTCTTGGTGGCAACGGAGTCTGTCAACTGTCGGGTCCCTGGGTCCCTAGCTCCTTCTGGCCACACCGCAGACATCAAACTCGGGGAGCGTGGGTATGTGTGGACATGGCCTGTAAGTCCACGTGCCTTTTCCTGGGAAGGGGGGCTACATGAAAATCCTGTGGTGGCCTTTGGCCTCACTCATCCCTCCACTTGTCATTCACAGGCTGCCAGCTAAGGGCTCTCACACCTCCTCTGCCCTGCCCCCGAGAGGGCTCTTTATTTGCACATCAGTTCTTGATTAATCCTGAGTCCCTGGCTTCGCTTTGAGGAAGAGATTTCTGATTCAAATTAAGGGCGCAAATGATTTTTCACTCCTGAACCTAGCATGTGGTTAATCAAGAACACCTCAGAGGGGGCCGATTTCCCACCAGTTCATGACACGGACCCCGGGGTTTGGGCAGATGGAAAGATTCCAGAAGCTATCAATATAGAGCCAGTGATTTTTTTATGTATGAATCATTTTATTGGGGGGTGGGTCTTACATTTGAGCCAGTCGTTATTGAACTCAAGCCGGAGGCAGGCTACCCTGAGAAAGATTGCTCTAGGCTTTTACCTCAAGGAATCCAAGGATGCACCCCATTATCCGCCCACTGAAGGCGGTAGATACAATGGCAGAAAGCCCATCCCCACTGTATCCTCCCATTGTGGCCGTCCCAAAGTTCAAAGGGAAACGGAGGCTAGTACAGGACCTTAGAGCAATCAGTGAGAGAGTGCTCCCGATGTATCCCGTGGTGCCTAATGCTTAACAGCTCGACCAACACAAGGTCCTCCATGCGACTTTACAGGAGTTTATAGTCTTGGATTGGAGAGGTGCGTCCTGTCAATACCTCGCAACCCCTTTTGGCCTGTGAGCAGAGGGACCCTGCGCCTGGAAGGGCTGCCCGGTGTCCCTGGAAAGTCCTCCCGCAGGCCTCCGGGCCTCACCTCAGATCTTCAGAGAGAGGTGAGGGAGGGGCTTTCCTTGACTGCCCCAGGTGGCGGCACCGCCAAGGGTCTTGTTGCAATACGCCGACAACGACCTGCTCAGAGTTGACTTTCTTCAGAGAGGGAGCGTTCAAAGTTTCCAAAGAGGAAGCCCGGTCGTGTGGACCCTGTGGATCGTCGTTCGGATCCGCTTCAGAACCAGGAGAAAGAAAGCCGTCACATGATCGAATCCAAACCATTTATTCTATCCCTAGTCCCCAAACTAAGAGACATTTTGGAGCAGGCTGGTGATTGCAGCATCCGGATTCCCAATTTCGATAATATTGCTGAACCTGTGGCTGAGCCCCTCAAAGGAGGGGCCCGGGGAGAACTTTAGTGGGACAGCGCCTGTGGAGAGCTTATCCGTCTCTCAAACAGCCCTAGAGGGAGCTCCTGCGCTGGCCTCTGCGTGACGCTCCACGTGGCCGCAGCGTATTGCTCCAGATTGTAGGGAAGACGCTGGGGGCGGTCTCCCTCCGGACGGCGACGCAGCTGCCAGCGTGGAAGTGGAGAGTCGCCCTGGACGTCCGGGATTTAAGAGCGGGCGCTGTAAAGAGTGGGAAGCCAGTGGATGGCTGGAAAGCCAGCACCGGCATCTCTCTGCCCGCCTGCCCTGCCCACGCCCGCTTCTGCCCCGCAGTCTCTGGAGAAGGTTACGTCACTGGAAAAAAATCATAAAGGAAAACGCTTCACACAATTTCTTGCTTGTACAGTTTCTTGACTTTGTGTATGTGTTGGGCTAAGATCAGGTGCAAAATGCAATATAAACCGGGACAATATTTTTGATAAAAAATTCCTTTCCCAAAACAGAAAAAATTTTTAATTCCTTTCCAGACTAAAAGCTTGTGAAACGCTATCAGAGATGCAAGTCAAACCACGCTGGAGGCAGCTTTACAAGGTGACTTTTGCCCAGAGGTCAGACATTCGTGCAAACTCCTCAGAGCAGTGGATCTCAACTTTCCTAACGCCTTGACCCTTTCACACAGTTCCTCATGTGGTGGTGACCCCCCAACCATAACATTATTTCGTTGCTCCTTCATCACTGTAATTTTGCTACTGTGAAAGCATAGTGGTGAATCACAAAAGCAATATGTCATTCTATATGGTGAAATATTTATTTTATTAAAATTTAAAAATATTTATTTCTAATGACAAATAAATGAAATTTTGTCTTGAAGCATGGTGTAGCATGGGTAACAGTCTTCACGCCAGGTGGGTGTATCTGCATGTGAGACGGATAGAGGAGCGGTGTCTTGCTTCTTAAGACCATCAGAAATATGTGTTTTCCAATGGTCTTAGGCGACTCCTGTGAAAGGGTTGTTCAATCCCCAAAGGGGTCGTGGCCCACAGGTTGAGAACCTCTGCCTTCGAAGCTCCAGACGGTAAATGATCCTCTGAGGGAAGCAGCTGCATGCTGCAAAACGGCAACGGCAGGCAGGCCACGCGGTGGTGTCTCTCTAAGAAAGAGCTGCCAGTTCACCTTTGCCTCCGAGAACTTCCGCCCAGAAGGCAGAGCTAGCACCCTCCCAGGAGCCTTCAAGGTAGCAGGAGGGAAACACATTCAGACTTATTCAGACAGTTGATAGTCTTGGTTTTTAATTCACAAGGAAAAATATGGAAAGGGGATTGTGGTCAGCCAAGTATGCCTTTATCAAACACGGACCTCAACTCCATAGGCTTTCACACGCAGAGGTCATGCCGCCCCGGCTGGAGTATCAGTTACACACTGCAGGAGGCTCCAGAAGGAGGGGAGAGTAGCAGATTTTACAAAGCTGATTTAGAGGCAGAATCTAATATCTATCGAGAGTCTTTTGAGAATCTTCTTGCCTTAATTCCCCAGCCCGCGTCTCTAGTAGAGGAGAGAAGTCCCGGTATTCAGGAGAGGAAGAAGAGTGGGCAGGAGATCAAGCAGTGATCAGAGAAGCAACCTGTGTGTGTGTGTGTGTGGGGGGGTGGGTAACAAGGAGGAAACATATTCCAGCAGGTCTTGCCTGGAAATTCCTGACCCACCTTCACCCGGCATTCCACATGAGCTCAGTAGCACTCTGCGAATTGGCCCCAAGAGTGTCTACCACTGATGGGCTAAGAGAACTCTCCCAGAAAGCAACCCAGGGATGTGCCCTTTGTCAGGTCAATAACCAACAAGGAAATGCCAGGCATTCTCAATGCAGCAGAAAGGCGGTCCCTGGGGGAAGATTGGCAGGCAGGCTTTACTGCAGTGGCACTTGGTAAAGGAGATAGGTATGGCCTAGATCAAACGGATACATTGTCAGATGGGATTGAAGCCTCTCCCACGGGAACAGAGAAGGCCACTGACATAGCAAAGGTCTTGGTGCAAGAAATCATTCCAAGATTCAGACTGCCCCCAAACACGCAAAATTCTTTTTTTTTCCTCTGCTGAACAAACACGCAAAATTCGAATGGGCCAGCAGTTGTGTCAAAAAGAACTCAAGCAAAAAGAAATACATAGCTCAAGCACTGGGCACACCCTACTGTGTGCGTATGGCCTACCCTACGCAGTCCTCGGGTAAATTCGAAAGGACGAATCAGACCCTCACGCAGACGCAGTCAAGACTGCCAGGAGACACACAAACCTGGATAGGAGAATTAAAACCCCCTCCTTCGGTCTCAAAGGTATCCCCAGTCAAGCTCATGTATGGCAGACCCTTTTCCATACAAGAACTAAGAGATCCAACTGAAGCGACTTATTTTTTAAAACATCCTATCGACTTAGGAAAAGTGCAGCGAACCTTACTAGACTATGGCCAGAAAGTAGCGCCCGGACCAACTCCATTAGCCATCCAATCTCCTGTCCAACCTGGAGATTGGGTTCTTGGGAAAAACTGGAAAGAGCCGGGTTCTTCGTAGCAGTGGAACCAATCTGGAAAGGGCCTAAGCAAGAGTTATGTACCCCAACAGCAGTCAAAGTTCAAGGAGTGAAGGTGTGGACATTAAATCACCTCAAAGCCCTGACAGCATGAGTTCATCCAAACAAGGCCAAGACCAATACAGCTGGGAACCCTTGGAATGCTTGACACTCCCCTCCAGACGCAGAAGCCCCGAGAATGGATGTAACCCCTGTAGCTGGAGAGCGGGCAGAGGCACCGGCCTCCTGCCTTAGCTTTGGAACTTAGTACTTGTAAGCCAGAAAGAGCCAAAGGAATTCCCCTAGAAACAGCCTCGCCTTTCGCTGACATTTAGTTCAATGAGATGGGCTTTTTCACACTCAGCGATTCTTAGTTTGCCACGTAAAAGTTAGCGAGAGAAAAGAGCGTTGATGGACGCAGGCAGCCCCAGAAGGTCCGAGGGAGTTGCGGAGGTTCGGAGAAGTAGTCGAGTCGTTCTGCCTTAAAACAAGTGCCTGGCCGGGGAGAACGTGAATGGGGAGAAGAGCAACTTGAAGGTATACAGTCAGATTTCGGCAGAGAAGTGGTGAGAAAGGAGCAGAGACTGAGGTCCTTGTAATATATTAACCCCGCTCAGCATGAGAGGCTCCGGTTTGTTTTAAACTGCCATAACCCCTGCTAGCAGCTAGCTTCCCTTTCCCCCCTCTTCTTTCCCCAGCTCCTGACAGACCTTGACTCTCTGGAGATGCGTCCTGACCCCTCTCGCCCTGCTTGCCCAATTAGCAAGAAATGCCATCTCTCCTGCCAGGCCTTGATGCACTACTACCTGCAGCTGGTACTCCTAGCCCCTCCCGGTTCCTACCTGGCTGATAAGCACCGAAGGCAACTGCTTGCATGTTCGCCCCTGAAGCCAGCTTTTTTCCATTAACTATAAATATCCTTTATTCCATTAGCTCTCAGCCTTTCTAAGATCGAGACCCTTTCATACAGTTCCTCATGTGTGGGGACCCCCCCAACCATAAAATTATTTTCATTTCTACTTCACAATTGTAATTTTGCTACTGTTATGAATTGGGCGATCCCTGTGAAAGGGTCATTTGGCCCCCAAAGGGATCGCGGCCCACAGGTTGAGAACCACTGCTTTATTCTTTATTGAGAGAGCATTCCAGGTTCAAGCCTCTTCTCGGCCTCGCTATTTAATAAAGGCTTATTATTAAGTGGTGTTGATTTAATCTCCCGTGGGTTAAAACAATAAGAGGATTATAGTTTAAGAAGTAGGAAAGTTTGTAAAAATTGATCCTCTCTCACTACTAGAAGCTGTCGTCCCTTGAGATTGACCAAGGGGACTGGAGGACCGTAAACTAGCCATATCGTTTCTGTAGACGCATAAAAAGCCTTGAAATTGTTCTCTCAGAGTGAAGCCAACCCACCTGGACCTTAGAAATGACATGTGACTTAAGGCGAGTGCAATTAGCAGAAGGAATAAGCAAGGTGACTTTCAAGAACTTCAGGGCCAACGCAACTCTGCCCCTTCCTGCACCAAAGGTGACCCCACATCATTTTCACCTCTTCTCTCTGCTACATGTGCAGCTTGAGATGAACTGCTAGTGGCTTATTAATATCTCCCTGCTCGTTTCTCAGATCACTGTTGTGATCGTTGGCTTTATTGTGCCAACTAGGCTTCCATAGGAACAGATGGGGGGAGTTTAATCAGGCCGCAGCTTGATTGGAGGGCGATGAGATAAACGGCCTTGCAAGGCTGGCCCCTTCCCTCTTTCTCTCTGGTGCTGGGGCCAGTGCCCTGCTGCCTGAGCCCGTCCTTTGCCTCCACTCTGTGCTGCACGATTGTGGGCCGAGCGAGCATCCCTGGACTGCGAGGTTCCATTGAGGCCTGCTTCATTGTACTTCCCGAGAATCCGTCTGCCCAAGCTTCCTTCTCTACGCTCCTGCGCTGCTGGCCTCTGCTACCCCTCAACCTGCCCCGCCTGCTGGCCTTGCTTGGGACAGACAGACTCACAGTGCTTGTGAGTTGAAGGGCCTGCTCAGTATATTAACTGTTCCACAAGGGTGAGTTGAACTGAGCCCTCTGTACTGCTGTGCGGATGGATTAGCTGTTCTATTCTTTTGCACTATATAAACCTGTCTACATATATGTCTATATATCTATATCTAGTCTTCAGAGTCCTGGTTTTGTTTCTCTACAGAACCCTGCCTAACACAAATGGCATCTGAGCAAAGCATTTGTAATCGATCTGTCTCTACTCTCTAGCTTGGTGGAAATAAGCTGAGAATCCAGACAATTTCGTTTCATTACCTGAGCTGGCTCTTACCCCTTGAGGACCCTTGCTTTTGATAATCCTCCTACTATTGTTTGGCTAGTTCCTATTTAACACTCTAGTATAGTTTCTGTCTTCAGCAGGTCCACATAAAGATGATAATGGGTGGATATCAGTCAATTCCTTTATGCAGCATCAATCAGGCTGCAGCCACCCTCCTTGAAGGAGACCAGGCTGCTGTTTAATGGCTCATCCCCCAGCAGGCAATGGGATAAAGAATAGGGTCAGGAAGAGAGTGGTCTCATAGGGGAGCAGTGCCCCCTATCAGTGTGAAGTTGCCAGATTAGTCTTCCCCTTTCCCCGAAATAATTCCATATCCTGCTCTCTTGAGGGAAGAAGGACGGGAGGGGGTGGAGAACAGGGGCTTCTGACCTGCCTGCTGTGAACAAAGGACTCTTGAGAACTGACTTGGTAGATTCCCCGATCTTGAGACCAGGCCCCAGTGAATCCTGACTCTCGACTGTGATGGAAGATCATCCTAAAACATTCTGACAAATCTTGATGCAGGTTAGCACTCGGAGAAAATCCTGACACCTTCTGAGGCTTGCCGATCCAGAGCCACAGCCCAGATACAATGGAACGCAATGATTCACGAGCCCCAAGAAGTGACCGCAGAATTCATGAGAAAGACCCGTGACCATCTGCAGAGCAACAAGCCCCTCCCATTTGAACATGTCATGTAAGTAGAAAGGTCCCTTCTCACCTCTTGAAGGGGACCAGCGTTGCTCCCAGAGCGAAGGGAATCTTTTTTGTTAATCATTTTATTGGGGGCTTGTACAACTCTTATCACAATCCATCCATTGTGTCAAGCACATTTGTTCATTTGTTGTCATCATTTTAATGGTATCTGTGCTTAAGGTGTCCTTCTCAACTCAAAAGAGGGCCCCGCTTCATTTCTTTTGAAGTGACTATGCTGTAATAAAACTGTGTGTGTGTGCGCGTGTGCGCGTGCACATGCGTGAGGGCAGCTTATCTCTGGATGCTAACAAGCTACACGGGTCTGGAGTTGCTAGTTCTCCGTGGGCTGCAGCCCCCGTCCTGAAGTTCCCACTCCCATTGAGTCGATGCTGATTCACAGTGACTACAGGATAGGGTAGAACTGTCTCATTGGTTTCCAAGACTGTAACTCTTTACTGGCAGAGAAGGCCCAGTCTTCCTCCTGTTGAACGGCTGGTGGTTTGGAACTGCTGACCTGTCGTGAGCAGGTCAAGGAGTCGGCACTACGCGCCGGGCGCCTTACCTAACTAATGGCTGGGATGTTTTCATAAACGATAATCGGTGTCTCATGTACAGTCATGTCACAGATAATTGTTTGGATGTCACCCCCTGAGAGAATCACCCCGTGTGGTCTCCAGACCCTCCCCGCTCCCCGGCCCCCCAGCTGACACGGGTGGTACAGAGTAAAGCTGCTCCCGAGGGTCTCCTTGTCATGTTTAGGGGCGCAGAGCTCCCAGGCATTCTCCTGCAGTGCTCCTGGGTGGGTTTGAACTGACCATCTTTAGTGAGGGGCTGAACGCACACAGTTGGCGCCATCCTGGGCCCCACACAGCTGTTGTTGTTTGGTGCTCTACAACAGAATGAAACACCGACAGGGCCGGTGCCGTCCTCATGGTGGGTCTCAGGTGGAAGTCCCGCCACCACCGCTGCCAATCCATCTGGTTAAAAGGACTGCCTCTTTTTCGCTTCCACCAAAAATGATCTTTCCGAGGCCTAGGCAGCACACCCCTGCGGGTGACCTGTTTTCCAGCTTCTGCCCCTCCCCCCCACCCCTCCCTGTCCCCTGTAGCCAGCTGGCCCTTCAGGGCACTGCCTTCCCCATGCACGCTGTCCTGGGGACAAGCTTTGGGCGCCTGGGGTTTTCCAGGGTGAAGAGGGGTCTTGTGTGTGATGGTCACACCCTCTAGCCTGGGTCAGGTGTGCTCTCCAGACGTCCATGTGGAGAGCACTGGCCACAGGCTTCAGGACCCAAAGATGGGGCTCTCCACAGTCTGCAGGCCCACATGGCCCAGGGCCGCCCCCATCCTTACCAGCCGGTCCACACCTAGGAGCATGGAGTACCACTCCTCTCAATTTGGCTTGACCCCTGCCCCGACACCTGCCCCCGACACGCAGGTCCCCAAGGTCAACAAGCTCCCCATCTGTCTTCCCTTTAGCTGCCCTCCAGCCCACAAGTACTGCCACTCCCTTCATCTGCTCCTTGGGGAGGGGGCAGGGAGGAGGCTGACTCTTCCCCAGCCCTACTGAAGGATGAGGACCACTGGTCACCTTCTTGTGTGGGGGTGGGTGGGTGGGTGTGTCTTTGTATCTAGCAAGTGGGACAGGTCTGCATCATTGGGGGCCTGGAGCTTGGGGACAATCCGTGAATTCACCAGCTTTTAAAAACCTGCACAAGCTTTGAAAATGAGAAGACACAGCAGAACACACCAACGCACCTGTTTCTACCTGTACCACGTAGTGACGCAGATAACCCTCTCCCCTTCCTTCTGTGAGCTCCCTGCCCTCGCTGGGCCCAGCTTTGATCTCATCTCTGGCCTGCTGTTTGCTGTTGATCTGCATCTTCAAAGAGCACAAGCAGTGCTCAGGGCAGACATACTTCACAAAGATACAAGATTGCTTGGTCTTAAGAACCACCACTTCAGGGAGTTCACCCAACCTCCAGGGCTCCAGAAAGTCTGGGTGGAGTCCGTGAGAGTTTCAAGTTCTTTGTGCATTTTCCACCTATTGAGCAGGATTCTGCGCCTGAGTCGGGAATCAAAAGGTTCCTAGCGGCAGCCGGTCACCATGCAGTTCTGGTCTCCCGGCAAGGAGCCTGGGCGTGCAGGGATCAGCCACAGATCCCATGCCTTCTTCCTACTCTGGGCTGTCTTCCCCTGCTGCTGCCGGTGCACAGACACCGACTGTGCCCTGGATGGCAGCTTGCAAGCCCAGGCTCTAAGCAATGAGCTGCAGGCAGAGCGGGAGCCCTGATCAAGGCTAGTTAACTGAGATGTCCCCGGAAATCAAGACCCTAACCATCCAGGCGATGAGCCAATCCCAGGCGGTGTTTGGTTGTACATAAGCAGCCTCGGAAGCTACTCTTTTTTTTTCAATTCAACCTTCTGTAGGCATCCAACTAGTTGGCAACACTTAGAATAGTCAGTTCTCAACCTTACCTTTAATCAACATGGTGCTTCCGTGACCATGAGCCAAGCCTCAGTTCTCCACAAGCAGCAGACCCCTCTTACCCCTCTCCCTCCTGCCCCTTGTAACCCTGCATAAACTTTGGGCCCATACATTTGCCTTTTGTCATGTTATGTAAGCAAATCATGCAATATCTGTCCTTTTATGATCGACTTTTGGGATCTGCATAATGTCTTCACGCTCCACCCATAAGGTAGCACGTATGAAGACTTCGTTCTTACTGGCTGAGTAGTATTCCATTATAGGCACAAGCAGATGAACCACATTTTATTTAGCCATTTACTGCAGATCCACTGGTTCCACCCTTTTGGCAACTGTGTTGTGACTGGGGCTGCACTGAGCACTGCTGTACAGGTCTCTGCGTCTCCACTCCAGGACCTTTGGACACATACCCAGGACGGAATTGCCGGGTCCTGTGGTAATTCTCAGTGGAGGTATTTGAGGAACTTCCATAAGCTTTTCCAAAATGATTGTCCCAGTGTGCCTCCCCACCAGCACTGGGCAAGGTTTCCGAAGCCCCACATCCTCACCAAGGTCTCTGCTTTTGAAAGCTGAGCCATCCTCATGGAAAAGAATGGAATCTCAGCGTGGTTTGACTTGCATCTCTGGTAGTGTTTCACAAGCTTTTGATCTAGAGAGGAATTTTTTGTCACAAATATTGTCCTGGTTAACATTGCTTTTTGCACTGGGTCTTAGCAGCACATATACACAAAGTCAAGAAACTGTACAAACAAGAAATTGTGTGAAGTGTTTTCCTTTATGATTCTTTAAGCGATGTAACCTTCTCCAGAGATGGTCAGGCAGAATTAGGAGTTAGCAGGGCAGGTGGGCAAAGAGATACCCAGCACTGGTCAAAACACTTGAAGGGTGCTAAGAGCGGCCAGGGTCCCCCCACCCCTCCCCTTCAGTGGCCTTCAGGTCCAGGTGCAGAAGACTAGCGGTTACAGATAACACTGTTGCTTAGCTCTGGACCTGCAGACAACAAAGTTACAGTGGAAAACTCCCCAGCTACTCCCTGCCCCCAGTCCCGGGCTATAAAACTCTCCACCTCCCTTCCTGGTTGCGCGCGACTTCTCTGGCCCCCAGTTAGGGACCCCTGATCCTCGCCCAGGAGCTCCGAAATAAACCTTTGAAACCGTTTTCTGCCTTTGCTTGCTTTCTTTCCCTCTATCACCAAATCAATTTCACAGAGACCTGACTTTAAATCAAGAGCCCCCTATTGGAGTTCATTCTATTGAACTCTTCATTCATCTGAAAGGAATTTTGGCATTAGATGTGGATATGAAGTACCATATATACTCGAATATAAGCCGACCAGCGTATAAGCGGGGGTATCTAATTATGACCTGGGAAACCAGAAAAACTGATTGACTTGAGTATAAGCCTAGGGTGGGAAATGCAGGCTGTGAAATAACACAGAGACCAGAGGGGAGAGAAGGAGCGCAGCCACAGGCACATCCTTACCAGTTCAGCTGCCTGCTTAAGTGAATCACTACAGGTGCTTCTGTGAATTGGAGCCGTCCACGTCATAGGACGGCTCTGATTGGTTAGATGTGAGTAAGCAAACACTCAAAGCCCTGCAGTGTCAGCGGGGCTTTGAATGAACAGCTGAGGAATGGCAGTCACCTGCGAGATGTTACACCTCGCTGGAGTACCACTGACCTGTGTATAAGCCGAACCTCGGCTTGTACATGAGTATATACGGTAGTTCTTCATAAACATACGAGTTTTGGTTTTATTTGTTAATTTATCACCATTGTAGATTCATTTCCTACCCATCTCTGCGGGGTCGTGGTGGTTGACTCCTGGTCAGAATACTTTCTTTGACTGAATTCGGTCGACATTTCTTGGCTTGCCACACCTTTTGCTGGCTCTTGCTCCCTCTTCAGAGTGCACGGAGTGTGTGTGTGCACTGCGCAGTGACCTCGGCTGAGGGAGGTGAGAAGGAGCAAGTTTCTGTGTGACAGGAAGCCAGCCAGCTTCGTGACAAGAGCAGAGGTTTTACCCAGCAGGCACTGGGGTGATCCTGAGAACAGGAAGAGAAAATCCAAAGTGTCTATGTGTGTGTGCTTGCATGCATGCCTGCGTGCGTGTGTGTGCCTGCGTGCGTGTGCATGCATGCGTGTGTGCGTGTGTGCGTGCGTGTGTGCATGTGCGTGTGTGTGCACGTGCGGGTACGTGAGCTCCGGGGAGGATGGAGGAAGAGATGATCTGCTAAGATTAGCGAACTGTTATCTGTTCTCAGAAAAGAAAGAGGGAAAGAAAGATGAAAAAGGTCTGCGAGTAAAGAACATTCTGTAATTTGGATTCTCATCTGGAAGCATGTAATCTCTTGTTATTTAAAGATTGTGGAAATTTCATCTGACTGCTTTAGGACTCAGTGAGATGCGGTGGATTGGTGACAGTCCTGAGAACGAGTCTGATTTGCCCCAAATCACACAGCAACTCGGTGCAGATCTGAGGCTGGAACCTAGGATTAGCTCCCTCCCTTCTTGGTAGCCCCAGAAGTCAGACACACACCCAGGTCGCCAGACTCTGGTGGCTTTCAAGAACCACTGTCGGCACTGCCTCTCAGATGGCCCTCACAGTCCCTGAGGGCACAGTCCTGAGAGGCCTGGTGTCAGGTCCTGAGAGGGGCAGGGTAGGGAGGGTTTAAGGGCGCCCTCCTGGCACTGGGCCCCTCAGTGCACAGTCGGGGAGGAGCAGCCTTCTTCATCTCTGGAGGTTCCCTGCACAGCGTGGCTCCTTCAGAGACAGACAGCAGCCCCCAGGGGCGGGTGGGAGTCCAGCTAGAGAGGCTTGGGGTGACTCTCCTGGGTCCAAGGCTCAGAGAGACACATGGTGGCCCCACTCCAGGGGAGGGAGCAGAAGCTCCTTCAGAGCTCCCAGCTGGGATGGCCCTGGGTGTTGAGTCTTGAATCAAAAACTGCTCCTGAGGCTGCATCCCCCAACCCTGGCTCCAGGGCCCCCAGGCCAGGCCCAAGAGGTCCCAGGCCCTGATGTCCACAAACTGGGGAGCATGGTGGTAAAAGGATTTCCCTCTACTTTGAACCCCTGGGTGTCTCTCCTCTCCCTGTCCCTGACTGGGAGAGATAGTGCACACGTGAGTCCCCAGACTTCTGAATCACTGCTGATGACTTGGGAGCTGGCAGTCTTGGTCTCTGGGGAAGCACAAGGCAGCGGGGGCGGGGTATTGGCTGCCTCTGTGGGAGCATCTGTGCACATAAATAAGCAGGTAGCCAAGGCACCCCAGTAGAGCTGGCTGAGCAGCACCGAATCAGGATGTTCAAAGTCACGCTCCTTGCTTGCTTCCTGGGCCTGCTGGCCCTCACCTCAGCGTGCTATTTCACGAACTGCGTAAAAGACAAGAGGTCCACTGTGGACAAGGACCTGAGACAGGTGCAGTCCACGAGGACCTTCCTGAGGCTGCTCCAGTGTGTGGTGCCCCATGCTGGCACCACCCCGGGTGTCCTGGGAGCAGCAGGCTTTAGGGGAAATGCTGGGAAGGAGGGGGAGACTTGGCATGGCTTGGCAGAGAAACCAATAGGGTGGGTCAGGGGTCCGGCCTGCTGGCAGGCTGGGAGGAGCTAAGGGGTTCCAGGTCCTGTGCCATCCAGCGAGGGAATGCAGGAAGCTGAGAGACAGTTTCAAGGTGAGAGGGTTTGGGCCCCGGTCAGGGAGAACTGAGTGGCCAGGCTCCTCTGTGCCATGGGGGACCCTCAGTGAGGCTCACTGGAGGCCTCCAGGCTCAGTCCTGACCCCCAATTCAGGCTGCCCAGGAGTGCCAGACTCTGCTAGCCACAGGCCCCCCAGCAACCCACAGGAAAGCTGCTCTGGACACTCCGGAGTGGAGGGCCACTGGAGCATACTGGCAGGAAGTTCTGCCAGACACCAGCCCACTTCTCTCCTGCTGCACCTCCAGCCCCTGCTCCTGAAGTTCACCTTTGCCTGGGCCACAGGCAGCCAAATTGCAGCCTGTTCAACACCCTGACGTGGGCAGGTGGGCAGCCCCAACAGGTCACCCTCTCCTCTGCTTGGCTCTCTTGAAAGTCCAGGCCCTGCCTAGGGCTCAGGTCTGCCACCCTCTTTGTTAGCCCACAGGAGGGTGAGCAGGGACAGGTAAGGGCCAATCAAGAGAAGAGACGGGAACTGGGAGAAGGCAGGGTGTGTTCAGGAGGGTGAGCTGTGCAGACAGGGTAGGGACCGACCTGCAGAGACAGGGCAGGGGGAGGAGCGTCTGGTAAGAGGATAGTGGGCTGAGAGAGGTCCCACCACTAATGGATCAGAGCTGCAGAGGGAAATGTCCCCCTATGGTGACCCCTGGGCAACCCCCCCTCTGATTAAGAGTGAGTCTGGGGAGGTCTGTCACAGAGCTGCCCCTCAGTTACCTGCTTCTGAACAGGTGACTGGGGTAGGGGACATTTCACTCCCATCCCAGGACCCAATTTGAGACTGAAACAGAGCCTGGGGGACTGCGAATCTCTGCCCCTCATAGTCTGTGCACACACTCACCCCTACTAAGTCAGGGCTCAAGGAGCCTGGGCCCTCCTCATCCACTGCCTCTCTGTTCCCCACCCCCTACTTGCCCCTGCAGTGCCTGCTCTGTGGCCCTGGGGACAAGGGGCGCTGCTTTGGGCCCAACATCTGCTGCGGGTATGACCTGGGCAGCTTTGTGCGCTGCCAGGAGGAGAACTACCTGCGGTCACCCTGCCAGTCTGGCCAGAAGCCCTGCGGGAACGGGGGTCGCTGCGCTGCCACTGGCCTCTGCTGCAACACTAGTGAGTTGGTGCCAAGGGTAGCCAAGGCCTGGGGGAGACCCTCTGGCATGGACAGGGGCGTCCTGGTTCCCGGGTGGTCCTGGGTCCCGGGTGGGGAGTCTTAGTGGGGCACTTGAGGGCTCTAGGCCCTGCAGGCCAGTGGCTCACCCAGTCCTCCCGCAGAGAGCTGTGTGTCCGACTACAAGTGCCTCAAGGCCAAGGACAGAAAGCGCTGAGCCTGCTCCAGCGACCTGAGCTACTTGAGGCGGCCTAGACCTCACTGCCCTAGCTGGTGTAGCTGCCCGTGGGGACCTGAGGAGCTCATATAGGTCTACTGCACCCCAGCGGGCACCCCACTGCCCTGCGCCGCCCACCGCACCCAACCAGTAAACCTTTTAAAACTGTTTCTGCCTGTGGTCCCATCTGTCTCTGCCGGGTGGATAAGGGGATGAGTGACATGCAGAAGCCACTGCCTGACCTGAAGCCTGGCCAATCCAGCCCAGGCAAGAGCCCCTTCCTGGAGCCACCTGGCCCAGGTGCAGAGTTCCCCCTCTGAGGAAGCTGGGGCTCTGGGGGTGGGAAGGGGAGGGTCTGAGGGCCAGCGTGAGTCTGGGGAAGAAGTGCATTGGGGGATTCTCTGGCTTAGGAGTGGAAGCAAAGGCAGTGATGGGGTTGACTTTGGGTCATAAGAAAGCAAATGACAATCAGAGATGGCAGAGCCAGGTGGTGGGGGTGGGGGAACGGAGAGAGGTGTGAGAGAGGGCAAGAAACCAAAAGCCACCCAAACTGGGGCCTTCTGGAAGGCTGGTGCAACCGGATCTAGGGTCGTATTGCTTTGGACACATTGTCGATGCTTGGTTGGTTGGTTGGTTGGTTGGTTGGTTGGTTGGTTGGTTGGTTGGTTGGTTGAAACTATTTATGTGTGAAGGATTGAATGAATGTTTAGCATCTTGATTTTCATTTAATTGGGGTGTATTTAAAATATTTGAATCTGGAAGCACACTTGGTTCTGATTGTTTGGGGTGCCCAGAGCTCATTGGTCTAATTGTGATATTCAAATGGACAGCATGCACACATGTTCTGCTTATATTCAGAATGAAGAGATTGGAAAGGGGGAGATTTTTTTTCGTAATTATTTATTCTGAAAGGATTGAGTTTGGTTTCAGGAAATGTCAACTGTGGTGAACTGAGGGATGGGATGAGAGTTTCACGCAGCTAAATCATCCATACTCATCAATGCGGGTCTGGAAAGCTGACTAGGGTGGGGGAAAACCCTCCCAGGTATGAGATATAAATACGTCTTCATATACATTCTTCTCATGACTGAACACAGTCCCTCCAATAACCCTCCATAAAAGAACTGTCATAAAGGAGCTACCATATATAACAAATCATTTCTGTGTCTGGCTACTTCACGATGCCTAAAGGTTTACTGTAGATAAAACAAATCAGGTTCTACAGCCAACACCCTGCAAAATGTAGCAAACTCTGTGTTGACTTCTCTTGCTGATACTGATCAGAGATCGCTAACCCTGGGCAGGGTTCAGAGGTGTTTGAGGTGAACTAGCACTAGGTCACGACTATGACCCACGTCATTGTTTATTATGTTACTTACTCGCTTATGATATTACCCATTGACTATATGTTAGTTGTGCAATGTGCATGCCTTATGAAAGATCTGTAAACTCCATTAGATATCCCCATTGGAAAATACATTGACTCAGTCCTGACATGGGATGGGGGGCCCCTGTGCCCCGCTGTCATTAATCTTTTCCACAATCACAAATTCACTATGGAGGCCCCTTTTGAGTGTTGGGGCTCCCTCACCCCGGCAGTCAATTATCTCCAAATTGATTGATAAATTTAACACAAGTCCAATAAAAATCTCAAACAAATTTTAATTTTTGTTAATAATCATTACATTGGTTTAAAAAAACTATGTGGAATGGCAAAGAAATTAGAAGAGTAAAAGTTATATCAAGAAAAAATGACATTAAAGGGCTCTCACTACTTGATTTCCAGACTTAGTATAAAACTACCCAAGGCAGTGTGGTCTTACAGAGAGATGAGCGCTATAGATCGATGGGACAGAGTAGAGTCCAGAAATATACCCATCCATCCAGGTAAGGCCAAATTGTCTCTGACAAAGTTACAGAGACAATTGAATGACAAAAGGGGGTTTATTTTAACAAATAGTGTTGGAACAACTAGATATAAAGATACAAAATAAATCATTCTCTATTCTTAATTACAAACCAGGTGTGACCAACAAAACAATTTTTTAAAGAACTGAGAGTACAAATTGAATTGCAGATTTCAAAATGGATCATAAACTTAAAAGAAGAAATTTTTTAAAAAACAAATTAAAAAATTTAAAAAGTAGAAAATTTTTTGTGACTTTCAGTTGTTCAAAGATTTCTTAGTTCTGACATGAAAAGCAACAGACATAAAGGCAAAAAAACCCCATAATATAGGAATTCATCAAAATTAAGATATTCTACTCTTCAAGAGAAATTCTAAATGGAATGAAAAGGCAAGGCAGGGCTGGGAGAAAAGATTTACAAATCACATTTGATGAAGGACTCTCAAAACTCAAAACAAAACAACTCAAGTTTAAAATGGAAAAAAGATTTACACTGAGTTAGTTAGTTTATTGTGCCAACCTGGCTGATAAACACATGTGGGGTTAGTTGAAGGGCGGAGGCATAAATGGCCCGTGAGCCTCGCCTTTTGAGCTTGCTCTTGCTTTGTGATGGTCGGACCAGGTGCAGCTGCCTTAGCCAGTTTCCTGCTTTAGCTGGCAAGGCTCACTTCCTTCAAGACATCCCTGAGGAGAAGACACATGGACCTACCCCGGTGCAGCCCTGGGTACTGGAACAGCCATGTAGAGACCTCTGCCAGCACTGAGATGCTTACACGTTCGCTGACTTGGCTTTTCTCTTACAGTTGCCATCATTGTGTCTGTTTTGTGAGATGGAGGAGGACTTTGTGAATTGGTGTCGGACATATGGGTTAATGTTGGACTTGTGGGCTTGGGCAGCACTGGGTTGGGATGTTTTCTTGATGTGCATGTAACCTTCATAAAACCTCTCTTATGCATGAGTTTCTGTGGATATGTTTCTCTGAAGTACCCAGACTAACACATAAACAGATACTTTATTAAGTACGTGGATGACAGATAAGTACATAAAAAGATATTGACATCATTTATCATTAAGGGAATGGAAATTATTAAAGACCTCTCTGCTTGTTTCTATTAGAACGGCTTTGTAAAAAGCTGACACTGCCACACGCAGAAGAGAATACAGGGCAAATGGGATGCCCATGTATGATGGAGATGCTTCAAAACCTTTCAGCCACTGGGAAACTGACCGGTAGTTTCTCATCAACTTGGGAACGAAGACCTGCCTGACCCAAGCCCTGGTGTTTTCGCTACCTCAGATACAGGCCAAGGCTTGACACTAAGTAAGGATGAGCAAAGAAGGGTGGGTGCATGGGTGCAGACAAGGAATCTTTACTAGACCATGTGCTGCAAGAACGAGCAAAATCATTTGGAAGAAGTCTAGTTAGAATGCTCCTTAGACGGCAAGCCTTCATCTCATGGACATTGGACATGTCATCAGGGGGAAGGAGTCCCTGGAGGAGGATGCTGGGCCAAGGTGGACTCGGTGAAAAAGAGGCAGCTTCTCAATGGGATGAGCTGCAACCATGCAGCAAGGACAGTGGGGAGGAGGTTACGCAGGAGCAGACTGGATTTCTCTGTGTGGTCCAGATGGTCATGGTGAGGGGGGACGCGTGGGCACCAGCAACCCCACAGAAACAGAAATTTGTATGTATTTTCAAGATGACATGAAATTAGTACACATTTGACCCAGCAATCACATTCATAGATATTTTATCAAATAAAATATATACCTAATGTTCATATGAAAAGCTGCATGAGAATTCTTCTAGTAGATCTACTAATAATCACAAAAATGATAAACAACCCTGTCCCCATTTACGTCCAAAGAGACTAAGGCATAGAAAACTTTGGGGCCCCAACAGTTCTCCAGATTCCCAGTCCAATGTCTGGCATGGGGTGGGAGACTGACAGGAAGAGAGAAAGAGAGGAAGGCTCACAGAGGGGAAAGCAGGGTGGTGGACAGGCATGACCATCCTAGACTGAGGATGGGACGGGACCATGATCACCTGACTGTGCAGAAGACACTGAGGGCAATGGGGTTCTTAAGTGTGTCCTGGGAAGGGTGGGGCCGGTACCACATGCTGATGCTGTGACTGAGCCTGAGTGCTGACACCAGCCCTGGCCATGGGGTCCAATGTAATCAAGCCTTTGGCTTCTTTCCAACTCCCTTCACTCAGGGCTGGTCTTGTTCCAGCCTACAGTGACCTGAGGGACCACCCAAGAGCACTGCCATGGGCTGGAGAGGAGCAAAGGGCAGCCCCACAGAGCCGGACATCAGCTTGTCCTGGAGGACAGCCAGGACTGACTGAGACTCAGCTGTTCTAGTCTCAAGTCTCTGCCTGAGGAAAGGGCCAGTGTGGGGGTCAGGGCTGCAGCTTCAGCTCCTCAAAGTCTCTGCAGCTTCTGAGGACCCTGGAGGAGCGACAGCTTCTTGTGGCTCCAGGAAATGCCAAGGGGAGGATGCAGAGAAGAGAGGGGCAGAGAGGGAGAAGGTTGGGGGGTAACAGAGGGGAGGGGAGCATGAAGGTCATGGGAGGGACATAGAGGGACAAGGGGAGAAGCCAGAAACTAGAAGGGGCAGGAGAAAGAGAGGGCAGTGGGGGCAATGGGGATTATGGGTAGTGGGATGAGGGGACAAAGAAGGATACAAAGGCAGAGAGAGGACACAGAGACCCAGAGGGGACCAAGTGTTAGTGGTTATCTTTGCTGTGATGCTGTGTGTGTCAGAGGACAGAAAGTTCCATTTGGGCACTAGCGAGTGTGTGTGTGTGTGTGTGTGTGTGTGTGTGTGTGTGTGTGTGTGTGAGCTAGGTCCGTGTTCTGGGGGTCTGTATCCTGCCTGTGCTCAGGGGTCACTGGGAATGTCCCTGCTGAGGATGTTGTCAGTGTTGTCTCTGTCCGGGCTGAGTGGGTGTGGTTGTGTGTGGATAGATCTGCATCTAAGTGTCCACAGTGGGCTCTGCCTCCCACCCTGGCTGAGGGGCCCCATGTGGGTACTTTCCTTTCTCCCAGACAGACATCGGTGCTTCCTGGGGGATCCCAATCTCTCTGCCCCCTCCTCACACTCCCCAGCACAGCCTTGTGGTAAACAGACAGTGGGCTGGGAATCTGGATACCTGATGGGGCTCCAGAAGCTTCCCGTGTCTGAGTCTCCTAGATGTACACGGGCAGGAATTCCTGGTCCCCCTGGCTCATTGGTCAAGGACAACTGTCACCATCTGCTTCTCCAGGCCATTCCAGGTTCTTGTCCTCCTTCCTTCCCTCCTTCCCTCTTCGCCTTGTCCTTCCTCCTCTCTGTCCTTCCTCCTAAGAGTCTAAGGTGTCTCTCCTTCTGTCCTGCTGTGATCTCTAAGCCCTGCCTCTCCCTCTCTGCCCATGGAGGCAGGTGCGGGGGGGGGGGGGCTGGGAGAGGGAGGAAGCCCAGACCCAGTGTGGGCCCAACAGCTGCCTCCCCCTGCTTCCCTCTGGGGCGCCCAGCTCAGGTGGCTTTTGGTCTCTTGCCCTCTCTCTGTCCCCCTCCACCCCCAGTGGCCCTGCCATCTCTGCTCCTCACTTGCTGTCTTATGACTAGAAGCCAGGCCCCTCCCTGCCTTTGCTTCCACTCCTCTGCCAGAGTCCCCCAACCCACCCCTTCACCTCTGACCCTCCCCTCCCCGCCCCCACCAGGGTTGCAGGGTCTCCCAAGGGTGAGAGCCCTTTACTGGATCCTGATCTCATCAGGACACGCCTTTTCCTTAGGCTGTAGTAGTTAGCCCCCCACTAGTGTGCCACACACCCTCATACCTCCTACCTCCCCACCCACACCCCACACCCCCAACAGACTCTAGCAGACACGGGGCATGTACAGCGGTTTATTAGTGGGGCATGGTAGCAGGCAGGCAGGGTGGCGTTCAGCATTCAGTAGACCCCTGGTTTGGGCTCCTCAGGTTCGGGTCCCGCCGCCAGCTGCACCAGCCTCAGCAGCGAGTCCAGCTGAGTCTCGTTGTTCAGGTTGCTGGCGCGGACTTGACGGCGACTGCCCGCTGCTTCCAGGCACTCAGGCTTGGCCATGCAGCCCTCTGCAGGGAGCACTGCCTGAGACCGCGCCCCGTCGGGCCCGGGGCCCTGGGGGGGGGGGACTCGGCCCAAGCCTGGCTCCCCCACCCCCGACCCCCATCTGCCCTGCTCGGACTCAGACCCAGAACTGCTCCCCCGCCCAGGGGCCCCTGGGGCCCAGACTTGGCCCTGGAGGACTCACCTGGGCTGCAGCAGAGGCTGGCGGCAGCACAGCGACCCCCGTTCCCGCAGGGCTTCTGGCCAGACTGGCAGGGCGACAGCAGGTAGTTCTCCTCCTGGCAGCGCAGCGCCTCGACCGTGCCCATGAAGCAGCCCAGCTCGTCCCCGCAGCAGATGCTGGGCCCGAAGCAGCGGCCCTTGCCGCCTGGGCCGCAGGGGAGGCACTGTGGGGACAGTGGGTGAGCAGGGCAGAGAGTCTCCCACTGCCCCTCTGTACTGGGGGGAGGGCGTGGGCAGTTATGGGGCCAAGCTTCTGGGTGCCCAGGGAGGCACTGGAACCTCAAAATCGCACAGGGAATGTCGCCCACTGCTCCGCAAGCAGGTGCCTGAGGGGCAGCTCCGTGACAGCCCTCCCTGAGCTCACTCTCAATGGGGATACTCCAGGGGGATATTTCCTCTGCAGCCCTGAAACCTCAGCGGTCAGACCCCTCTTTCACCTGCCCACCACCCTCCCTCTTACCAGATGCTCCTCCCCCTGCCCTTTCTCTGCAGGTAGGTCCCTACCCTGTCTGCACAGCTCACCCTCCTGAACACACCCTGCCTTCTCCCAGCTCCCGTCTCTTCTCTTGATTGGCCCTTGCCTGTCCCTGCTCACCCTCCTGTGGGCTAACAGAGAAGGTGGCAGACCTGAGCCCTAGGCCGTGTCTGGGCTTTGAAGAGAGCCAAGAGAGGAGAGGGTGACCTGTTGGGGCTGCCCACCTGCCCATGTCAGGGTGCTGAACAGGCTGCAATTGGGCCGCCTGTGACCCAGGCAAAGGTGAACTTCAGGAGCAGGGGCTGGAGGTTCAGCAGGAGAGATGTGGGCTGGTGTCTGGCAGAACTTCCTGCCAGTGTGCCCAGTGGACCTCCACTCAGGATGGTCCAGAGCATCTCTCATGTGGGGCCTCGGGCTTTTGGCCAAGAAAGCTGTGGCTCAGGGACAGCCTGATTTGGGGCTCAGGACTGAGCCTGGATGAGTCCAGCGAGCATTGCTGAAGGGCCCCCATGGCACAGTCCCAGGAGCCTGACTGCTCGGTTCTCCCAGACACAGAAAAGTGTCTCTCAGCTTCCTGCATCCCCTCTCTGGATGGCACAAGACCTGCAACCGCTTAGCTCCTCCCAGCCCGCCACCTGGCTGGTCCCCTGACCTACCTTACTGGTTTCTCTGTCCGGCCATGCCAAGCCTCCCTGCTCCTGTCCAACACTTCCCCTGAGCCTGCCTGCACCTAGGATGCCCGCTTACTACCTGCCCTGGGCACCACACATTGGGGCAGCTTCAGAAAGGACCGGGGACACTGTACCTGTCTCAGCTCCATGTCCATGATGGCTCTCTTGCCGCCCCTTGGGCAGTTCGTGAAATAGCAGGCAGAGGTGAGGGCCAGCAGGCCGAGGAAGCAGGCGGACAGCACGCAGTTGGACATCCTGGCGTGGTGCTGCTCAGGGCTCTGCGGCGCTGCCTTGGCTAGCTGCCTATTTATATCCACAGGTGGCCCCTCAGAGGCAGCCAGCCCCCCCTCACGGCTCCCCAGGAGCCCAGACCGACCTCCAAATCCCAAGCCATCAGCGGTGATTCAGGCGTCTGGGGACGCACGTGGGCCTGTCTGTGCCAGGCTGAGGGGAGGCGGTGTGCGGGCCTCCAGGCTGTCACTCTCAGTGGAGTCACCGAAACTGAAGTGTGCCTATGGCTTTTCAGACTCAGGAGAGGGTCAGTCAGGACACCCCTAAAATGCCTTGAAAGGTTTCTGAATGCCCAGCTAAGGCTGAAGCATGCGTCCTGCCACCCCACCCTAGCTCCCAGCTTAGGAGAGTCTTTGGTTCAGTACCCAGCACTCAGGGCCACCCCAGCTGGAAGCTCTGAAGGAGCCGCTGCTCCCTCCCCTGGTGTGGGGCCACTACGTGTCTCCCTGAATCATAGAACCAGGAGAGTCACCCCAAGCCTCTCGGGTGGACACCCACCCGCCCCTGGGGGCTGCTGTCTAGTCTCTGAAGGAGCCACGCTGTGCAGGGAAGCTCTGGAGATGAAGAAGCCTGCTCCTCCCCGACCATGCACTGAGGGGCCCAGTGCCAGGAGGGTGCCCTTAGACCCTCCCTAGCCTGCCCCTCAGGACCTGACACCAGGCCTCTCAGGACTGTGCCCTCAGGGACTGTGAGGGCCATCTGAGAGGCAGTGCCAACAGTGGTTATTGTGGGGACACCAGAGTGGTAGCCTGGTGTGAACCTGACTTCCGGTGCTTGAAATGTCATGCCTGGCACGTCACTCAACCTCTCTGTGCCTCAATTCCCTCCAATGTAGAGAAAATAGTGGTAAGCCCCTCACAGGGCTGTTGTGAGGAATACGGTAATGTATTGACATCTTAGGAAAGCATCTCTCTCACTGCAAATTGATTTAATAGTAGCACATCCCTGAGATGTAGGTGGTGCGGCAGTGGTCTGGCATGTGCACCGTTGCCTTTTGGAGCCCACCGGTCGCTCCAGTAAGGAAAGATGGAGCTGCCTGCTCCTATCGAGATGGACACTCTCAGAGACCAGAGTGTTCTACTCAGTTCTGCAGGGTGGCTACCAGCAGAATGGACTTGGTGGCAGTAGATTACTGGGAGTATAAGATTTTTAGAAATCCCTGGGTTTTACAAAAAGTTAAATGCCCCGAAACTAACAGAAATGTGGTCAGTTCAAATCCACTCAGTGGTGCCTTGGAAGAAATGCCTGGCAATCTATTTCTTTTTCTTTTTTTGGTAATCTATTTCTAAAGATCTCAGGTACTGAAAGTCTTATGTGGATTTCTCTTTTGAAATACCTGCGGTCGCCGTGAGTTAGAATCAACTTGATGATAGCTAAAGGCTAGTGCCTTGTGACCAAATGCTCTTATTATTTAAGGAGTCTTGGTGGTACCATGGGTTAGGCACTGGGCTGCTAACTCCAAAGTTGCTGGTTCAAACCCACCAGCCACTGCTGAGAAGAAGGATGACATTGTCCTCTTCCATCAAGATTTATGGCCTCAGAAACTAGTCAAGCGTACCATGCATCAAAAGCGACTCGATGGCTGTGGGTTTGTTTTGGGGGAGTGATTATTATTAATCGCTGAAGTGATGTCTTCAGTGAGTAGCTTCTTGGGTTCTTAATCGGGAGGAATCTTTTTATTTTACTACTGGCCTGGAAGGGAAACTGAGCCTGGAAGCTATTCCCTATTGAGATTCTGAGTTGTAGAAGCTAGAGGGCTAAGAGGTCTAGCCTGGTTCAGCGGTGTGACCTTGGTCTGATACCTCACACTGCATGCAAGTCAGATGTGACTTACCACCCCACAGAGATGGGGAGAGGTCATAGGAAGGCTCAGGTTCTAGGACAGGCTAGTACACCCATGTCCCACCTGTGATGCCTACCAGGATCATTGCCGGAAGACCTGCTTCCCATACAGGGGCCCTGTTGAAGACCCCAAACCTCATCTCCATGCATATAATACAGGCCCTTCTTATCCCAGCACCTTCTGGGACCCTGCACTGGCTGGGGCTTTCTCTCACAGGCGACATCTCACACACAGTCAACACTTCTCTCAGACAACTTCTCTTCCCTCTCCACGACCACTTTTGCTCACCTCCATTTGGAAATTTTCTCCTCTCCCATGCTCAGCTCCAGAGCTACACTAGTTTGTCATTTTACGGGTGGGTTTTTTCTTTTTTCGCTCTTTCACCTGTATTTATCCACCCTTCCCTCATGCGTGCCCCCTCTATACCCACCTTTTCTTGATTCAATGATGCCAACCTGGCTCAATTCCTTGTACAAGTTTGGCTGCAGGCCTGCTCTTCAGGACACAGTCATTTAGTGCATTGCATTGGCCTTTCTCTGGACACCTTTACGTGTTTCCGGGGTTTGTGATTGGCTTAGGTTTGGGTTTGTTAGTTTGTGCTTCATCTACCCTTTCTATGCAGAAGTCAGCCTTACTCTTCAACTCGACCCCCACCCCAGCCCAGCCCAGCCCCGCCCATACTCTCCATTCTGTACCACGCAGTTCACTGAAGCTCTGGGGATCAAGGTCATAAACCAGTGTCTGCTGAATCTCTCCTGGAGGCCGCACTCCTTGATCTTCCTCATCAAGTGCTTCACGGGCTCCTCACTGTCAGCAAGCACGGCTGTGTTGTCTGCTTATCAGAAGCTGTTAGTAAGCCGTCTACCAGTCTTGATGCCAGCCTCTCTGATGATCCGTTCAGCACACAGCGTGAAGAACACGTATGGGGAGAGAAGCCAGCCCTGACGCACAATAGCTGCCCATGTGCCGCACGAGAAAGACTGGGCTTCTATCCCCTCAGAACCCTATAGGGTTTCTCCAGGGGGTGAGCAGGAGTCAGCAATGACATCAACCCAGCCAGGGTTAAATACATTTTTTATATGGGATGAAACAGCAGGCGGAGAGATGAGCTAGATGCTGGGGCCCAGGGAGGGCAGGAGGCAGAGCAGGAGGCAGAGCTCCCAGAAGCAGGGAGAATGGCTGCAAATGGAATGTTGCTGGGCTGGGATTTGCTGTGTTTCTCATTTTCAAATGTGGGCACTTTCTTTACCAGCTAGTGAATTCAACCGATGGCCCTCACTCCAGGCCGCACGGGACAGACACGGGCTTGTCCTGCCAGGTAGAGACAAGGGCCCCTGAGGGTGAACGGATGGCAGTCAGGCTCCTTCCCGCTGGGAAGGTGACAAAGGCATTGGGAAGATCGCGGGCAGGCAGGCGGGGGAGCGGCTGAGTGGGCACTGGGGAGGCAGACAGGAAGCCTGGTGCGCTCTGGGGACCGGCAGGGCGGAGGCGCGGCCGCCTGCTAACGAGGCGGGCGGCTGGGCGGCGGCGCGCGCTGGGAGCGGACCGCGGAGAGCGCCGTGAGCCAGGCCCCCCGGGGCGCAGGGGTCGTGGCTGCCCGGGAGCGTGACGCACGGAATCACTTATGGGCATCAGCCAGCGCAGGGCGACGCGGCGCCGCCCCTCCCGCGGGGCAGGTCCTGGAGTGGGAAAGGGGGACGAGGGAGGGGCGGGGAGCCGCCCACATCCCGGGCTCCCCCAGCTTCCTGCTTCCCTGCCTGACATGAGTGGTCGCCAGAGGGAGACCTGGAAGAGCTCACCTAGCTCCAGTTTGGGGTTCTGCCCACCACCCAGGTTCCCCCTCTTTACCTCGCAATCCCAGATAGCCCAAATCAACCGTACGTAACCAATAAAACTGGTGTTGTTGTTTTTTAAAATAAGAACCGTATGTGACGATGCGATCCTAGATGTGAAACTGGATCATACATTTAAAACTAGATCTAAACATTTACAAATATTTGTGTTGCTGCTCTGTATAAACATTGTTTAGTTCTCACAGGAAAAGCAACAGCTGTAAAAGAAAAAGAAAAAAAGAAAGAAGATAAAATTGGAATTCATCAAAATCAAGATATTCCACTCTTCAAGACACTTAATACTTTATTGGGGACTGTTACATCTCATCCAATCCATACATTCATCCAGTGTGTCAAGCACATTTGCACACATGCCGCCATCATCATTTTCAAAGCATTCCCTTCCCACTTGAGCCCCTGATATCAGCTCTCCATTTCTCCCCGCCCTCCTTCTGCCCTCTTTCACAAACCCTTGATAAGTTATAGATTATTTTTTCCATATCTTACATCATCCTCCGTAGCCCCTCACCCACGTTTCTGTTATTTGTCCCCCTTGGAGGGTATTCTAGATTGATCTTTGTGATCGATTCCCTCAAAAGACACTTTTAATGAAATGAAAAGATGAGGCAGAGCTGGGAGAAAAGATTTACAAATCACAGCTTATGAGGGACTCTGAAAAGCTCAATTAAAAGAAAACAACTCAAGTTTTACAATGGACAAAAGATTTTCACAGACCCCTTGTTTAGGATCTGGAGTATTTCACATCATTTGTCCTTAAGGGAATGGAAATTATTAAAGACCTCTCTGCTTGTTTCTATTAGAACGGCTTTGTAAAAG
The DNA here is from genome assembly GCF_050624435.1 of Tenrec ecaudatus. Taxonomy (NCBI): domain Eukaryota; kingdom Metazoa; phylum Chordata; class Mammalia; order Afrosoricida; family Tenrecidae; genus Tenrec; species Tenrec ecaudatus. The sequence goes on along the minus strand of NC_134541.1, from coordinate 34,185,099 downwards.
GCTGACACTGCCACACGCGGAAGAGAATACAGGGCAAATGGGATGCCCATGTATGATGGAGATGCTTCAAAACCTTTCAGCCACTGGGAAACTGACCGGTGGTTCCTCATCAACTTGGGAACGAAGGCCTGCCTGACCCAAGCCCTGGTGTTTTCGCCACCTCAGATGCAGGCCAAGGCTGGACGCTAAGTAAGGATGAGCAAAGAAGGGTGGGTGTGTTGGTGCAGACAAGGAATCTTTACTAGACCATGTGCTGCAAGAACGAGCACAATTTTTTGGAAGAAGTCTAGTTTGAATGCTCCTTAGACGGCAAGCCTTCATCTCATGGACATTGGACATGTCATCAGGAGGAAGGAGTCCCTGGAGGAGGATGCTGGGCCAAGGTGGAATCGGTGAAAAAGAGGCAGCTTCTCAATGGGATGAGCTGCAACCATGGAGCAAGTACAGCGGGGAGGTTACGCAGGAGCAGACTGGATTTCTCTGTGTGGTCCAGACGGTCATGGTGAGGGAGGATGCGTGGGCACCAGCAACCCCACAGAAACAGAAATTTGTATGTATTTTCAAGATGACATGAAATTAGTACACATTTGACCCAGCAATCACATTCATAGATATTTTATCAAATAAAATATATACCTAATGTTCATATGAAAAGCTGCATGAGAATTCTTCTAGTAGATCTACTAATAATCACAAAAATGATAAACAACCCTGTCCCCATTTACGTCCAAAGAGACTAAGGCATAGAAAACTTTGGGGCCCCAACAGTTCTCCAGATTCCCAGTCCAATGTCTGGCAGGGGGTGGGAGACTGACAGGAAGAGAGAAAGAGAGGAAGGCTCACAGAAGGGAAAGCAGGGTGGTGGACAGGCATGACCATCCTAGACTGAGGATGGGACGGGACCATGATCACCTGACTGTGCAGAAGACACTGAGGGCAATGGGGTTCTTAAGTGTGTCCTGGGAAGGGTGGGGCCGGTACCACATGCTGATGCTGTGACTGAGCCTGAGTGCTGACACCAGCCCTGGCCATGGGGTCCAATGTAATCAAGCCTTTGGCTTCTTTCCAACTCCCTTCACTCAGGGCTGGTCTTGTTCCAGCCTACAGTGACCTGAGGGACCACCCAAGAGCACTGCCACGGGCTGGGGAGGAGCAAAGGGCAGCCCCACAGAGCCAGACCTCAGCTTGTCCTGGAGGACAGCCAGGACTGACTGAGACTCAGCTGTTCTAGTCTCAAGGCTCTGCCTGAGGACAGGGCCAGTGTGGGGGTCAGGGCTGCAGCTTCAGCTCCTCAAAGTCTCTGCAACTTCTGAGGACCCTGGAGGAGCGACAGCTTCTTGTGGCCCCAGGAAATGCCAAGGGGAGGATGCAGAGAAGAGAGGGGCAGAGAGGGAGAAGGTTGGGGGGTAACAGAGGGGAGGGGAGCATGAAGGGCACGGGAGGGACATAGAGGGACAAGGGGAGAAGCCAGAAACTGGGAGGGGTAGGAGAAAGAGAGGGCAGTGGGGGCAATGGGGATTATGGGTAGTGGGATGAGGGGACAAAGAAGGATACAAAGGCAGAGAGAGGACACAGAGGCCCAGAGGGGACCAAGAGCCAAGTGCTAGTGGTTATCTTTGCTGTGATGCTGTGTGTGTGAGAGAGGACAGAACGTTCCCTTTGGGCACGTGTGTGTGTGTGTGTGAGCTAGGTCCGTGTTCTGGGGGTCTGTATCCTGCCTGTGCTCAGGGGTCACTGGGAATGTCCCTGCTGAGGATGTTGTCAGTGTTGTCTCTGTCCGGGCTGAGTGGGTGTGGTTGTGTGTGGATAGATCTGCATCTAAGTGTCCACAGTGGGCTCTGCCTCCCACCCTGGCTGAGGGGCCCCATGTGGGTACTTTCCTTTCTCCCAGACAGACATCGGTGCTTCCTGGGGGATCCCAATCTCTCTGCCCCCTCCTCACACTCCCCAGCACAGCCTTGTGGAAAACAGACAATGGGCTGGGAATCTGGAGACCTGGTGGTGGCCCAGAAACTTCCTGTGTCTGAGTCTCCTGGATGTACACGGGGCAGGAATTCCTGGTCCCCCTGGCTCATTGGTCAAGGACAACTGTCACCATCTGCTTCTCCAGGCCATTCCAGGTTCTTGTCCTCCTTCCTTCCCTCCTTCCCTCTTCGCCTTGTCCTTCCTCCTCTCTGTCCTTCCTCCTAAGAGTCCAAGGTATCCCTCCTTCTGTCCTGCTGTGATCTCTAAGCCCTGCCTCTCCCTCTCTGCCCATGGAGCCAGGTGCCAGGGGAGTGCTGGGAGAGGGAGGAAGTCCGGACCCAGTGTGGACCCAACAGCTGCCTCCCCCTGCTTCCCTCTGGGGCGCCCAGCTCCGGTGGCTTTTGGTCTCTTGCCCTCTCTCTGTCCCACTCCACCGCCAATGGCACTGCCATCTCTGCTCCTCACTTGCTGTCTTATGACAGGAAGCCGGGCCCCTCCCTGCCTTTGCTTCCACTCCTCTGCCAGAGTCCCCCAACCCACCCCTTCACCTCTGACCCTCCCCTCCCCGCCCCCACCAGGGTTGCAGGGTCTCCCAAGGGTGAGAGCCCTTTACTGGATCTTGATCTCCTCAGGACACGCCTTTTCCTTAGGCTGTAGTAGTTAGCCCCCCACTAGTGTGCCACACACCCTCATACCTCCTACCTCCCCAACCACACCCCACATCCCCAACAGACTCTAGCAGACACGGGGCATGTACAGCGGTTTATTAGTGGGGCATGGTAGCAGGCAGGCAGGGTGGCGTTCAGCATTCAGTAGACCCCTGGTTTGGGCTCCTCAGGTTCGCGTCCCGCCGCCAGCTGCACCAGCCTCAGCAGCGAGTCCATCTGAGTCGCGTTGCTCAGGTCGCTGGCGCAGGCATGACAGCGACTGGCCGCCTACTCCAGGCACTCGGGCTCCGCCACACAGCCCTCTGCGGGGAGCACTGCCTGAGACCGCGCCACCGCAGGGCCGCGTGCCGGAGGGTGGGGGGCACGCGGCCCAAGCCTGGCTCCCCCGCCCGCCCATCTGCCCTGCTGGGACTCAGACCCAGAACTACCGCCCACCCTCTGCACAGGGGCCCCTGGGGCCCAGGCTCGGCCTGCGAGGGCTCACCTGGGCTGCAGCAGAGGCCAGAGGCAGCGCAGCGACCCCCATTCCCGCAGGGCTTCTGGCCGGACTGGCAGGGCGACAGCAGGTAGTTCTCCTCCTGGCAGCGCAGCGCCTCTGTCGTTCCCATGAAGCAGCCCAGCTCATCCCCACAGCAGATGCTTGGCCCGAAGCAGCGGCCCTTGCCGCCTGGGCCGCAGGGGAGGCACTGTGGGGACAGTGGGTGAGCAGGGCAGAGGGTCTCCCACTACCCCTCTGTACTGGGGGGAGGGTGTGGGCAGTTATGGGGCCAAGCTTCTGGGTGCCAAGAGTGGCATTGGAACCTCAAAATCGTACAGGGAATGTCGCCCACTGCTCCGCAAGCAGGTGCCTGAGGGGCAGCTCCGTGACAGCCCTCCCTGAGCTCACTCTCAATGGGGATACTCCAGGGGGACATTTCCTCTGCAGCCCTGAAACCTCAGTGGTCAGACCCCTCTCTCACCTGCCCACCACCCTCCCTCTTACCAGACGCTCCTCCCCCTGCCCTGTCTCTGCAGGTAGGTCCCTACCCTGTCTGCATAGCTCACCCTCCTGAACACACCCTGCCTTCTCCCAGCTCTGATCTCTTCTCTTGATTGGCCCTTACCTGTCCCTGCTCACCCTCCTGTGGGGTAACAGAGAGGGTGGCAGACCTGAGCCCTAGGCAGGGTCTGGTCTTTCAAGAGAGCCAAGCAGAGGAGAGGGTGACCTGTTGGGGCTGCCCATCTGCCCATGTCAGGGTGCTGAATAGGCTGCAATTGGGCCGCCTGTGGCCCAGGCAAAAGTGAACTTCAGGAGCAGGGGCTGGAGGTGCAGCATGAAAGAAGTGGGCTGGTGTCTGGCAGAACTTCCTGCCAGTATGCCCAGTGGCCCCTGCACTCAGGATGGTCCAGAGTGTCACTCCTTTGGGGCAATGGGGGCCTGTAGCTAGCAGAGGCTGGTGCTCCTGGGCAGCCTGAATTGGGGTCAGGACGGAGCCTGGAGGACTCCAGCAAACTCCCTGAGGGCCCCCCATGGCACAGAGGAGCCAGGCTATTCAGGTTTCCCTGACCAGGCCCAAGCCCTCTTACCTTGAAAGTGTCTCTCAGGTTCCTACATCCCCTCTCTGCATGGCACAAAACCTGCAACCGCTTAGCTCCTCCCAGCCTGCCACCTTGCTGGTTCCCTGATCCACCCTATTGGTTTCTCTGTCTGGCCATGCCAAGCCTCCCTGCTCCTGCCCAGCACTTCCCCTGAGCCTGCTGCTCCTAGGATGCCCGCTTACCACCTGCCCTGGGCACCACACACTGGGGCAGCCTCGGGAAGGGCCGGGGACACCGTACCTGTCTCAGCTCCATGTCCACGATGGCTCTCTTGCCGCCCCTTGGGCAGTTCGTGAAATAGCAGGCAGAGGTGAGGGCCAGCAGGCCGAGGAAGCAGGCGGACAGCACGCAGTTGGACATCCTGGTGTGGTGCTGCTCAGGGCTCTGCGGCGCTGCCTTGGCTAGCTGCCTATTTATATCCACAGGTGGCCCCTCAGAGGCAGCCAGCCCCCCCTCACGGCTCCCCAGGAGCCCAGACCAACCTCCAAATCCCAAGCCATCAGCGGTGATTCAGGCGTCTGGGGACGCACGTGGGCCTGTCTGTGCCAGGCTGAGGGGAGGCGGTGTGCGGGCCTCCAGGCTGTCACTCTCAGTGGAGTCACCGGAACTGAGGTATGCCTGTGGCTTTTCAGACTCGGGAGAGGGTCAGTCAGGACACCCCTAAAATGCCCTGCAAGGTTTCTGAATGCCCAGCTAAGGCTGAAGCATTTACACAGACCCCTTGTTTAGGATCTGGAGTATTTCACATCATTTGTCCTTAAGGGAATAGAAATTATTAAAGACCTCTCTGCTTGTTTCTATTAGAACGGCTTTGTAAAAGCCTGACACTGCCACATGCAGAAGAGAATACAGGGCAAATGGGATGCTCATGGATGATGGAGATGCTTCAAAACCTTTCAGCCACTGGGAAACTGACCGGTTTCTCATCAACTTGAAAACGAAGGCCTGCCTGACCTGGTGTTTTCGCCGCCTCAGATGCAGTCCAAGGCTGGACGCTAAGTAAGGATGAGCAAAGAAGGGTGGGTGCGTTGGTGCAGACAAGAAATCTTTACTAGACCATGTGTTGCAAGAACGAGCAAAATCGTTTGGAAGAAGTCTAGTTAGAATGCTCCTTAGACGGCAAGCCTTCATCTCATGGACATTGGACATGTCATCAGGATGAAAGAGTCCCTGGAGGAGGATATGGGCCAAGGTGGACTCGGTGAAAAAGAGGCAGCTTCTCAATGGGATGAGCTGCAACCATGGAGCAAGCACAGTGGGGAGGAGGCTGCGCAGGAGCAGGCTGGATTTCTCTGTGTGGTCCAGATGGTCACGGTGAGGGGGGGTGGACCAGTGGGCACCAGCAACACAAAGGGAAACAAATCTGCATTTGCTACTTGTCCCAGCAATCACATTAAAAGGTATTTTATCTGAGTAAGATGATTACCCTGTGTTTATATGAAATGCTGCACTAGAGTACTTCTCGTGACTCTACTTATAATTATAAAATTATGAACAACTCTTTTGTATAATTAAGAGCTTTGGATGCATGGAAGCCAAGATAGATAACCCTTCAGAAACAGTAATGGGAGTAATGATTCCCTGAGGGTACAGGAAGAGAGGTGAGGAAAGGGGAGGAATGGGGCGTTGACAGCAATGATGACTGTACAACCCCAGTAGAGGAGAACAAATAGCAGAATGCAGGTGAAAGGATCCATTGGATGGTGCAAAATACAGCAAATAATAATACATAATGTAATAAGGGTACCTGGGGGGGGTAAGGGGAGGAGGAAAGGGATAAAGGGGAGCTGATATCAAAGAGTTCAAGAAGAAAGAAAATGTTTTGAAACTCATAGTGGTAGCAATTGTGAAATTATGCTTGATCTAACTGAATTATGGATTGTTGTACTATCTGTAAGAGCTCCTGTGTTAGTCTGGGTGCTTTATAGAAACAAATCCATGGAAACTCATGTATAAAAGAGAGTTTTATATAAAGGTTAAGTGCACATCAAGAAAATATTCCAACCCAGTGCTGCCCAAGCCCACAAGTCCAACATTAACCCATGTGTCTGACACCAATCCATAAATTCTTCCTCCATCTCACCAAATACACATAATTACGCCAACTGCAGGAGGAAAGCTGAATCAGTATAAATGTGTAAGCATCTCAGCGCTAGGAGGGGTCTCCACATGGCTGCTCCAGCACCCAGGGCTTCTCCTCGGGGATGTCTTTCAGGAAGTGAGCCTTGCCAGCTGAAGCAGAGACCTGGCTAAGGCAGCTGCACCCTGGTCCGACCATCACAAAGCAAGATACCCGAGAACTAGAAAGGCATGGCTCATAGAACCATTTAGCTCTCCGCCCTTCAATTAACCCCACATGTGTTTATTGGCCAGGTTGGCACAATAAACTTTAACTATATCAGTTCCCAGTAAAATAATTAATTAAAAATTATTAACTTGTAGAGTTACATAATTTCATGTCTATTTTATAAAGAAGTGTAGGGGTGGAAGTCTAGCCTGTCAATCAGGTCACAGCCTGATGATGCTTCCTTGTGGGCGTGGTCTTTTCATGAGGATTTTGGGAACTCTCTGTCCTTCCTGAAGAGGGCACACAGTCTCTCTGCTTCACTTCCTGTGAGTGAGCCGCATGGCTGAGACCGGCCAGAGCCTTGTGATGCTTTCTCTGCCATTGGTCCCACAGGACTCTTCACCCACTGACCGGTGATCTTCCTGCATTCTCCATCCGTGCGTGGCCTGCATGTATCTGGAGAGGGACTTATGGACGAACATCAGACTTAGGGACTTGATCTGGCCCAGGCTGGGATGTTTTCTCCATATACAATCACTTCTTGAGATAAACTTCTTTCTTACCCACAGGAGAGTGTCCCTGAGTTTGTTTCTCTAGTCAACCTGGCCGAACACACCCCCCAAATGGCCCTCAACTGGGAAATGGATAAACCTGTGCAGGCACATTCCTGCATCCAGCGCTCCTCTCAGGGACAGGGAGTGAACTGCTGCTGCGAGCAGGGGCACACGTGCCTCTCAGAGGCACTGCTCCAAGCGAAAACAGCCACAGCTCCGTGCCCTGGGATGCTATCCCCGTGGCACTCTTCCCAAAGCAAGCACCAGGAATAGGAGTCAGCTCTGTGGAGGTTATGGAGAGGTGACCTCGAAAGAATACAGGAAGGGAGAACATGGTGAGGAAAGTCAACGTCAAGTAGAAAACACCACAAAAAGAAATGAACAGTCCAAACCGATAAAACAAAAATAACTTTAAAAATATTAAGGCAATAAAGATGTCTTTGTCAAGACTGGAAAGATGAAAGGAGACAACCCCATAATTGAATTTTCTGAAGCAAATGAAGAGGAAGGGAAAGCACTCTGTGGGCATCCTGTCACCTGCTTGCGGAGCCCTGGAGAGGCTGAATAGATTCCAGAACTTTCTTTGACTGAAGGTGGAGGTGGGGACTCAGGAAGGGAGTAAGAGAGAAAGGTTCACAGAGGGGAGAGCAGGGTGGTGGACAGGCATGACCATCATGGACTGAGGATGGGAGGGGACCATGGTAACCTGACTGTGCAGAAGGCACCGAGGGCGATGGGATTCTTAAGTATGTCCTGGGAAGGGAGGGGCCGGTACCACATACTGATGCTGTGACTGAGCCTGAGTCCTGACACCAGCACTGGGCATGGGGACCAATGCAAGCAAGCCGTCTCTCTCTTTCCAGTGCCCTTCTCTCAGGGCTGGTCTTGTTCCAGTCTACAGTGACCCGAGGGGCCACCCAAGAGCACTGCCACGGGCTGGGGAGGAGCAAAGGGCAGCCCCACAGAGCCGGACCTCAGCTTGTCCCAGAGGACAGCTGGCCCCGCCACTCAGGGAGGTTCAGAGCATCTCTCCTGTGGGGAGCTGGAGGGCCTGTGGCCAGCAGAGGCTGGGGGGCCTGTGACCAGCAGAGGCTGGGCCTCATTGGCAGCCTGAATTGGGGGAGTAGAACTGCTGAATTGGGGGGCAGGACTGAGCCAGGAGGACTCCAGCGAGCTTCCCTGAGGGGTCCCCATGGCACAGAGGAGCCTGGCCACTCAGGTTGCCCTGACTGGAACCCAAGCCCTCTTGCCTGAAAAGTGTCTCTCAGGTTCCTGCATCCCCTCCCTGGATGGCACAGGACCTGGAGCCCCTTAGCTCCTCCCAGCCCCCCAGCAGGCCGGTCCCCTGACCCACCCTATTGGTTTCTCTGCCCGGTCATGTCAAGCCTTCCCGCTCCTGCCCAGCACTTTCCATGAAGCCTGCCTGCTCCCAGGATGCTCTGGTGGCACCTGCCCTGGGCACCACACACTGGGGCAGCTTCAGAAGGGCCTCGTGGACTGCACCTGCGTCAGGTCCTTGGCTTTGTCACAGTTCCCTTGAAAGCAGGCGGAGATGAGGGCCAGCAGGCCGAGGAAGCAGGTGGGCAGTGCGACTGTGGACATGCTGATTCGGTGCTGCTCTGCTGTGCTGCCTTGGCTTCCTGCCTATTTATGTGCACAGGTGTCCCTCAGGGGCCACCTGGCCTGGACGGCCACCGGCCCCGCCTCCCTGCCTCCCCAGCATCGCTAGATTACCAGCTCCCAAGGCATCGGTGGTGATTCAGGCGTCTGAGGACTGAAGTGGCCCGTCTGTGCCAGGCCCAGGGCGAGGGGTGGGGAGGGGGTGCAGGCCTCCCAGGCTGTCACAGTCAGTGGTGTCACAGGAGCTGCTGAGTTATGGCTGTGGCTTTTCAGTCTTGGGGAGAGGAGCAATCTAGATACCCCTAAAAGAGTGTGCACGTTTTCTGGATACCCAGAAACGGCAGCAATCAATAAATACGATCCCTGCCCCCCACCCCCATCCCAGCTCCCACGGGCAGCACCACTCAGGGCGGCCGAGACAGAGCCCCAGGCAGGGGAGTTGCTCCTCCAGTCTACCAGAGCCAGGGACAGGCAGACCCGGGCTTATTTCCCACTCGGGCCCTCAGTGTGGGTAGGGCAGGCAGGAAGCAGCTCCGACCTCTTGGTCTAGGCCCTCACCCAGCCCTGGGGCTGCTGTGCCTCTCTCAGGGGCGCCCAGGGTAGGCAGTGACGCCCCCAGGACAGACACACACCCCATAGCAGAGTCCAAGGACTTGGGCCCCGACACTGGGAACCTTGAGACAGCTCCCTGGGACATTCCCTCCATCTCTCCCAGTCAGGGACAGGGAGGGGAAGGGAAACCCAGGCCCAGAGTGGTTCAGAGTAGAGGGGAGTTTTCTACCGCCCTGCATCCCAGTTTGTGGACCTCAGGGCCCGGGACCTCTTGGGCTTGGCCTGGAGCCAGGGTTGGGGGATGCAGCCTCAACACCCAGGGCCACCCCAGCTGGCAGTTCTGAAGGAGCTTCTGCTCCCTCCCCTGGGGCCACCATGTGTCTCTCTGAGCCTTGGACCCAGGAGAACCACCGCAAGCCTCTTGGAGTGGACACCCACCCGCCCCTGGGGGTTGCTGTCTGTCTCTGAAGGAGCCACGCTGTGCAGGGAAGCTCCGGAGATGAAGAAGGCTGCTCCTCCCCGACTGTGCACTGAGGGGCCCAGTGCCAGGAGGGCGCCCTTAGACCCCCCTACCCTGACCCTCAGGACCTGACACCAGGCCTCTCAGGACTGTGCCCTCAGGGCCTGTGAGCGCCATTTGAGAGGCAGTGCTGAGCAGTGGTTCTTGAGGGCCACCAGAGTCAAGTGACCTGGGTCTGAGTCTGACTTCTGGGGCTACCAAGAAGGGGGGGAGCTAAGATCTGAGTATTTTTTAGTTTTTAATGTGCAGATTTTATACATTTTTGTATGATTTCTACCAAAATATTGCACGTGGGCGTGTTATTGTGAGCGGGACTATTTCTTTTCTTGGGACTTCCCGGACAGACGATCACAAGCTGAGCGGTTTAGGACGTCCTCTCTCACTGCTCAGGACGCCTGTCCCCGGAAGTCCTCCCTTGTCCCTCCAGGTACTGCAGCAAAAAGACTTGGAGCTCCGTGGGTTAGTGCGATCTGTTGTCATTTACATAAACCGCAGGCTATGGTTCTCTTTAGTCTTGGGTTCTGTTTTTGGGCTACACTGGTCTCCTGGTAACCTGGGCCATTCTCCTTGCTCTGTAGCACTGGGGGCGGAAGACAGCCTCAACAAAATAACCATAAACCGTCTCAACTGCGATCTGCTCCTGTCTCACGTGGCGTGGTTGTAGTCCCGACGTTCTGGCTGACCCTTGGCATGTGTAAGAGGACGGGGGCCTTTTTCTGGGGAGAAGGATTCGACGTTAATCTGGTTCCCCAAAGGGTCTCGGGCCCCGGAATGAGTGAGAAGTACAGGTTCAGGGGTTCTCTTGGTGTGTGTCCTCTGAGGTTCATGGTCATGTCTGAGGCCCCGGGCCTCTTTCAGGTTCCCCTCTCCCAGACATGTTGTTTCCTCCAGGCAGGGGTGGGATCAGATCCCCCCTGGCTCAGAGCATCTCTCTAGCAGGACAACGGGGTGGGGTTATGGAATCCCTCAAGTCAGCCTCCTTAGGTGCCTTCCTTGGGGCCTCAGTGTCTACCTCCCTGGAAACATGACTTGTCCTTCACCTGACGGGCCTCATCTACGTGCCACGGCCCCTCCTTCCACCCCAGCTCCCGGACAGTCCCTCCCTAACCTTCCAGGGAGGCCTACAGGTGCAGGAGTCACTCTCGCTCCAGCCTTCCCAATCAGACCAGCTTTGACCTCCAGCTCCTCTGAGGGCCTCGCTCGCCCTCAACGTTTTGGATCTTTGCAGGCACCGGTCCTTTTGTGGGAGAAGGAGGAGGCCGTCTGCCCCCCACACCGTGAAGAGACGCTATGCAGGGTCGCTATGACCAGAAGGCAGTGGGTTTCGTTTAAGATCCTTCAAGGTCCAGCCTGCTGGGCCCCCTCACCCCCACCCTTGCCCAGTGCTCCTGTGCTGGGCGCAGGGACCGGTTCCCTCTCCGGAGTCGGCCCTGTAGTCCCCACCCGGGACCAGTCCGGAGCAGCAAACTCCACGTGTCTCTCCCAGGTGGCTCCAAATTTCCGCTTGCCCCTGCCCGCTGGGCACCATCCTGTGCCCCCCAGAGCCGTCCACTCCCATTTCGGACACCAGAGGGCGCGGCAGGCCGCGCGTTCCCAACCACTAGCCCACCCAGAGGCGGTGCCACCCACCCAGAGGCGCCTAAGAGGCAAGGCCTGGAGACCCCGTGGGGCAGTCCACTCTGCACCCGAGGCGGCGGGAACCCGGGCCGACGGGGGGAGGGGGGGGCAGTTATTCGACAACGCCAGACCAGCCAGAGGGCAGAAAACCAGCTTTATTCAATCTCCATGGTGTGGAGGCGCGGCGGCGGGGAGGAAGGGGTCCGCTCCGTGGGGCGGGCTCAGTGCGTGGGGAAGGCCGCCACGGCGTCGCAGGTGGGGTCCGTGCGGCAGCCGTCTGGAAGGAGAGATGCGGGGTCAGGGGCCCGGCTCGCGCCCCACTGCCCCAGGTCCAGCCTGGCCAGCCCGGTGCCCAGCTCACCCGGGCTGCAGCAGAGGCCGGCGGCGGCGCAGCGACCCCCGTTCCCGCAGGGCTTCTGGCCAGACTGGCAGGGCGACAGCAGGTAGTTCTCCTCCTGGCAGCGCAGCGCCTCGGCCGTGCCCACGAAGCAGCCCAGCTCGTCCCCGCAGCAGATGCTGGGCCCGAAGCAGCGGCCCTTGCCGCCTGGCCCGCAGGGGAGGCACTGCGGGGACGGGCGGGGACCGGCGGGTGGGCCAGGGTGGGACAGGGTGGCGGGTCAGCCCGGAGCTGGGGAGGCTCTCCGCTGAAGGCTACAGCCTCCCAGCTTTAAACCCGGGCCCAAGCAGGCTGCTGTGGGTCAGCACGCGGGACAGGGCAGGGAAGGGGTGGGGGTGGGAGGTGGTTAAGATGCCCCCTTTCCTGGGAGGTCTTCCCACCTGGCGGGCGCACGGGGAGGAGGGGTTAGGGAGCTCACCTTGCGTACGTCGAGGTCCGGAGTGGCCCGCTTGCCGCCCAGCGGGCAGTTCTGAATGTAGCAGGCGGAGGTCAGAGCCAGGAGGCCGAGCAGGCAGCAGGCGAGGCTGGGTCCGGCCATGGTGCGTGCCAGAGTCCGGAGATGGGCAGCTGGCGGCCTGCCTCTCCACCAGGTCCTTTTATGCCCGGGCCCCCCGCCTGGCCAGTACCCACTAAGAGGGTGGCCGCATGACTGGTCACAACGGGTTGCTGCAGGTCAGGCCTCGCTCACCCCCACACACGCCCTCTCATTTGCTGGGGCCGAGGGGAGGTCAAAGTCGCTGCTTTGGCTAATTGACCCAGAGCAGAAGGCCGCTCCTGGGCACTGGGTGGGAGGAGGCTGGAGAGACTAGGGCCCTGGGGTGGGACAAGGAGTATGTGAGCAGGGGTAGGCGTGGGGGCAAGCAGCCAAGGACTATGGTCAGACTCCCAATACCTGGGTGGCTTCTGATGGCCTGAGCTCTAGGTGTGGCAGCAGGTGCCCTGGTGGCATAGCAATTACTCATTGTAATCACACCTGGCACTGCCAATGGGCAAGGCCAACAGTTCAAACCACCAGCGACTCCGTGGGAGAAAGATGAGGCTTTCCACTCTCGTAAAGAGTAGACGTCTTGGAAACCCGATGGACTCCCTCCCAGTGATGGTTTACTACAGAAATGCAAAGAGCCTTGCTCAGGGGCATCCGTGGCCATGGGACTGACGCCTCACCTCCTACCACATCTCCGCTGCTAGTTGCCCGGGAGCCCATTGCTCTCCTGAAGGCCAGAAGCAGATGGCCAGGTCTGGGTGGGTACAGGTGCCAACCTTTCAGCACCTAGTTCAGCGCTTCACCACGTAACTATCTGAGCCACTGAGGCCTCCTCTCGGCCTGGAGTGGTTTCAGTGTCTCAGCAGGGCCAGCCCCACGGGCAGAAGAGACTGGAGACTGGGAGGACCCCAGCTTCGCCAGCCCTCCAGGGACCCTTCTGGAAGAGACTGCAGGACCTCTGGGACCAGTGTGCATCCCACCACCCAGTGCTGAGCAGGTCAGGTGCTCCCAAGCCCCTGGTGGGCGGCTGGCCATCACTGAGGAGATGCTGGTCAGGTTGGCCTAGAGGACAAGCCAGACAGCAGGCCTTGTTTTGCATCGAAATGAGCTTGTTGGCATTGCCAGTCTCGGAGGTCAAGGACTTATTGCCAACAGAAAGGTCTCCGGCATGCTCCGTGGGCCCAGTGACCTCACACGGATAACGGGCACACATACATTATCTCAGTATAATGTCCCCTGCCAATTGGAGTCATGCTTTCTGCATTTCAACAAGTATTCATCTTAGGATGCGCTGAGCTGGGTAACTTCTCCCGGTGCTGTCTCGAGTTTGGATTTGTTCCCATGGATGTCTGGGTACAGGTGAGTGGGGACCATCATACAAATACTGGGCTACCCCTCTGAGATTATCCCTCTGGATTTTGACCGATACAGGCTCTCAGGAAATACCAGGGACCAAAACAAAACAAACAACACCCCCCCCCCCGAGAAAATGGTGCGAGGGTCACATCTGACCCCCCTCAGCCACACACAAGGCAAGGTGACTCCAACCACATGATTTTTCTAAGGCAGAGGTCAGCTACGCCTCCACCCTCCGACCGTCTCCATCGCATTCTGACACCCACAGTCCCTCCCACAGCTCGCGACTCCTTTGCTGGGTTTGGGCAAACCCAATCGGAGCTCAAAGACAATATTCCCAATTATAGGGTGGATTGGGGAAGGTAGTAGGTTACAAAATGTTAAGGATACAGTTCTTTTGTCCACAGCAGCTCTCCTCAGCCAGGCTAGCGGGAATGTCTCTCTGGTCCTTGGCCTTGCAGTCTGGTCCTTGGCCTTGCCTCATCCCATGGGGCCAGGGAGCTCACCTGTCACCGTGCTCCAGGCTCGTGCTGCTGCGTCTCTGCGCGGTCTCATGGTCTTGGTGCTGCTGCCTCCGCTGCCTCCGCTGCAGGGATCTCGCACAGGCTCTGCCGGGGGTCTTCTGTCTTGATGCTGGTGGGGTTTCTCTTCCTGCTTCAAGACTACCCAGTGGAACGGAAAGTCGGCCCATCCCTTCTTGGAGTCCTTCCCGCCCTACTTGCAGGGATGATGGATAGAAGAATGTACTGTGCTCGTCTGGGTAGACCAGAGAAACCAATCCAGGGAGACGCATATGTGGATAAGAAAGAGCTTTCTATAAAAGAGCAATTGTATGTAGATTGAGAACTTCCCAGCCCAGTCCAGATCAAGTTCATAAGTCCAATATTCACCCATATGTCCAACACTAGTCCATACATTCCTCTTGAGACTCATGCAGCCATGCAGTGATGCCAAGCGCAGGAAAATCACAGGCCAGTGGGTGGGAAGTCTTGTAGATCCAGTGGCGGTGGAAGCATCTCAGTGGTGACAGAGGTCTCCGTATGGCTCCAGGGTTCTGGCTCCATCAGTGTGTCTCCATATGGCTTGTCAACGGGAATGTGTGGCAGAGTCTATCTGGTCACCAGTGAGCGATTTATCTCTTTCTGCTTCCAAACGAGGTCATCAAGCTGCAGCCTGATTGACAGGCTAGACTCCACCCCTTCAAAAATTGACAAGAGCTTGTGTAACTGCCACACCTATCAAGAAATTTCACCTCCCTGCACCTGCCCTCACAGACGTCTGTTCCAGTGGAAAGGAGGCTGCCAATGACCATTTTCCTGGTTTGAAGGTAGTAGGTGCTATGGAGAAGACCGTGTGTGTGTGTGTGTGTGTGTGTGTGTGTTGGCTGTTTGTCTGAGGCTGATGAGTATAAGGGGATAAGCCTGTGGATATCAAAACCCCAAACCAAACTCACTGTCATGAAGTTGACTTCGACTCAAGGACAGAGAAGAGCTGTCCCGGCAGGCTGTACCTTTTTATGGGAGCAGACAGCCTCATCTCCCAACCCCCCATCCCACCCCCCACCCTGGCCCACCGATATCTGTGGCGAATGGAGGGGCTGGATGAGAACGTAATACAGTTAAATCCTCTGTGCTCATAATTACGGGCCCAGAAAGCTGACTCTGGTCTAGGAAGACCCTCACGGTTATGAGATATATGAGGGGGTACCACATGGAATTTTTTTCAAAGCTATATATTTAATTTTGTGTGTGTAGAAAAAATCCATTATCTTTTAATTCCACTTCACAAATTTTTGAAGCCCTTTTCTATACGGAGGGAGTATTAAGGGGGTTCAAGATCGGGAGAGTTCTGACACTTCTTTTCTGTACTAAGTTTTTTTTTAATTAATCACTTTATTGGGGCACTTACAAATCTTATGACAATCCATCATTCAATAGTATTAAGCACACTTGTACATATGTTGCCATCAACATTTCCAAAAATAATTTCTTTCTACTTGAGCCCTTGGAATCAGCTACTCTTTTTCCCACCTCCCTCCCCCTTTAAATTTTCTTACAAAACAACCTACCACCTTCCAAATGCTCTCCATTACATGTAATGCATCTGTCAAGTCTTTGATTCCATTCTTGGACAGTTTTCAAACTCATCTGGATGGTTGACAGTACCTCCCTCATTCTTTTCTTCGCCTCTTCTAAGCCGCCAATTTGCTGTCCTCTCATGTCCCTCTTCACTCATGGAAACAAGACGAAGTCGCAGGGAATGAGGTCAGGCAAGTCAGGTGCGTGGGGTAAGAGGAGCATGCTGAGTTTTGCCCCAAACTGGTGTGTGAGCAGGTGCGTTGTCATGGTGGCAAAACCAGTCCCCGTCTGCCGCAGACCAGGTGTTTTTTGTTGCACACTGTTATGCAATCTTTTCAGAACCTCTAAATAGAAAGCTTGATTAACAGTCTGACCTGGTGGAATGAACTCCAAATGCACCACCAGTGGACATTTCCATCGTTTGGGAAGTTGATGGATGTCCAAAATGAGGTTTGTCATCTATCGACAGTTCACCTTTTTGAAACTAGAAAACCACTCACACACTTGAGATTTTCCCATAGCGCTGTCCTTGGAAGCTGTGCCCAATATCACAGCAGTTTCTGCAGCATCTTTCCAGAGCAGGAAGCACAATTTCACAGCCGCACGCTGTTCTCTTAAATTGGTCAATCCAAAAGCAAAAACAAACGAGGCTTGAGTGAAACTGCTTTCATGAAAAATTCACTGTAACCAGAGAGCCGGTAGGCCACGCCACTGGGTGCACTAACTCTGAGTGAGTTGCTCAGTGCTCACCTAGCAGGAAAATAACATTTCCGGGGTGTTTTTTGGTCCCTCTTCATAAATAAATCGTAACACACATTCTCATGAGGGAACACAGTGCCTCCAGTAGCCCTCCATTGAGGAGTGGTTGTAAAGGAGCCGCCGTTAAAGACGTCTCAGCCTCTGGCTGCTCCCTATGCCTGAAGGTCATCTGAAGATAATAGCAATCAGGTTCTACACCTTGACCCAGGGCAAAATGTAGCAAACTCTGTTCTGACGTTGCCTTCTGATAGAGTTAACAGATTGCTTCCCTGGGGAGGCCTCAGGGGCGTTAAAGTCAAGGAGCACTAGGTCAAGGTGATGATTCACCTCATTGCTTGTTTGTTATGTTACCACTTATGATATTACCTATCGACTATGTAATGTTTGCTCTTTGACTGTGCATGCCTTTTGAAAGATCTGTAAGCTCCATTGAATATCCCCATTGGAAAATACATTCACTCTCACAGTCCTGACTTAGATGAGGCACCCCGGTGCCCTGCTATCTGTCTTTTAATATTTTCCACAACCACAAAGTTGCTCCTGAGGGCTGGTTCGAGTGTTGGGGACCCTCAAAACCTGGCAGAAATCAAAGGGTGTATTACTCTCTATGGCTGAGTAGCAAATTGCCACAAAATCAGTCACGTAAAGCAAAATCCATGATTGTCTCCATTTCCTGGGGCAGGAGGAGTCAGGCACAGCATGACGTAGTCCTCCGCTCAGGGTCCCACTGGCCTGCCAGCCAGGTGTCAGTGACGCGCAGTCTTTCTGGAGCCTAAGAAATTGTTGGCAGGAGTCATGTCTTTGCAACTGTAGAATTCACAATGGTTTTATTTCTTTAATCAATCATTTTATTGGCGGCTCTTACAAATCTTTTAACAATCCATCTTTCAGTTGTATTAAGCACACTTGTACACATGCTGCCATCAACATTTCCAAAACATTTTGCTTCTACTTGAGCCCTTGGTATCAGCAACTCTTTTTTCCCCTCCCTGCCCCCTCCCACCCTCATGAACCCTTGATCAATTATATATTATTATTGTTATTTCATGTTATTCATTTCACAGTCTGTTGTCTCCCTTCAATCACATTTCTGCTATTCGTCCCCCTCAGGGTTGGGGGTGGGGGCTACATATCCAACCTTGTGATGGGTTCCCCCTTTCTCCCCCTTCCTCCCCCAACTCCACCCCCACACAATGGTTTTATTTAAGACCAGCAATGAAGACAGAAAAAAGGATTTCTGTGACTTTACGTCTCTGAGCTCAGGGAAAACCCAAGCTCATGTTAAAAGGGTCATCTGATTAAACCAGGCCCACCCAGGAAACATCTCCCTTGTGACGATTTCAAGAGCTTTAATTATTGTCGTTGTTGTTCAGCGTCACCTAGTTGGTTCTGAGTCATAGCAACCTTACCGGAAGGCTGCCAGGTCCGGCACCATCCTCACCATGGGAGGCTTGAGTCCACTGCATGGCCACGAGTCCTTCCAACTGGTTGAGGGTCTCCTTTCCCACCGACCCTCTACGCTAGCCAAGGGACGGCTAGATTGTATGTCAACTTGCACCGGTGTGAAAGTAGGGACAGAATCCTGCCTGTCAGGTCACCGCCTGGTGATGCCTTCTTGGGGGATATGGCCATTTAGGAGATGGACTTTCTTCTCTGCTCCACCTTGTTGCCTTCTGGCTTGCTTGGATTCTGCATGTGGCTCAGGGGCGGCCAACGTGGCCTGCTGTCCCTGGGAGCCGCAGCCTCCCTGCCATGTTTCTGCGGACTTTGAATCCACTCGACTGTGAGCCCACCAGTCTGTCAGCCACCTCCAGCTTCCCACTTCCCCTTCTTCCTGCTTCTTTGGCTGGCAGTTGCCCAAGGCTGAAGGGGGCTCTGGCTAGCATCAGACCCATGGACTTGAGTTGGACTGGGCTGGGTCACTCTCTACATAAAATCCTTTCTTAAATATAAAGCTCTTCCGTATACATTAATGAGAGTCCTGGTTCTGATTCTCTACAAAACAGCCTTACACACCCAGTGTGCTATCCTTCTTCACGGACTGGTCCTTCCTGACAAGTTCATGAGACAAGAGCTCACCACCCTCGCTTCTAAGGAGCAGTCTGGTCATACTCCCAAGACAGATTTGTTCATTCTTCTGGAATTTCCTGGCACATTCGGCAGTCTGCCAACAGCATAATTCAAAGGTATTAATTCTCCTCCCATCTTCCAGCGTTCGCATGCATATGAGGCGATTGAGAGCACCGTGACTTGGCTCAGCACACCTTAATCACCGAAGAGACAGCTTCACTCTTCATATTTTCAAAAGTTATTTTTTTGTCCTGATTTCTTGCTGGCTGCTTCCATGGCAACGACTGTGGATCCGAGTAAATGCAATGCTTGACAACTTCACCTTTTCTCCATTTACCAGGATGATGCTCTTTGGTCCAGTTGTGGGGGTTGCAGGGTGAGCCACGCTGACGGTGGCAGTCTGATCTTCATCAGTGAGTGCTTCAGGTCCGGTCCACTTTCAGGCAGCAAGGTTGCGCCATCTGTACCCATCACAGGTGTGAACGAGCCTTCCTTCCAGGCTGCTGGCACGCTCTTCTGCAGAGCCCAGCCTGTCAGACTATTTTCTCAGCACACAGATTGTGTAAGCCCGTGGAAAGGATCTACAAGGGGTGTTGCTTATTTGTTTGTTTCTTATTTCAAACCATGTAGCATCCCCTGTTCTGTACGAATTCTCTGGTACAAGTTCCACGCGAGCACGTTGAAATATTCAGGAATTCCCATTCTTTGAAATGCTGGCAGTAAAATACCCTTGAGCAGTCAATCAAACACAGGTAAACACACCTGTCAGGTGTTCACTGCTTCCAGCCAGGCCTCATCTACCCTCAACAGTGGTGTCCCTTGTTCCAGGGCCTCTTCTACATGCAGTTCAATGTCTAGCTTGAAGTCCCTGTCCAGGTGTGGCTGCAACTATATTGACCCAACACAGTGTGGAGATTTTCGATCAATATCACTAATATCATACGCAAGCAAATTGTTTGCAAAGGTAATTCAAAACAGGCCTTAATTACATTTGTAAAATTCCTTCACCTGTAAGTTAATAGCCTTACATCTACCAGGAAGACCAATTAATATGATTTCCGACCAACAGACTGATAGACCTTGAACTGTCTTCTTTTGTTTCTGACATAGACCAGGTGATTAACTTGATGGCCGGCAGGTAATTTTGCATCTCATGACAACAAAACACAATGTAGGATGTGTTACTTGCATCTTAGAGTCGAAACAAGACAAAACAAAAGCAATAAGTAATGGGGGACGATGGCTCTAATTCCTAGCCACCCTAGGGGACAGGGTGGACGTGCCCCGGGAGTTTCTGAGACGGTGACTCTTTGCAGGAGAAACGGTACACAGCCTCATCTTCCTCCCTCCAGAGTGGCCAGCGGGCTCCAGCGTCTGGCGTTGCAGTTAGCAGCCCAGTGAGAACCACTCCACCCCCAGGGCTCTCGGATGGTGTTTCAGAGATGCGCCATGCCTTGGGTAAGGAAAGGCATTGTGGGTAGCTTGGGAAACGACCTTGTTCTGGAGCATGACCTCCCTCCATGTCTGCACCTTTACAACGAGCGTGTACGTGAACGACGAGGAGTGAGGGAGAGAGAGCCTGGCCTCCGCAGGTACACAGAGACCAGAGGCGATGTTCCAGGGGGAGAGAGTGCTCGAAAGGCAACCAGCTATGCCCCTTGCTTCCATGCTGCCTTCTTCTCTGTTCTAAGTACCAGAGCCAAATTGCCCAACCCCATCCTTTGCATTTTTGAGGGTGTATGGGTCGCTGTAGGCCGATGGCCGTGGGCATGGTCTGAGTTTGCTCACTACCTTAAGGGGCCTGGGCGGCAAAGCTAGCAGCTACCCCACGAGCTACTTTGAGGGGGAACAAGGTGGCATGCCTGCTTCCCTAAGGATGACAGCCTTGGACACCCTAGGGGCCTCGGAAACTTGTGTGTGAGGACAGTTTTACTCTGTCCCGTAGTTACACGGTCAGCAGTTTGAAACCAGCGGCTGCTCTGCAGGAGAAAGATGCAGCTGTCTGCACCCATAGAGTCACAGTCTCAGAAAACCCACACACCCATCCTATAGGGTCACCGTGACGCGGAACTGATTCGATGACTGTGAGTTTGGCCGCTTTGAGCTCGAGCCCGCCCTCCACCAACAGGGTTTACTGGTTATTGAGCATTGGACTGCTGACCACAAGATGCGAGGTTCACACCTAGCAGCGCAGAGCGGAGAAAGATGAGGCTGTCTGCTCCAGTCAAGTTGGACAGTCTCAGAAACCTGAGTCTGCGGTCGCTCTTGCGACGAGATCCACTTGATGGCCGTGTGCTTGGTTGGATGAGTAGCTTGATGAACACTGTCCTCTGCTGGACACTAGGAGCGCTGCAGGGCACATCGGCCTCCTATGGAATTCGTTACCAATCACACTGTTAGGGGCCTTCTTCTTGAGTGGTGGTACGATTTTGAGATTGTTTGTTTCAAATCAAATATCCATAATAGGATATAAAACATACTGAGTCTTATTCTGTCGCAGGCACTTAGCTTAGATTTACTCTGAGCTTAGTTTAGCTTTATATTTCATCACCAAAGTAGTCTCAGAGGCCCTGTACTGAGGTAGAGAGAGAAAGAAAAAAGTTCCCAAGCGCACACACTTAGTAAGAGAGGGAGCTGGGATTTAAACACAGACTAACTACACCCGGACTGTAACTTATAAGCCACGTCACCCGCATGGCGCTGTGAGCATTTTTTGTTCGCGTGGATCTCTGGGTAGAGGTGGGTAGGAACAAACATGCACATGTTGCCCTATCTCTCTTTGAGAATTCTTTCAAGGTGTTTGTTTGTTTTTTTTCCATTAGGATCCCACACAAGGGTCTCTGCACCCATAAAGAATCACAGTCTTTTTGTATTTCCCCAAATACAAATAAGCCCCTAATTGTCAGGCCATATTGCTGCCCCGTATTTCAGTTTGTATGTACATGGTACATATATCCAAAAAGAACCCGCCTGTCCCACTATAACCCACTGCTGTCAATGTACTCCAACTCACAGCGACCCTCTGCGACCGTGTAGGACTGTTCCCTTGGGCTCCTGAGATTGTAAATCTTTACTGGAGCAGACTCCTATTTCTCCCACGGAGTAGCTGGTGGGTTTGAACTGTGGACCTGTGGTTAGAAGTCCAGTGCTCATCCCATTGTGCCACCGGGACTTCAACAAACTGAGGAAGATTGCTTCTACATCTCTCAACTCCACCCAACCCAATCCCAGCCCACTGCCATCGAGCTAACACTGATTCATAACAACCTCCTATCATACTTCCCAGAATGAAAAACTCTCCCAAGGAGAGAGATGTCTGGGGGTTCGAAATCGCCGGCGCTCCGCAGGAGAAAAAGGAGGCTGTCTGCCTGTGTCTCTAGTCAGTCTCTGAAACCCGTGCACGCCGTCCTGTGTCCTGTAGGGTCACTCTGCGTCAGAAGCGACTCGACCACAGTGAATACTTTTCTTGTGACGACTGTGATTCTTCCGTGCAGGTTTTTTTTTTCTTTTTTGGGGGTGGGGCGGTCCATGCAGGTTTTCAATCTGTAAATGGAACTGTGAAATGGACCCACTGAGCCCTGGAGGCACCCTGGTTAAGGCAGCAAAGAGCCGGAAAGAGGCATGCCTGCAGGCAGCCCAAAGCGCTTCTGAGTTTTCAGACCTTGACTTTAACTGGTTACTTCCCTGATGAGCCCATGTTCACTGTGAGCCTCAAGCCCAGCAGAAAAGAGGGTGCCAAGGGAGGAGCGGTGGGTGTCAGAACATGTCCAACACAGTGAAGGACGGGTACGTCCCACCTCAACCTCATAGGAAGCAGCCTCGCTATTGCTCTTGGGGTCTCCGTCCCCCTTCTGGAGGGAGTCAGACACCACCCCACACCGTCCGAACTCTGGTTCTGGTAACCCTGTTACGGTCACATTGTAGCAGAACCTAATCCTATGTGGAACCCAAGTAAGAATCAGAACCCTCGGCCTCTCAGATGAGGCTTCTGGGGGATGCCCCATGGCTCTGTACCTGCACTGGGTATCCGGGATGAGCCTGCCCTTGCCCTCTGACCCATTGGAAGCAGGTACTGATGGAATTGGGCTTGAACCAACTGAACCTGTACGCTATTTGTGCCTGTGACTGAGCAGAAATACAACTATTGAAGCTTGGCTTACATGACACACTAGCCTCTGCTAACAGTGAATGACTGAGGTTTCCGCCCATGCAGGGCACTGAAGCACAGCAGTGAAGGGAGAGCCAACCAAAGGTAGGGCTTCGAGAAGAGATCAAAGTGTCCCCTTGATTTGACGAGGCAGATGGCCTGCATTAAGGACAAGTGACAGACAGGCTTGGAAAGCCCTCAGGGAGCTGGACTGACACCATGGCTGAGATGGGCTCCCGCATAGGAGCGCTTGAGAGTGGCACACAGCCGGGCAGCGTGTTGTTCTCTTGTGTATACGGTCGCTACGGGTCAGAACCGACTTGATGGCACCCTGTGACCGGGTTGGGGGAAGAGTAGATCGTCCAGAGCTGGTCTCCTGGCACAGGCCCAGCCAGTGGACTGGATACTCCATTACTTGTCTCTCAATGGTACAACCCAAGGAGCGGACCCATGCTGGCAAACCGCAGCTCACAACCCCAAAGGGAGGCTGCGCAACTGAGGTCAGGGTCACACTGTGCTCAGGCCAGCCGCAGTGGCAGGGGAAAGGCGCTCTGCCAGCCAGATGGGGGCTATTCTTTTGGGGGGGGATGTGCAGAGGCCTGATGTGAGCTGGGGATAAGGTCACCTGGAGCCGGAGGTCTACATTCTCAATCAGAAATTCCCCTTACTGGGGTTCCCAGGCCCTCCTTTCAATGGGAAGCAGCTGGGATTGTCTCTTCCCCTGGTAGTCGGCTCAGGTGTTGCTAGGGGGCCTGCGTTGGAATAGGGACCATGTACGGATCTGTAATGTTCACCCTTAGGAATTTTAGTCGCTAATATTTCTGGCTTCTATTTTGTTCGAGTGCTTGACAAGCTACAGTGACCTCGCGTAGCTGTGGCTTCCCCCACCACTGCCCATTTGGGGAGCGTTGGGGGAGGGGGAGAGGGAGGATGTGAATTCCCACGGCCACCCAGAGGAATGGGTGTGTGTTCTGTGTTCTGGGACTCACCAGACACTGGGCAGCAAAGCCTGAGCACAAGCAAGCAGGGGCTGACTCCCGGCCAATGGACAGTTTGTGACCCAGGCACCAGGGGAGCCCCGCTCCTGGCTGCAGCCCTAGAGCCCTAGGTGAGGGGTCCCCAAAGCCTTTCTGTAAAGAGCCACATGTCTAGACCATTAAGTCTCAGTTGCAACCCCATCTCTGCCGCTGGAGTGTGAAAGGAGTCAGAGAAGGAACATGGCTGTGTGTCCAGAGTAAAACTTTATTTACAAAAGGAGGTGGCGGGCTCGATTTAGCCCACGGGCTATAGTTTACCGACTTGGCTGTCCCTGGGACTGTGGCCAGCCTGCTCCCCAGTGAGGCGAGGTTTGTGGGAAGGCTGTTCACGGGCACTGCCTCCTTTATTCCCCTCAGGCCCAACCCTCTCAGCCTCCGACTCACAGCCCCCTGGGGGGACACTGCCATCACTCAGCCCCTAGGAGCCCTTCTGCTGGGGCCTGACCACAAATCCCTCTCTGGTGATAGCCCAGTTGTAGCTCTTTGGCGAGTCCAAAGCTGCTTCCACTCGCGCCTCCAGGTTCTCTCGGGTGATGAAGTTTTTTGCCTCCTCCTGTTGGGAGAGATGAACAGAGGCTCCGGAGTCTGCAGGCCTCCAACTTCAGCCCCGCTGAGACAGACAGACACACAGACAGTCCTGTTCTTTCTAGGGAAGGAAGGGCCCTCTGGAGTGCCCCGCTGACCTCCCAGTGAACACCCACGTCACCTCAGCAGTACCCCAAGCACCAGGGTCGGTTGATGCGGGGATTTCACCTACAGGGTAAAATCAGTCCCTAGCATCTCATGGTTTCTCTCAGACCCATTCTTCTCCGCCTCCTACTGTCATTCCTTCTTGTGTGCGACTATTCCAGACTGGTGTCGCTAATGAGAGGACGAGGAGGCTTTCTGCTCCATAAAGAGTCACAGCCCCACCCTGGCCTACCTACAGGGGCTCGAAGAGCCGGAATCGGCTGGATGGCAGTATGTTTGGTCCCGTTTCCCTAATGTGAAGCCTTTCCACTTTCCAAACCCAGTCTATTAGAACAGGCCCCGGCCCGCTTCAATCACTCTCACCTGTTAAGACAAACCACCCACTCCTCGAGGAACCGGGACGGGCGGGCGGTTTCTCCCTGTCCCCCCAACACTGGCTTGCCCTCGCCCCCTTCTTCCTTAAGCCCTGCCCCAGGTCCTCCCCGGCCCCCTCGCGGGCCCGCACCTGCAGCTGCAGCACTTCCCGCTCCTTGGCCTGCACCCACGCCTGCGTCTCCCGCGCCTGGCAGGCCTGCCGCTCGGCCCGCTGCCGCTCCTGCTCGCGCGCCTCCTGCTGCAGCCGGGCGACCCTGGGGGGCGAGGCCGGGCTGAGCGCGCCTGGGGCTCCCCCCGCCCCCCTGGCGGGCTGGCAGCCGAGCCGCCTCCCCCGCTGCTCACCGCAGCTCGTGCAGCCGCTGGTTTTCGGCCTGGTTCCAGGCCATCAGCTCCTGGTGCTCGGAGGCCTTCTCCTGGGCTCTGCGCTCGGCCAGGACGCCGACGCGGGCTTCGCGCACCTTCTTCCGCACCTCGGCCACGAACTCCTGCCTGCGGGAGGCGCGCCGACCGGCCATCGACCCCTGCTCGGCCCCCGCCCCGCCCAGCCCCAGCCCGCGGCCCTCCCGCGCCCGCACCCACCTGAGGGCGCCCACCGTCTGGCGGTACTCCCGGTAGCGCTCGGCCAGCATCCAGTGCTCCACGGGGTCCACTGTGCGCGGGGTGGCCACGCGTCCCACCTTGGACTTGGCCGGCGGGTCGTGGCGGGTCTTGCGGCCGCGTGCGGGGACCCCGAGCAGGGCGGGCGGGCGGCACGCGGGCCGCGCGCCCAGGCCGCTCAGCGCGCGCAGCATGACCGACCGGGCTCACGGCGCCCTGCGCGCCGCCATGGCCCGGAAGTGGCCGCGGGGCACCACGGGACCAGCGACGCCGGGCCTCCGCCTTCGCGCCCCGCCCCCCCCCGCCCTCCACCCGCCTCGGGCCGCGCAGGTGGCGCCCCGCCCCGCCCCGCCCGAGGGCCCTCCCCGCCGGCGCCCAGCCGCGCGTCCCCCGCCGGAACCAAGGAGAGAACTCGAGGCCACAGCTGCGGAACCCCACTTTTATTGAAGGGCGGGACGCGGCGCTCGGACTCCAGTCTGCGGAGGGAGGGAAGGAGGGAGAAGGGCTGTCACCCTCATCTTTGCAGTCCGGACCCGGCTTGGGGGGCGGGGAGGCGGCTACCGTCACCCCGGCCCCGGGGGAGACCCTGAGCACCCAGCGTGCAGAGCTTCAGCTCTGAGTCTGCGGCCCTGCCCACCACAGACAGTGCTATTGCTGGGTCAAGTCCCTGAAGCTCCTGCCTTAGCGGAACGCAGCGTTTCCCCCAGTGGTGACTCTAGCCCTCTGTCCCGCACCCTAGGCCGCGGGGAGCTTGCAGCCCTTCATTCCGAGTGCACGTCTAGAGGCCTGCGGTCAGGCCTCCCCACTGCCTTAGGGCTGCAGGTTCTCTGCCTCTTCATGGCGCTTCAGTGGTCTTCCTTCCTTCCACTGGCGTCTGACCTAGTATCTTACCCAAAATAACGCTTCATGTTCGCCTTGGTATGCACGTGGAGCACAGTGGTATCTTGTTCCCTGGTCATGGAGTCCCCAGTTCCCAATGGTGCCCAGGGGCAGTCTCACCACACTCACCAGCAAGGTCTGGAACAGGTGCTGCTTCCCACGGAGGGACTGCTGGACCACAGTCCTGCCCTCCCAGGGCACTCTGGTCTCCGGGGGAGCCTCAACTTCACTGGGGAGGCTGCGAGCGGCCTGGCCTGGCCGTTGCAGTGCCAGGATGCTTCCTCAGAAGGCAGCCTGAGCTCCTGCCTGTCCCCACCCCACCCCACCCCACCCCAAGCTCTGAGTAGGCAAAGGGCTTCTGCCAGCACTTTGTTTTCTTCCTCCCCTAAGACTGGCCCATCACGAACCTGGGAGCTCAGGCGCCTGCGGTAGGGGGGCTCGCTTCCCTCCAGGGTACCAGCCATGGGACCAGTGTTGAGCCTTCGAGGGTCCAAGGTGAGCGGTCAGCAACAGCAGCAGCAACAGGAGGTCGAGCCTGCTGGCCATGGCAGGGCTGCTCCCGTGGATAGTGGGTGACACTCAGGCATCTGAGCCCCACACAACCACCCTCCCTCTGCCTCTAAGACCCCCTCAGGTCGCTAGCAGCTTTAATTTCCTTTAGCGCTCTCCCTGGCCAGGTCAGGAGGATGCTCCGGAGGCCCAGCCTTCTCCCAGAGGGCTCTGCAGCATGGGGTGGGGGCAGAAAGGCTACCCCGAGGAGTTGCCATGGGGTCCAGCCCTCCATACTCCCCATCCGTCCAGGAGCTTGAGAACCACAGGAAGGCTAAGCAAGGGAAGACGCTTCAGGCTAAAGGCTGGTTGCCTGGGGAGCTCTCCATGGGCAGGCAGCAGTGAGGGAGCAGGTAAGAGCCGATGGTGGCCTGTACTGGGGGACCCTCTGTCCTGGTGGGTCTCTGTGGTCTGCCACATGGCCCCCTCGGAAGCTAGGGGTGCAGCATGCAATAAGGGGGTGCAAGTGCTTCCCCTCTCACACCGCCCATGCCCGGGCAGCAGGCAGTGGAGCTGGAGGGACAGGAGGGAGGGGGTCTTCTCTGGAAGACATGGCTGGAGGGGCTGGGAAGGGGAAGGGGCGGCACAGTGCCACACAGGCACCCAGCCCTGAGCTTCAGCCAGGAGGCCCTGGCTGGGGAGGGCAGCCCCAAACTCACCGAGGGAGCGAGAGCTGTGGACCAGGCGGCTCCTCCAGTGGCAGCCGGACCCCATCCACAGACCCTGGGATTTATTGATGAGGCTCCACCCATGCCCCCACCCGCCCAGACTCCAGTGACGTTCTTTCGTCTTGAAAGAACGGAAGGGAAGGGGGAGAGCTGGCCAGCCAGCCCTCCACCCCCAGCATGTCCTCCAAGCAGACCTGCCCTGGGGTCACCAGGCACTTGCAGGCCTTCCCGCCCTTCCAGAAAGAAGCCTGATGCCCCCAGAACTGCTCCAGCAGGCCTGCCTTGGGCCTCACAAGCCCCTTCCCAGGGTGTACCCTCAAGCTCCTGCCTTAGAGGCCCTAAGAGACCACTGGACTGGAGATTCTGACTCTCCCCGGGCTCAGAACACCCCCAGTGGAACAGCGGGGGCCACAGGCCAGAGAGCTCACCAGCGTGCTGAGAGGTCTGGGGGAAAGGTGCTCATGCCCCTACCTGCCAGGTTTGCCCGCCTGTAAAATGGGGTGGGTGTTAAGTTCTCAGAGTGGAGCTGCTCCCTCCAGGATACAGGTGTGGGTAGGGTAATGTCTGCCCAGGCGTGATAACCGCACCCCACTCCCCACCCACTGTGTATGTGTGTGTGTATTTTGGCGGTGTGAGGGGTGGGCAGTCTCTTTGGGGCTATCAGCGAAAGGTAGGTGTCATTCTGCCCTTCCAGGCTCCAGCCCCTCTATCCTTCGCTCACCCAGGATCCCACTGGGGCGCTCCCTGAGGTGGCTGGAAAGGCCCTGGGCCCCCTCCCTCCACCCCCCACCTGCGTCACTGGCTCAGTCCGTCACCCCTGAGTCAGAGGCCTGTTTGCAGGGTTAATAGCCAATCTCCCCACTTGGGCTGAACCGTCAATGTGCGGCTCAGGGTCAGGCTTGGGTCGTGGTGGCTAAAATGACTGAGTCACACTCCAGGGCGGGGTGCGGGAGAGCAGGCCCGTGGGACCGGGCCGGACAGGCACGACTGGAATGAGCGAACCTGGTGTGTGCGCAGTTAGATTCGGGGGAATGCGCTGTTTCTGGGAAAGGGGGCTGCTTTGCCTGGTGTAGTGGGACTGACTCGGGCTCAGCACACGAGCTCTGTCCAGTGTGGGTTTAGACTGCTGCGTGCAAAGGCCCCGGCGTTTGCTTTGAGAGAACGGGGCACCAGTCTGCTGTAGAAAGGACTTTAGTTTGCTCCTGCCGAGGCCTCCCACCCCCTTCTCTCTCTTCCCTCTGTTCACCACAGAGGCCTCCTACTGCTTGGCCGGGGACAGAACCCCCTGACCAGGTGGCCCAGGAAGCAGGGAGTGAATGGTGCAGCATGTGAGAGAAAACGGAGGAGGAGGAGGGGTGGTGGTGGTTGGGTGTGTGTGGTGGTGGAGTCTGGGATGGAGGCTTGGGTGCCAAGAGCACAGAGCGACTGAGGAAGCCCAAAGTCCCAAAGGAGCAGCTACAGCAAAGGGGACAGAGAGCAGGGATGCCTGGGGCTGAGCTGAGTACACGTGGTGATGGAGGATGAGGGTGAGCAAGACTTGACTTTTCTAGAAGCCTATGGCAAGAAGCCCTGGTGGCACAGTGGTTACAAGTTGGGCTGTGATCTGAAAGGCCAGCAGTTTGAAGCCACCAGGCCCCTGGGGGGGAGGGGTGGTGGAAAGATGAGTCTTTTTATCCCCTTAAAGAGTTACAACCCTGAGGGTGGGGGGAGGGGAAAAAAGCGGAGCTGATATTAAAGGACTCAAATAGACAATGTTTTGAAAATGATGATGGCAACATATGTACGAGTTCACTTGATATAATTGATTTATGGATTATAATATCTGTAAGATACTATTTTATGATTTTAACAATACACAAGTTATACCTCCGCAGAGGCACTTCTACCTTGTCCTGTAAGGTCACTAGGAGTGGACATGGATTTGATGGTAGTTCGTTATTATAAAAGGGTAGAACTTAAGCTTTTACAAGTTTTTTTCCCCTCTTGTTTGGGGGAGGGGTATTATGAAGGAGAGCAGGAGGGAACCAAGGGAGGCAGCAGCACAGACTCACAAACAAACCGGCTTGTTTGCTGAATGCCTTCTTGACCCAACACCCACCTCCATCCACCTGCCTGGATCTGGTGGCCCAGGGGGCCTGTGCCAGGTCTCCTCCCCTGCCATGGTGCCTCGCTTCAGAGGTTCCCGGCTGCCGTTGGTTAGTTCACTCGCCCTTCCCTTGAAACTGAGCCTACACTTTGCCATCTTCTCAAGTCCCTTCGTTCCCAGGAAGAGACCAGTTATCTCGACTGTGACTCCGGTGCACCCCTCACGAGCTTCCAGAGGTGTCTGTTGTAGGGCCCTGGCCCCCCAAGGCCTGCGGGGCCCCTCTGCACACACCCTCCCCCACAAACCTCCTGACTGGTGCCGAACCTGGCACCCCTCTTGGGACCTGCCAGTCTTGGCTGTTTTGCAGGGTGGCTGAGGCCCCTTCAGTCCGGAACCCCGTGCCTGGTCTTCCTTCGCAGCTGAGGTCCGGCACGCCTCAGGTCCCTGCCAAGGCCTGCCTCCTTCAGGGGGCTAAGCAGCCTGGGTCTGAGGGTACCGCTCTCATTCTGAGCATCGCAGGGCAGGGCAGAAGAATGGGAAGTTGCCTCACAGCAGGGTGGCCCATTCACACCCCTGCACCTGCACAGCCGTG
The DNA here is from genome assembly GCF_050624435.1 of Tenrec ecaudatus. Taxonomy (NCBI): domain Eukaryota; kingdom Metazoa; phylum Chordata; class Mammalia; order Afrosoricida; family Tenrecidae; genus Tenrec; species Tenrec ecaudatus. The sequence goes on along the minus strand of NC_134541.1, from coordinate 34,154,974 downwards.
AGCTGTTCCATGAGTGAACATCCCGAGCCTCCCAGCTGTGTCCTCAACGACATACTACCGTTCCCAGCACGTGCTGCTTGGCTGTGACCTGGTTTAGGCCAATGGCATATTGGTGGGAGTGGGCAGTGCATCTTTGCCCACAGTGCAGAGATGTCCTGAACAAGGAGGTAGCTGCCCTCCCTGCTCTTGCCCCCTCTGGCCAGAGCTTGGACATGGCCATGGCAGACTTTCTGAGACGTCAGTGAGCGCCCACCATATGAAGCCTGTCTTTGGGGTCTTGGAAATACATCAGCCTGTCTAACTTGTCAGGCTCGACTTCAAGATGGGCTCTAAACCTCACTGCCACCCTGGCCTTTGGCTCAGAGGTACTTCCATACAAATCTGTTCTAGAAATGGGGGCAGATAGGCCTTCTCTCTCTCTCTCTCACACACACACACACACACACACTCACACTCACGGACGGACTCAAATGGGCCTCACCCCCTGCCCCCCTGCACTCTATGAACCTGGGCCGGGGAGGTAGTCTGGAGGGGGCCTCTGCACCAGATGCGCAGTGAGCTGCTTGCAAGAGAGGAGCCAGGGTTCTGCTTCGCTGAGGCCAGCAGCGCCTCGGTTGGCTGCGCCATCCGCACAAAGAGAGAGACAGTTCCGCAGGGAGTCCAAGCTTTTATTGGCCGATCATCCCTAGTATGTGCCAGAGATACCGCTCTGGTCCCCTCTTCCCCCAAAGGAATGTGTGTGGGGCTACTATTTACAGCGGGAGGGAGGGCCAGAGGCCTGCACAGGGGCGCTGGGGGACCACTTTCCTCAAGAGCTCCACGAACTTTGTGCTTTTCTCCGTTGGTGCTGACTACCCGGAACAGGGTTTGTGTTTCTCTTCTTTAGGGCAAAAGAGGCACAAACCAAACAGCAGTGGAGCTCAATTCCCAGGCAGGGCATCTCACGGTATCAATCCACACATCACACTATTTAATTCCCCAATAAAACATTGGAAAAAGGACCATCAGCGCTAACACATTTACATATAAAATCTCCACCTAGTAGGTAATAGAAGCCTATGTACCAATTTCTAAAACAGTTATAAGATATATACACAATTTTGGGTATATTAACAAAACAGAATATTACAAAATATTAAAGAAGGCAATTCTCCTGTCCACGGGCTTTGGCGCCTTACTTGAAGTTGGCATAATCTGAGAATGCGTCGATATATTCCTGCACCACCTTGTAGCAGAACTCATACTGCTCCTGCAAGTGATGGGCGAGGAGAGCCATTACAGAAGAGCAGGCCCACAGACCCACTGCTCTCAGTGAGAAAAAGGCCTGACAGCACCCCCTGGGGCTGGGTGGAGCCAGGCCCGAGACAGTAGGCAGGAGTAACAGGTGGTCACGTCACACCACAGATCTCTGCTCTCATCTCCTCCCAAGCCCCTTGACATTCACGTTTCTCTGCCCTCAAGCACTTCCAGTGCCATCAGGTTTGGGACACCTCCTTGGGCGTCTGCCTGCCACCCTCAGTAAGGTTCCAGATGTTAAGTCAGCTCCTGTAGTAACCCGAGCAGCTCGGAAGGTGGCAGGAAGGACGGTCCAGTGTGCGCGGAACCTGCTAGGTCCCCACCCTAGGGCCCGTGGACTGGCAACAAGAACCCTGTGCAGCACCAGGCACCCTCTGTCCACCTCCCGGGGCCCCCACATCTCTTGCTGGTAATGGGCTGTGCTCCCACTGCCCGCCCACTCTGTCTGGAGCACTCTGGGAGGGAGGGAGGGAGGGAGGGAGGGGTCCTTTGGTTTCAGTGTCTGGCTACTGGCTGGGTCCCTCCAAAGGGTCTCTTCCCTGCGCTGGCTCTGACTGATCACCACCTGTGCACATCCCAGGGTGGGGCGCAAATACACGGGCACATACCAGTGTCTGGACCATGTGTGGCCTCTGCAGCCGCAGGCTCTTGACGGTCTGGAAGACATCCAGAATCCCCTCCGCTTTCACCCGCTCCAGGACGGTGCTCAGGGCACAGAAGGTCCCCGTCCTTCCTGCGCCCGCACTGTAACAGAGCAGACACACGTTCTACACCTGTGCCCAGGCCCGTGATCCAGACAGGAGGCTACAGCAGCTTCTCTGCGCCCTGTGGACCAAAAAGGCCCAATTCACCTGCTAAGGGACGTCTGTGAGGACACACACACACACACACACACACACACACACACCCCTGGCCAGTGTGCGCACACACACACACGCATGCGTGCCAGGTCACGCTGACCTGCTGCTCATTTGGGTGACAGTGCCAGTTCTTCCTTTCCAAGCAAACCCCGGCACTCGCACGGGTGGGTGTCTGCTCGTTTTTGTCCTAAATCCCAGAAACCCAGGCATGGACCTTGACACTACCCATACTCTACAGTGCCATCAGCAGATACCGAATATGCAGAATGGGAGGAGAGTGAGGAGAGGGCTGAGGTGGCCAGTACAATTATGGGACAGGTGAGGTGGACTGGGGCAATGGTGGAGGGCGGGCGGAACATGTAGACTCTGGTGTAGCTGAAAGTATCCTGTGAAAAACACATAGTGCGATGGATGGTCACTATAACAAGCACTGGCAAGTACCGCTGGGCTCAGCCTGTTGGGGTCACAGTACCCCACAGTGCAGCTGCGGTAAACCATGTGGGGAGCCCAATGGGCACGATACCAGAGGAGCTGCTGACTCAGCCGGACACAGACGGCTCACTATGCCCCAGAGAAACAGGGTGGGGGAGTTAGAGGGGCATGTGGGACAAGCGTTTCTGTTTTGACAGTCAGAAAGAGAAAGTGGACCATGATGCTGTATGACCGTGATGCCATGTCCCTGAGGAGACAAGAGGGGATCTCCATGGAGGGTGGAGTGATGAACGGGCTCGCGGTGGCCCTCCAGGTTCCCACCTCCTGGCATTCGCGAGCCCTCCCACTGACTGTGACCGACTTCTAACCAGGGAGCAGGGCAAGGGTGGTGGTGTGCGCACTATGGCCTGGATGGGACAGTAATGCTTGTCTTGAGAGGCTGAATTGAAGCAGCAACCACGGTGGGCAAGTCCACGTGACAAGAACTCAACCCACAGAGGCCCTCGGTCCAGCAGCCTGTGAAGAGTGAGCGCTGCCAACAACCATGTGGGGTTTACAGAGAGAGAGAGAGCAAGCATGAGAAACTGGGTGTAAGGCAGTAGTTCTCCGACTGGCCAGGGAATGTTTCCACGTATAACTAGTTAAGATGGAGCATCTTTTTCATGTCTGCTGTCTATTTGCATTAGTTGGTGCCCTTTGGCATCATTTCTGTTCTTGGAAACATGTTTTCACAGACTTCTTTCTGGGTAGTTTGTACACTGGCATACGTCAAAATCACAGAAAGGTCCACAAGGCCAAACAGCGAAGTGGTTCCTTCCTGTCCCGCTTCTTGGCCTCTCTCTTCCCCTCCTGGGCACAACCAATGTCTCCACGCCCTGTCCTGGGTGTCCTTCCAGGGACAGCATCACGACAGGGACAGCAGCCGCATTGAGCCCGGCAGCTCCGGAGCACGAGGCCGTCACAATGCCATCGCTTACGGAGTGCACGTTCAGATCCTTCTGAAGCGTTTACTGTAAGGAGGAATGGTTCAGTCGAGCAACGACTTCATTCTGGGCATGTGCATGCACAGACTAAACGCTCTTCTGCTCTCTCTTCAAATCCAACGTCTAGAAAATTTAAAATAGTCTTTTTCCTTTTGAAGAATTTAACTTCTTGTAAAATGCAGTCTCAAACAACAAGGCTCACACAAAATCGGCCCTCGTCTTCCTCCTCACCCTGAAACACGTGCTTACTGTCTTCCGTCGTTCTGTTGGTGAGATCAACCACCAGCTCAGACCTGGAGAATCTGACTTCTCTTGTTCAACTTCCATGCCTTTAGTCCTGTCCATTGTCCACAATACCCCCCCGCTCTCTTCCTGTGCTTCCTTGGGAGGCCAGGCTCTTACCCCGAGTCATCTCCTGGCTCCCTCATGCACCAGGTGCCAAGTTCAAGTTCCAATGCTCTCCCTCAGTCCTCCGACGGCTCACTACGAGCCGACATCCACCCTTGTCCTACTTTCCTCACCCGCCCTCCCTGTCTCTCCTTATACTGGGCCCTGTGACATATGTGCATGGCCTGGTGTGTGCATGCTGTCTGTATGTGTCTGCTCCCGAGGGTACCTGCAGTGCACCGTGATGGGGTGGTTCCCTGACTGCTGTTGCTGCTTCTGCACGGCCGCGATGATGCTGATCATGCCCTTGCCATCGCTGGGGATGCCCACTTCAGGCCAGCCGTGGAAGTGGAACTGCCGGATCTGCCGGTTCTTGTTCTCCTGCAGAAAAGGGGGTTCAGGGAGGCAGCGGCACCCCTGGGCCTGCCTGCGGGAGGTGCCCTACTCACCACCCATCTTACCCTGGTATTAGTGACCAGGAGGTCTCGGACAGTGTAGCTCTCACACTCCTCCTCCTTCTTCAGCTCCACTGTGATGTCTCCATAGGACACCAGGCCATCAGATGGCCAGTACTGCGCACACTTCTCCTGGAGGGCAGAGGGGACGATGTGGGCTAGAGGCGGGTGGTCCCTGGAGCAGCCTTCCTGCTGGCCTCTTACAGCTACCTGTTGGGTGTATTTCTGCCCCCAGGTTGTGAAAACGAGGGGGATCAGCGTATTACTCAATACCATGCTCATGAACGCTGCAGCCACACCAGGATATCTGTATTTAACAACTTAGTCCTACAGCCAGCTCTTCTTTGCCATGGCAACAGTGAGGAACCCCACCCCTGTCGCACCCCCACCGCACAGCTGTGGTCAAGAGTCCCTGACAGCTGAGCAGGGCAGCAAGAGTGGCTCTTTTGGCTCCAATTGCTTTGGTTTTGGTTGCCCACTTGGGTGCTGCCAGAGTTTATAGCTGCTTACACTTCAGGCAGACATCCAGCAAGAACCTACGACCTGACCACTCAGCCCTGTTTACGGGACCCTTCTATCCCTCTTAGCTGTGCGCCACTTGCCTCTGCAGTGGTGCCTTCAAATGGCCAGTACCTCACACTTCTGTCCTTGCTAGAGGCAGGAAATGGATCATGGTCTGCCTTTGCCTCTTCAGTGTGAGCTCCCGGGGGCAGGGGCTGCTTCATTTCATCTTGGCATTGCCAGCAGCGCACAGTGCTCGGCATAAGACGGGCTGCAGTAAGCAGCTGGTCAATGAACGTGCTACCGGTTTGTGCAACGGGCCAGGCTACAGATAACGTAACAGTGGAAGTCTCTACTTCTCCAGTAGAGCATTGTTGGATGAGATCAAAATGAAGACCTCACTTTTACACAGAGGCGAAAATGCAAAAAATGTAAGCAACTCTTGAGCTTCATAAATGTAATCGTTCAGTAACCCCTTTGTAAGTGACAATGAGCTCGTTTTGAGATAACGGGCGGATCAAGGAAAGGGCACAGACCAGTGTGCCCCGTCTGGGCCTTGGGGATGTCTTGGCCACCTGCACGAGGATGCATGTCGCCCGTGCACAGGGCTGTGTTTCCATTTCGTGCTACAAAGTCAGCATCCTGAGGACATCTTGGGGCCTCTGGCAGGAAGTCCCCCCCCCCTGTTTGAAAATATTGGACACGGGGGGGGAGGGGGGGGCGGGGGAGACGACGGTGAGTGTTTGCTCCCGAGGTTCCCTCCCAGCACTGCTACGCCTCCCGGGCGCAAGAGCCCCAGAGGGAGGGAGTGAGCAATCCCCTCAGAGCAGTGCTTCTCCGCCTTCCTCGTGCCGCGACCCTCTCATGCAGCTCCTCGTGTGGGGGGACCCCCCAACCATAACATTATTCTCGCGGCTACTTTTATCACTGTCATTGTGCTACTGTTATGAATCAGGCGAACCTGTGAAAGGGTCATTCGACCCCCAAGGGGGTTGTGACCCACAAGTTGAGAACCGCTGCCTTAGAGGAAGGGTTGGGGTCTTCAGGCATGCACACGCTGAGGGGAAATGAAATCCTACTGTCCCACCTAAATAACTTGTAGATAGTCTGACGTCATCAAAGAAGAGGGGCAGCCTGGAAGAAGGGCTCCTGGCTGTGCACAGGGAGCGGGGAGCGCTGACTGTTCTGAAGCTGCTCTAGGGAGAGGGAAGAACTTGCAAGTGGAGGTCACTGGGGCTCCTGACTGACGTGGTCCCAGTGGAGCCAAGCCTGGAAAGAACCAGGGAGCAGAACACGAGACAAGAAAAAGCCAGGTCTTTCCAAGAGTTTTCCTAGAAATTGGAGAGTGTAAGGAAGGGGATGTGGAGGAGGAAACACTTTTGTCTCTTAAAGATGGGACATGCAAACTGCCCAGGCTGGTGAGACTAAGAGAAAAATGAGGGACCTGCTGAAGGAGGGAGGAGATATTAATTGCAGCAGTAACCTCCTTGAGAAGGCCCGGTGACCAGTTGGACCGAGATACAGGGACTTACTGAGAAAAGATGTGAGTGGGTCAGCTGCCTAGGGGCGGGATGACAGGAAAGGTCTTATCCAGTTTCCTGGAGGAGGGCAGGTAACGAGCAAAGCGGTGAGTGTGTTGGAGATAGGCAAGAGGGGTTGTGTAAGGAAAGAGGAGTACTTTCCAAGTGGGACAGCAAACTGTCCAGGTAACTGCTGGCCTGCCTGCTGGCAAGAACTACCCACTTTAGCTCTGTGGTCACGAATGCCATGCAAGACCTATCGGCACACTTGCAAGTAAGTCCCCACCCACCGACTGCCCCAGAAATGTATCAGAATCAGGCAGGTGTTTGGATTTAACAGGGTAGAGAGCTGACCATGGAAGGAAGGTGCCATTGAAGTAGAGTAGCGTGTGAGGGAGTCCTGGCCATCAGCCAAGGTCCCACTTGGCCTGGCTCTGCAGCCCCATCTCCCTGGCTCGCCAGAGAGAGGTTGTATTCGGGAAAAACAAAGTTAAGAGGGTGTGAACTCTTGGGGCCAACAGGAAGCTCAGGTCACAGTGCTTCCCCAGTGCTGGGAGACGTGACTGACTATTCAGACACCAGGGGCTGGGTGATACTGCCGGCAAATGGCTCTTTGGCCAGTTGGAGTCAGAGAAAAAGTCCAGACCTACCTGCTGGTCCCTCCATCCGCCACCTCACCACGCTGCCTGTTTCCCACCAGCTGGGGCCTGTTGGGACTCACCTGGCCTCTCTCCTCCAGTTCGGTGAGCATCACGATGGAGCAGGATTTCCACTCCCAGATCATCCGCCAGAAGTCCTCAATGGTGTGGAGCAGAGGGCCCTGGCTGGCGATGTAGGAGTCCTTCTGCCGGTAGCCCTACACAGATGAGGCCAGCGGCAGGGACAAGGTGGTTTATTCCGGGAGGGCTTAGTGGAGCAGACAGGCCTGTCTGGGAGTCAGGGAGACAGGCCACTGGGAAGGGATGGGGGCTGCTTAGGGGCAGCATTCCCTCTAGCCACGGCCACAGCACTGTTGACAACTAGGCCCCTTTCACCAGGAGCACAGCTCAGCGGCCGACGGGGGTGGGGGAGCAGTGGGTGCAACTAGGATGCTGTGGGCATGGTTGGGGAAGCAGAAGCCAGCTCTGCCAGCAGGAATCACCCTGGCGCATGCCCTCTCTATGCAGCCTGGTGGCTGGGCTATCACCTCAGGGCCAAGCCCTGAGCAGGTAGGTGAAGGTGGGGCAGCTGAATCTCCCCGAGGGGGTGATGGGGGAACTCAGGGGACACACCCACCACTTACATCAATGAAAGATGCGTTCACGTAGTCCGTGTTCTCCTCACCCCTCTTTACTGGGATGATCACTCGGTTGAATTCATCTGCAGGAGGACAGCAGATTGTGGGCCCGACCCTACGGGGCTCCTCTCCCATACCTGTGCCTCCCCACCTGGACCCTCAGCACATCATGTTCCAGTCAAGAAGACTAAACCCACGGTCTTTAAGCTCTTTACTTCCAGAACTCAAGAAAGAACTGGGAGCGACCAGCGGCAATGTCATACTTCTAGTCTGGAAAAGGGGGAGGCGTGGCAGGGGGTGGGGCTTTGGGTCTCACATGGAATGATCTGCAGAACCCGGTTCTTCTTCATGTTGGCCGGGAGGTTTCCCGTCCGCATCTTGTCGTTCTGGATTTTGATCGAGGTTAACTTCTGGATCGGGAAGGAGAAGAGAAGCAGGGCTGCTCCGGGACCAGCACTGGACAAGATCGTGCCTGCGCTGGGAGCCCATCTCCAGGCCACACAGCCCCACATTGCTCCTCTCACCAGAGCCCTGCTCTCTGTCCCCTCAGGCTCTTTTCAGAACGTTCTTCTCCTGCCTCTGAGCTCAGCGAACAAGCCAAGAGAGTGTTTGGAAACTCTGCTTTCCTGCCTTCTTCGGACCTTTCTCATCTCTCCTGGCCTGAGCTTTATGCTCCTGAGCCAGGCGTCCCAGCACAGGAGGAGAGAGAGTCTGCCCTGCCTCCCTCCTGCCGACTCTTTAAGAAAGCTTCTTCAAACGCCCACTCTCCCGAGTGGAGGTGCTACTCCGAGTACAGCTCACAAAGCAGCAATACCTTCACTGAGTTAGAAATGCAGTCTCCACGCCCACTGAGCCAGAGCCTCCATTTCGACAGGATCCCAAGGTCATCTGGGTGCACACTAGTTTGAGAAGGACTGCACTAGAGAAAGCTCTCTCCCCTCAACCCAGAAGACCTTTGTTCAGGGAGCACTCCTGTGGAGGACAATGTGGCCCACTCCTTAGATACACGAATAAGAGTGGGGGAAGAGCAACCTGTTGGCCAATCCTGCCCTACTGCTTGTCAATGACGCTTTATTGGGACGCTCTTGTACGGGTGCCTGTAGGCTACAACGACAGCTTTGAGACCTTTGGACCAACAAAATCTAACCATCTGGCCCTTTGTACAGAAGGCTTGTCGGATGCCTGGCATGACGGGCAAGAAACACCATACATGTGACCAGGCAGCAAGGTCTCAGGACCAACAAACCAAACCCCTCTCCTCTCCAGTCAACAGCCACTGTGCCATCCGGGCTCCCTGGTTTTTAACTCGCTGCTGGACACTACAATCACCCAGCCAAAGGCTTCAATAAATGCCATTGCCTTTGTTGTTTGGAGGGTGAGTCAGAGACTCTTGCTTAGCCAGCCTGCCCCTGAAGGGGCACCACCAGTGGAGGTAAAGGCCCCAGGAGCCCAGCGTCCCTGGATCACAGGGATCCCTCCATCTGAAAACAGTGCTGTGGCTCTGGACCTGACCCCAAACCGCTGCCACCCAGTTGGTTGTGGCTAAGCACCCCTAGGACCTAGCCCCCTCGCGTTTCCAGCTGTCACCGTGATCAGAGCAGACTGGTGGGCTCTCGTCTATGGACACACCTCCTGGTTGGCAGCAGTGCCTGCTACACCGTGCCACCAGGGCTCTTGGTCCGGCTCCTCCTCACCTTAAACTCCTCCTCTAAGCCGTTGTTGCTGGTCCCGGGGATTTTGTTGTAAATTTTCTGCAGGTGGGTTTCCAGGGAGGTCACTTCCAGTTCTGTGTCTCCGTAGAGATAATGTTCCAGCAGGGCTTGGTATATGAAGACGTACTGCATCTGGAATGGGGATAAGGCCCCCGTCACGCCCACTCTGAGCCCCACTTCCCTTCGATTCTAGCAGAGAAACAAGGACTTGGTCCTGTCTCATTCAGTGCAGCACAGGGGCAGTGCGTGACCTCCTCAGGGAGTGGTTAGCTTGGGAGAGGGGTCCCTGCTGGCAGGTGGGGTGGTCGTGGGGTGGCGGGGGAAGCCTGGAGAACAGGACAAAGCCCACTCCCGCTCACACAGCAGGGGCAGATCCACTACTCAGCAGGGTGGTCAGAAGCAGGAAGGCCACGGCCCTCTGGCTCTGCCTCCTGCTCCCTGCAGCTCCTGGACAGGGCCATGCAGGCTCCCGCTGCTGCCTGGCCTGCCTCTTTCTACAGGAACTGTGCTTTGCCTGTACGGTCTAGTGACAAGGAGGCCTGGTTTCCCAACCCCCCAGGCATGAAGCCACACCACCTCAATGTCTGCTTGTTTCATGAGCTACATAATGTATAGGGGCCCATCAGCACATCCATGAGGACCACGCACAGTAAGTAACGCGTGGGGCGGCAGATGTCTTGGGCCTGGGATCCCCCACCCTCACCTCACCCGCACACCACTCACATCCGTCTGCACCATCTGGCACCGCTGCGCTCGGATCCGGCTCACAAAGCCATACACGTCCACCTTTCGCTCTGTGTGCATCATGTCCAGCATGGCATCAATGACGACAAAGGTACCCGTACGCCCGACACCCGCGCTGCAGCCAGAGAGCAGGGGTTAGCGGGGTGGCCAGCTGGCTGGTCGGGTCCACAGGGTGGCGACAGCTCAATGGGGGCTCGTTCTTCAGGACTCCCAATACTGGTTCTGAATGGGGCAAAGCTGGGCCTCAAGCCCACTGTGTCCTGAGCTCTGCACCTTTGGGTTTCGAGAACCAGGACCTGCGATGCTCAGACCCAGGCTTGGAGAGCCACACACCCTCACCCACTTAAGCACCTCTCCACCCAGCACGAGAACTTGACCAGTCTCCAGCTACTTCCCTGGGGCCCCAACAGCTCAACTCTGTGGAAGCCTTCCACAGCCAGGCGCCCTGTGCTATCCCCCTGCTCTGGCTGTGGGGCAGAATGTGGTCTCAGTAGGGAGCAGAAGGGCAGGCCTCACTGACCTGCAGTGGACCACGATGGCCCCTGCATACTGAGGGTTACAGGTCTTCACCTTCTTGAGAAACTTGAGCATGCCGATTGGGGTGAAAGGCACCCCAAAGTCTGGCCAGCTGGTAAAGTGGAATTGAGTGATGAGGCGCTGTGGCTTTCTGTTGGTCACGTCACCCACCTGCAAGGGGGGAAGGAGAGCCTGTGTTGGGCCTGATGCCCTGGGGTGGGCAGCATGGGGGGCGTGGAGGGGGGAGGTGAGGACCAGTGACAAGGAAGAAGGGAGAGTGATGATACCCCACCTTGTACCTAAAGCACTTATATGGGTAAGACCATTCCCAGGAGTCTTTGGGTTGCGGGGGCTGGGCTACTGCTATGCGTCTCAGCCTACAGGATGGCAGAGTGAGACTCAAGCAAAGTGTGCAATGGCCTGGCGGAGGCCCCAGAACTAGTAAGTGGTAGGCTCAGAACACGGGTCTTCTGACTCAGAGCACCACACTGCCCTGCAGGGTCACTCTGGAGGGCCAGGGGCAGCGTCCACCAAGTCTGATGTTTGGAGTAAGAACGGAGGTAAGTCAAGTGCTCCGAGAGAACACCACCCGGTGCTCCTTTTCCACGTGACCTGGTTCCCATCTCAGATGACCCGATTCTATCTCAACAGGGACTTTGTTCCCAGTCAGGAAAATGCTACAAACAAGTGCCCATGGAGCCCGAATGTCTGGTTTCAAAATCCAAACACATCATACGGCCAGCAGTTCCCCAGCGTCCTCACTGAGAAGGTGGGACCCAGCCTGCTCCCTGAAGGAGAACCAAGAGAGGAGGTGGGAGACAGTACCTGCTGGATGCAGAACTTCCGGACTGTGTAGTCTACCAGGACGGTCACATCCTCTACCGACACGCGGATATTCCCATAGGTCCAGCAGCCTTGGTCTGGCCAGTACTGGGCACACTTACACTGGAAAGAAATAGGCATCCCCTGACCTCCGACCTCCTGCCCCAGCAGAGGCCAAGGGACTGAAAGACCACAAAAGCCCAGACTGGGGTCCTCAGAAAGCCCCCCGTCTCGTCTCTCACCTCACTCAGCTGCACATTGGTTTAGGCTGCTTAGCCTTTTCTCGGCTTTCACCCCCCGTTTACCACCCTCTCTCCTTGGACACACAGCCCCACACTTCCTCCTTCCCATTCCCACCCCTCAGTGCTGGCCTTTTACCTACAATGTCTGGTCTATCAGGTCATGCTCTTGCGGCAAGCCTGACTGCAATCCTGGATCCAAGAGGAGCCACAGGGTGGGACTGTGAGCAGGGGGCTCACTGTAAACCAGCTGCAGCAGGCCCAAGGCCCAAGGCCTTCCCCACTGCCTAGGCTCTGGCCTAGACAGCTCTCAACAGTCAAGAGGTCTGCTGGAAACGAAAACCCAGATCTGGTTCTCTCTCTCTCTCAGGCACTGTGGGGCTGCTGACCAGCACACTTTAACCCCCTGCCACCCACCCGTGTGGGGATCAAGGTGCCTCAAGGGTCCGTTTTGAATGGGAAATCCTCTCTTAGGACTGTGGCCCAGTGATGGAGACAGCCAGGCCATGCTTGAACTTGGCAGCCACAGATAGAAAAGGCCCAGTCAGAAGGCTGCCCAGACTTGGGCCACGGCCTCAGATGTTCCAGCACCCTGCAGGACCTCGTTCACCCCGCTCTCTCTTCAATTTAGGATATAGCACAGGCCTCAGTGGACAGGACTGGACAAGAGGAAAAGAAAGGACCACAGAAGTCAGGGGAAAAAAACCTCTTGTCTCCTTGACTGATGGTCCAAGTGTTTTCCTCCATGCTGCTCTGGAATACAGTCAGCTGTTTGGCTAGGAGGCCAGGATGCCCTTGGCACACTTCCGAGGTGGTCCCAGGCTCCCATGCCCCAGGAAAGGCCGGTAGGCACATTAGCCTGGGTTTTGTGTGGCTGGATCACGGACCCGGCAGTACCGAAGGCTAGACAGACCCCACTCCATCTCAGAGCACCAGTGCTGCGGTCCTCTGTGGGTCGAATCTTTCCACGCACCTCTTTCCGCTCCTTCAGATTGGTCACCATGACGATGGTGGCTGTGTTTTGTTCCCAGATCATCCTCCAGAAGTCATTAACTGTTTCTTCTTTTGGTCCTAACGTAGCCAGTAGAAAACACGAGAGAAAGCTGAGAACACGACCCCAGGGAAGAAAGATGCTGGGAAGCTGGGAACATTCACTGCTGGCTTTCTGAAGTCAGTGCCCAGGACTCCAGCCAACCCATCTAGCCGTGCTCCCATTGCCCATTAACTTTGCAATGTGTCTCCACCACGTTTGTGCCAACCACTTCTCTTGTGGGGGGCGAGGGACTGCCAAAATATACACACAGCGTGAACACGGTCTCCCAAGGGAATTCTAGTGCTAGCTGAGGGCTAGAAGCCTTGTTTGCTCATTGAATTTCTACACGATGGGCAGACAGTGAGCCCAGGGTTCGATGGCTCATTTAACCCTTCCCACCACACCTGAAGGCAACTGTCAGCAGCTCTAGAGGTTGGGGGCTTACTTAGGTTGAAATACAAAGCCCGGTTTGACAAGTAGAACCAGACGTGGTAATAAGCATGATTACAGAGAAGCTGGAGGTCAAGGGACTTGTACCACAAGGAGAGCAGACAAGGTTTGCTTCTGAGCTCAGTACACAATGTGTTTGTTTAGCTGAGCTGGAGCGGAAGCACAGTAGGAAATGAGGGGACGCTCCAGAGAAGAAAGGGCATGTAAACATGCCCTGGAAACCAGGAAGGTGTTGGGCACTCGGAGTGAGGAGCACGGGCATGACGATGGACACTGGGAGACAGATGAGCAAAGGCAAGCTGGAATCTGATGAGAAGGGCTGGGCCTGAAAGGGGAGCGGACCTTCCGTGGCAAGAAGGCTTTCGCAGCAATGGCTAAGGACGGACCAGGGCTGGAAGAGCTGAGCGCTGCGAGGGTATGAATGGAACTGGAGCAAGAACAGAGAGGGTATTGCCTAAATAGAACTCTCAAGGCTTGGCATTTATTTTAGCTAAGAAAGTAGAAACAAGCTCAAGATGACTAACACTTTCCACCTAATGCTAGGGTGAATGGCACCAGTGCTAGCCGAAACAGGAAGAGAAGGTGTTCAGAATTAGACACGGTGAGCGTAAGGGGCAGCGGGGCATCCGGGTAGTGGTGCCTAGAAATAAGACATACTCTAAGAGGAGGGCTGAAGAAGATGCCAAGGCTAAGACTTCTGCTTCTGGGC